>NC_133329.1:235313967-235627967 GCF_042186555.1 Aquarana catesbeiana | reverse complement strand
GCCACCCAGGGTTGCCATGTCCGGAGGAATTTGTCATGTGTATCTGATAACATGGCTGTCAGTTTCTCGTTAACCATGATGTCATTCACGCGGTTTTAACTGCTTCGAAACTGAAAGCCGGAGTTTTCCAAGCTTTTGTTATGGTTAATTTAGTTGCAGTAAAAATGAGACGCCAATTGGCGTTCTGGTTGTAGTAATTCTGTGATCAGTTTCCCCAGAATGGCCTGAAAAGGGTCTCTCTTTATGTTAGTGTTAAAGAGGTTACGAAGGAGTGCATAGACTCTGACCCACAGTCTGCATACCCTGGGGAACCTCCACCAAATGTGTGCCATTGTGCCCTTCTGAGAACACCCACGGAAACATAAGGGAAAATATGATGGGTTAAAACTCGCTAATCTGGCCGGGGTGTAATACCATCCATGGAGCACTTTATAAGCGTTTTCCAAGAAGAGAACGTTCTTGGAGCACTTGGACAGTGCAATAGTCAATAGCCAATCCTCTGGGTCCAGACTCTTCCCTAACTCTGCCTCCCACTGGAGATGGTATGGTCTCAAGGGTGGTTTTTTGGAGCCTATTATGGCTGCATATATCAAAGAGATCAAACCCAAGGACTGGAGTCGTGACCTACAAAGGCTTTCAAAGGGGGTCAAAGTATAAGGGGTTGGTCGAGATTTTATAAGAAATTGGAGGAAATGTCAGAGTTGCATGTAACTGTAGTGCTCCCTAAGGGAGTGGACATCCACAAAGCCGTTCTCGGTCCACCACGTGAACTGCAACAGATTGTCGCATCCAGGTGGGAATAATGGACACTGAAGAAGGTGGAGATGGGGGGAGATTAGGCCCGCCGAGTATTTGACCATGTCCCACAACCGGAGTGAGTGGGCCAAACATGGACCGATATTGCTTGGGCGATGGACTCGAGGGAGCCAAGGGAGGGAGGCTAATGGTATCGGGTGTGAATCCATAAGATCAATGGTGGCCCACAACGGCATTTGATGTTTCTCATGGAGGTGGGATAATGGGGCGATAGCCACTGCTGTATAGTAAGCGTGTAAGTTGGGAACCAAGAGGCCACCATTGATCCTGCAGGCATACAGTACCTGCCTTTTTAGCCTGGGCTTCGTAGAGCCCCAGATGAACTGCATGATTTTGCGTTGGTATATACGCAGAATGTGAGAAGGGACCTGGACTGGTAAGACCCGGAAATAGAGCAGCTTTGGGAGATAGCTGCCAACTTCCCAAACAGTAAGGGAAAGTTGGCTTGATATAGGCCCGAGTGTCTTGGGGTGAGCCAGATCCCAAGGTAGGGTAATGAGTTTAACCATTGGAAGGAGAATGCAGATTGCAGGGTTTCCAGCTCAGAGGGCGAGAGATTGATCGTCATTGCTTTGGATTTAGCGGCATTGACTGATAGGCCTGAAAACGTGGCAAAGGTGAAAGCGGGTTAGGGAGGGTGATTCTGAGTTTAGTGATGGTCAACAGGATATCATCTGCGAACAATGACAACTTGTGCGGAGTACCCACTATTTCCACCACCGATATATCCGGGTGGGATCGGATGGCCTCCGCCAAGGGTTCCAGTGCAAGGATAAATAGGAGTGGGGAAAGTGGGCAACCTTGACGGGTACCCCTTTTAATAGGGAAGGTATTTGATTCAAACACCTAGTATTTCACTTTGGCCTGGGGGGAGTCATAAATAGCTGAAACCCAGCTCATAAAGGAGGTGCCGAATCCATAATAACTAAGCACCTGTGTCAGGTAGTGCCATGACAATGTGTCAAAGGCTTTGTTGGTGTCCAACGACAAGAACATTGTTTCTAGGGACCTGCTATGGACAATATGCTGTATTTGAAGGAGATGTCTAATGGCATCACCTGCCTGTCTCCTTGGGACAAAGCCCACCTGGTCCTTCTTTATCAGGCGTGGAAGAAAGGAGTTGAGGCGGTTGGCCAGGATCTTCGTTAGGATTTTCATGTCTATATTGATTAGAGAGATCGGCCTGAAGTTAGCCCAAGATGAATGGTCCCTGTCTGGTTTAGGCATCATGATGATATTAGCAGTCAGCAGATTGGGTGTGAAGGGGTGACCTTCCTTAACTGAATTGTACATATTTGTTAGGGAGCAATGACATCTGCTAATTTCTGGTAATAGTGCCGTGAAGCCATCTGGGCCAGGTCTTTTACCCACCTTCAACTCCTTAATGCACTGAAGGACTTCTGAGACTTGTATGTCTCGGTCCATCAGGGATGTGTGGGTTTCAGAAAGGGACGGTAAAGATAAATTTGTCAAGAAGGTGTCAAGGCCTTGGGTGGAAGAGTGATCAAGGGCAAAATAAAGTTTAGTGAGGTGATGCCGGAATTTATCCAGAACTCGCTGGGGGTTGCCAGTAAGGGTGTTGTGGGGGGTGCGCAGAGCAATGGGAGCAAATTTTGGGGTAAAGGTACGCAGTCTATTGGCTAGCATTGCATTGGGTTTGTTGGCTTTGACATACCATTTTTGTCAGGCCCAGCGTAGGGTATGTTCTGCTTCGTCAGTCAAACATAAATCTAGCTCTGTGCGGGCTTTGTCTAGGAGTTTGCAGTTGGTGGGGGTGGGGGATTGCTTGAAGACCGTTGACGAGGCCTCCAATTGCAACTCCATATCGCGGCGAGCCTGTGCTCTCTCCCTTTTGCGTTTGGACGCTAAGGGAATAACGTGGCCCCAAAGGACAGCCTTGTATGCTTCCCACAGTGTGACTGGAGATGAAACTGACCCTGCATTAAATCTAAAATGTTCCACGGAAGCTTTGTGGATGTCATTAAGGATCACTTTGAAAGACAAAAGAGAGTCATTCATCACCCAGGGGGAGTGTGGCAAACCGTCAGGATAGGGTCATGGTCCGACCATGGGGCAGCAAGGATAGAGATCGTACCCGTTAAAGGGTGGTGTTTACATAGGACAAACATATGATCGATCCTGGAGTGAGAGCGGTGAGGGTGGGAATAGTGGGTGTAGTCCCTACCCAGAGGGTGGAGCTCCCGTCAAATCTCTATTAAGTCGGGGGCGTGTCCAAGATGGCACGGAGAGCAGAGGTGCTTTAGAGCTGCTCCGTTGTCCGGGACTAAAATCCTTCTCTGATCGAGTGCTGAGAAAGGGAGACAACTCAAAGATAGCGGCAAACTACTGTCCCGCTGCGACCCTCCATGGCGGGCTACAAGAAACTGGGAAATAACCAGCAAAACAACCCGCCAAAGTCAAGAATCTAAGGACAGAGCAGCAGCCGCCATCTGTGTTAATCCGGCCACGCTGACGGAGGTGAAGGGTATAATGGCCGAGCCTCTCCCCACTCTGGAGACCTCCTAAGTCCTCCTCTGAATTCGCGGAGCTTATGCAGGCTATTTACCGCATGCCGCACTACACTGACCGACAAGATAGACCATGTCTACACGGAGCTGGGATTGATCTGCCGCGACATGGACACATTACGAGGCCGCATAACGGGGCGGAGCAGCGGGTCTCCACTGCCGAGGACGTGCAGAGGGAATATTCGGCGGACCTCCATGTGCTGAAGACAAAGTCAAACACCTTGAATCAAGAGCGGAGGACGCTGAGAACCAGAACCGCCGGAACAACCTGAGGGTCCTAGGCCTGCAGGAGGGTGCGGAAGGTAACGATTCCTATTTAATTCACTGAGACGCTACTGCGCACCCTGCTCCCTAGAGCCACCTTCTCCCCTCAATTTGTGGGGGAGCAGTCACATCGTATCCCCCCCTGCTAGAGGCCCTCTGGGTGCACCCCCCCGTACCCTCCTTTTTAAGCTCCTCAATTTCCGCGACAGGGATCTGGTGCTGCGGGAGGCCCGGAATGTGGGGGAGCTAAAGTTTGACAACTCCAAGCTTCTCATATTCCCGGATTATTCCATTGAGACCCAGCGGATGAGGAAGCCCTTTGATCATGTCCGAGCACGCCTCCGGGAAAAAAACCTCAAATATAGCATGCTCTTCCCTGCTAGACTCCGGGTTCAAGATGGAGACCACGTGACCACATCTCCCGAGGAGGTGTCCTGGTTGGAGACTGTTCGTCTGAGATAATAATGGCTGCCATCTTCAGCACTCCTGCTCTGACCTCGTTCACACAGGTACTGTTTACTTTTGTTTTTCTGGGAGCACTGATTGCTGACCTGCAGACTGGGTGGAAAGCTGTGCTCTATAACCTCCTCACTGCCCTTTCTTGACTGTCCGGGACACGGGGCTCATGCCTATTGCGAGGTCCTGTTGACCCAGCCTTAATAATTTTCGGGTTTGAGCCCCATTCCCTGGGGTCCTAAGAATAACACGTCACAACCTGTGAATCTTATGACCCACTTTACATGAAACTGTATCCTTCCTGTCCAATTCGTGCCTGGAACCGTAACGAAGCCTTGTACCCCCAGCTTGCTGGGAGACCTGCACTCTATTTATCCTCCGGATGACCCTAGCTGTTGAGAGTTAACAGACTAGTGTACCGCATGCCTCTTGCACATGCAGCCCCCGTTGCATGGCGGTTTGCTATGCCTGGGTTGGGAACTTATACCGCCTCCAGTTTTAAGGGGGCCGGTGGTGAGGGGGGGTTGTTTTGTTTTGTTTTTTTTCTTCATTGTTGTTACCTTGATTGCTATGAGATAGAGATAGAGATATATATATATATATATATATATATATATATATATATATATATATATATATATATATATATATATATACATACACCGTCCCCTAGGTCTCCTCATAGGATGTTGACCCCACCTCTTCTATGGCATCCCTCACTCTGATCTCCTGGAACACCAGAGGCCTTAATTCTCCTGTTAAACGGTCACTGGTATTCCAGTTTCTAAAGACCTACAATCCTCACATCTGTGTGTTCTAGGAAACCCACCTAGTGGGGCAGAAGACGCTCGGCCTAAAAAAGCCATGGGTGGGCCACCAATACCATTTATGCTACTCTAACTTTGCCAGGGGTGTGAGTGTCCTTATACATAAGTCCTTACCATTTAGGCTGTTAGACTTAGTGCTTGATCCAGCTGGACGCTACATGGTGCTGCATGCTATGTTGGAGTCATTGGAAGTAGTGTTGATAGGACTCTATATACCTCCCCCTGCCTCTATCAAACTGCTCCATAAGCTCACCTTTCTTATAGCCAAATACGGTACTGACAACATAATCTTTATGGGAGACTTCAACATGCCACCTAATCCTGAGCTTGACCACTTCGCCTCTGTGGGAGGCTCCTCATCGGATCTCTCCACATGGGCAGACGCATACAGCCTGGTAGATCTGTGGAGGTGGAAACACCCCCTCGACAGGCCTTCACGTGTCACTCCGCTACATATAATTCTTTCTCCCGCATTGATTTGATGTATGCGGGGGGCCCCGTCCTCCCTAGGGTTAGTCAGATATCCTTCCAAGAGGGATTTCGGACCATGCGCCTGTATTGCTACGACTCTCACTTGAGGGTCATCCCTCGGATAGGCTCTGGAGGCTTTCCAGATTCTGGATATCTGATCCTGGAGTAGACCCTGGCCTCCTGCGGCAGCTGCAGGTGTACTGGTCCTACAATCCCGGGACTGCCCCAGAGGCTGTGGTCTGGTATGCCTTCAAGGCCTTCTGCAGGGGCCACTATCAAATGCTCATAGGGGACATGCATAGACAACTGAGGGCTGACCTGGTTAGAGCTGAGGGAGAGGCAGACTCACTAGAAAAACTATTTGTCCAAACTAGGGACCCACTAGTCCACGACCGACTTCAAGAATGTACTAGAGGAGTCCTTTTTGCTCCCTGACTAAAAAAAATGATTACAACAATCCCAAAGAATTTTTGAGGAAGGTGAACGTAATGGCAGATTGCTTGCTAGGCTGGCCCATGAGCAATCGCCCTCTATGAGTATCCCCTGCATATGTAACACGACTGGGACTCGTCAGACAGTGTCCAGGGCAATCAATGACTGTTTTGCTTCCTGCCATGCTGAGCTCTATTCTACCAAGGTGTCCTACTCCATGGAAGACCTTTATGTTTACCTATCAGATGTAGACTTCCCGGTACTTACCTCGACCTATAGAGACCAACTTGACTCTCCTATCACCCTTATGAAAGTTAAACAGGCGATGTCCTCTCTACAGGGGAGTAAGACACCAGGGCCTGACGGGTTTCCTACCGAATTTTATAAACACTATATGGAGGACCTGGCACCCAGAATTCATGCTATGCTATTGTCCTCCCTGGGAACAGGGTCCCTTCCGGCCTCAATGGCGGAGGCAGTGATAGTCGTGGTCCCCAAGCCTGGCAAGAATCCAGAACATTGCAAGTCCTATCGTCCAATCTCTTTGATCAATGTGGACACCAAGGTAGGGGGACAGACATCAATATTCGTAGACTGTTCACCCATATTGACTTGGCCGCAGGAGGGGGTTCGGGGGTATTTGCAGCGTTAGACGCCGAGAAGGCGTTCGACTCGGTCGAATGGCTCTTCCTCTGGCAGGTGTTGGAAAACTTCGGATTTGGTCCTAAGTTCATCTCTTGGATCCTGCTTCTGTACAAAAACCCAACTGTCAGGGTCTGCATGAACGGTCTACTCTCCAGCCCCTTCACCTTAAGTAGGGGGACCAGACAGGGCTGCCCCCTCTTCGCCCTGGCCATAGAGCCTCTGGCAATCCTCCTACGCCAGGACCCTAGGGTGCAGGGAATTCCAGTTGGAGTTCTTCAAGAAAAAGTGCCTCTTTGTGCAGACGACACGCTGTTGTATCTGGCTGATGCGGGTGCCTCCTTGAAGTCTGCCTTGGAGATAATTGACCAGTTTGGCCGATACTCCAGGGTCCGAGTCAACTGGGACAAGTCAGTCCTGATTTCCCTTCACGCCTCGGGCTCTGGAACGGACACCCAGACTCCCCTTCAGTGGGTAGAGGAGTTTACACCCCCAGGTATGTAAAGTCAGGGGATCTGTGCCTGCCTACCTGGAGGATAATCTTTTGCGCTTAGTTGCCCAGTTCACTACGAAATGCCAGACTTGGAAAACCCTGCCATTGTCACCAGTTGGTAGAGTAAACCTGCTGAAGATGGTTTCTTCCCAAATTCCTGTACTTTCTCAGGGACACTCCAATCCCCATCCCTAAATGGATTTTCAGTAGGTTGGACGCTCTTATCAATACCTTTGTTTGGGCGGGGAAGACCCCTAGACTGTCAAAACGGGCGCAGCAGCTCCCTCTCTCCCAGGGGGGACTGGCAATGCCCAGTTTCCAACTTTACTATTGGGTGGCAGTCCTGGTGACTGTCCGCTGGTGGTTTAGCCAACCCAAGCAGAACCCAGCCGTTACACTTGAGGCAGCAATCCTGGGGTCTTATGCAGCCCTGAGCAACTTAGTTTATAGAGGACTTAAAGCCCACCCTGCTATCACAACTCTGATGAAAATGACTGTTAGAGTTTGGCAACAGGCAGGCACCATCTACAGGGCAGAATCCACCTTCTCCCCATATACCCCTCTGTGGGGTAACCCACAGCTTAAGCACTACTACCAATTGCCAGACCCCGAACTCTGGGCTTCCAAAGGTATAGTTACCCTTAAACATAGCTTACCTACGGGTTCTCGCTCACCTCTTTTGGTACTGAGGGAAACTTATGCAGTACCTGCCTCCATGACCTTTCGGTACTACCAACTTAAACATGCTACCCAGGCGCAATTTCCTAATCCCATAACTCCGGGTACGTTCTTCCATGTGGTGTGGGAATGCCCCCTCATCCGTCCTTTCTGGGAGCAGGTAATAGGAGCCTTGAATGAATTTGGGGACTGGTCCCTTGGTCAGGACCCGATCTTAGCGTTACTTGGCTCTATGGAAGATGTGGTGGCCTCCAGACATGTAAAGTTATTTCTATTCTATGCCCTATACTATGCTAGGAGGGAAATTCTTCTTAGATGGAAGCAAGCAGCACCTCTGACTCTCAGATCCTGGGTGGCAACGATCAACTCTGTGCTTTCTCTATATAAATTGACCTATGAAAGCAGGAATTGCCCCAAAAAATTTGACAAAGTTTGGTCATAATGGATAAACGCACAGGGATCTATCCATTGAGTGCATAGTAACGTTCTATTATTTGTTTTATCACAAGACTCCATCCCTAACAATTCATTGTATTGTCCTGTGACTTGTCCTCTGCTAAAGGATAGCAATCTATTGCTCATAAGAGGTTCCTCTCCTTCCATGACCCCCCCTTCCCTTCCTGGCCTCCCTCCCTTTCCCTACCCCCCCCCCCCCATTTCCTCATAGTATATTGCAGAGATTGTGACTGATTGACTACCTCTTCTCTTCCTTTTGTACACCAGCAAGACTGTTGGCATATAACCTGTTTATGGTTTGACTTCTCTGTCTATCCACCTTTATATCTTCACTTTGTACTGTGTCATTACCAATGTGTGTAAAGTTTTATACTATTTCCCTTTTGTTAACTTGTGCAACAATAAAAAAACTTTTTCTGTCAAATATCTATAAAGTCATGATTTTGCAGGGAATGTGAAAATGTTTTTGCGGCAGGGGTAGGGCGTTTATGATCCAATGGGTAGTTGTCAAGAGAAGGGTTCAATGTCATGTTAGAGTCCCCAGCCAATAGTAGGATACCTCTATGGTGGGACCTCAACAGGGAGCAGACGTGGGTCAGGAAAGGTCCCAGATTCTTATTCGGGGCATAGTAAGTCATATTGGCCACCTCGTTCTCTTGAATGGTACCTTGCAAAATTAGGTATCTACTGTTTGGGTCTGCTATTTGTTTACTGCAAATTAATGGAACCGATTTGCGTATGGCGATCAGGACATCCCTCTGTTTAGTGGGGGCATTAGCCAGGTAAACCTGGGGGTATTCTGCCGCAAAATATTTGGGACAGGAGGAGGAAGAGAAATGGGTTTCCTGCAAACATGCAATGTCTATTTTTTGTTGTTTGAGGTATTTAAAAACCTTGACCCTTTTCTGGGGGGAGTTCACGCCCTGAACATTCAGGGACAGCCAGTGGAGGGTCATGGGATCAAAGTGGTACTCCTATGTAGTATTCCAGCCGCACACCCCGTGGACTGAGAGGGAGGGAGAAGAGGGTGGGGAGGAGAAGGGACATGAAGAGGGAGGGAGAGAGAGAGAGAGAGAGAGCAAGATATATAACATAAGTGTATTAAGGAGGACTCGAAGTAGAGTAAACCTTAAAGGCTTGAATGCATCTTTTTGTGGACTGTATGGCCCACAGTAGGGTGGGACACCAGCCAAGACAGCCGTCTTAGCAAAGTGCCAACTCATGGGGGGAGCAGTGGTCTGTCGGAACCACCAGCCTAGTACATAATACCCCTAGTTCTGCCAAGCCGACAAACAGAGGTGGCGAACTATGGTACAGAAACAAACCACAACCAAGTTGGTAAACCGATGAGGATTACCCCTGCGGGGAATGCATTACCCCCCCACATTATGACTATCCCAGAAAAAATTATAGAGGTTGGTGCAAACAACCAAAAAAAAAAAAAAAAAAAGGGTCAGTCATCAAACTCGGATGCATTTGTGTGGGAAAGGGTTGGGAAAGCCATCTGAAGTCCTTGACTCTGCGTTGGTAATGAGGGAGGCAGTCAACACCCTCCACCGCCATCTCTCAGGTGGGGCGGCCTATGGCAGAGTGATCAGTTCCATCTCTAGAACAAAGGGCAGAGCAGGGTGCAAGTAAAACAGGGGGCATGTTCCAAAACGCACCCAATTGTTCTGGTTGGTAAGCTAGCAAATAAACCAGGTTCATCGGTTGTGAGACAGGGTCAGTCAGCAAGAAAGATTAGGTATCTGAAAGATGTAAAATGGAGTACCTTCAGCCATTGTTGGACTTGTGGAAACGTTGGGCCTATAGATCCCGCAGCGCCTGGGATCCGGGTTAAGAGCGTTGGGAGGGTTGTTGAGGAGGCCTAGAGGGTCCCGGTCTAGAAGAGGAGGACGATGCTTCCATTGGAGATGAGGGTAGGCCCAGCTGCAGTTTCTGGAAATGGCGTCTCAAATCAGACGGGGAAGTGGCGTGGAACTGACGGCCCAAGTGGGAGAAGGATAGCTTAAAGCGGAATCCCCATCTGTATTTGATCCCCTGGGTTTGTAGAATTTGGAGATAGGGTTTGAGGCCCTGCCGTCTGGTGATGATGACCATTGAAAGGTCGGCGAATAGCTGGAGAGAGTTACCTTGAAAGGAGAGGTCTTGCTGTTCTCTTGCAGACTGTAAAAGTTTCTCTTTGGTACGGTAATAGTGAAATTTAATGATGACATCTCTCGGTGGGCCGTCTGGGGGCTTAGGAGCCAGGGATCTGTGAATACAATCAAACTCCAGCCTATCCACTAGAATCTTTGGGGCCAGTTCCTGGAAGAAGGTGATGGCTGTGCCCTGTAGGTCAGTGAGCCTTTGTTTTCAAATCATATTAATGGTGTGCATTGGTGGTATTGGTTGACTCCTCAACATGGATAACAAAGCTGCTGTTTTTCAGTGTATCACACAAGATCTCTTCCACGTCATGTAACATGTCATCAATACGTCGACTGATCGTACTGTTTGAGAATGGAACCATCTCAATCTCTCTTACTGCATCTGCTCCTAGCATTTTACACCTTATGATATTACAGGCTGCCATTATTAGATTATCACCACCTGTGTGGCCTTTTCTTTTCTGGGCAATACATTTCTGCCACCAAACAGCTTGCTAAGGCTACTTTCACATTGGAGCGGGGGGCATTAGCGGTAAAGCGCCGCTAGTTTTAGCTGCACTTTACTGCTGTTATAGCTGTTATGCTTTTAACCCCTGCCAGCGGCCGGATAAAGGGTTAAAAGCGCCACTGTCAAATCTCTTTGCAGGCACTTTGGCAGCGCTGCTCAATGGCAGGGGCCGCTCCCCCACCACCCCAAAGATGCTGCCGGACTTTTTTTCCTGTCCTGCAAGCGCACCGCCCCATAGTAAAAGCACTCAGGCTTTCACACTGGGGTGGCTTAAGAGATGCTTTACAGGTGCTATTTTTAGAGCAAAAACACCTGAAAAGCGCCCCAGTGTGAAAGGGGTCTTACTCTGCCTTTTTACCACCTGAAACTTTTTCTTTTAAATAAAGAGCTGCAATTTGCTTGCCTTTGTCTAACAGCGTAGGAATCTTCTCAGCCAAAATGTTGAGCACTATACTGCTGATGAAATCTAAAAAGACATTTTCCTCTGCACACACAATTTACCTGTGCTTTGTATGATGATTAGCCAGATGCTGACAAGGTATTTATTGCTCCAAAACTCTTTGCTGAGGTATATCCTATGGAAAAGGAATTTATGAAAAAAAGCTCTGTTCCAGTGGTGGATCCTGCCATCTTGGTTGTCAACAAGCATCTTGATATTCCCATTGAAGATATTTCCTCCTTTTAAGGATTCAGTTGACAGGCGACATATTTTGTGTATATGTCACGGAGAATGTAATTTGCCAGGTGTCTGGGATGACCCTATTCCCTTTACTGAGCAGAAATCAGTAAATCTGTGGTTAATAGCTTGGTCTGCTTGTAAAAGGCATCTTTTATGCATGTGTTTCGATGGTGAATTCCTTGATAATTTATAAAATACATTTTTGGGGAGGGGGGGAATACTTATACCCCACAAAAAATAACTGTTAAAGATAATTTCACCTTTTTAAAAATAATAATAATAATAATAAATGCACATCTTTGTGCAGGTAAAAAAATTAGATTTTTTTTTTTTGGGAGCCTGGAAAGCATTGGAGCCATAATCAGCAGATCGTGGGCGCAATGCAGGGCTCTTGCAGACTCTGTGTGTAAGCTGTTTGGCCATACAATGTACAGCCAGTTACACACTAACAGGAAGCATCAATGCACCGTGATAGTTCATTGAGAACTACAAGCCGACAGCCGCAAAGCCTGCCGAACTTTGTAGTCTTCTATTCGCAGAACTCTGTGAATGAGTGACATGGCCCAGTGGGTGGAGCCACGCATGTCCACATTCTTTGCAGAGAATGACAGAGTGCCGGGGAAGAAGATTGCCAGGTGCTTGTCACATTAGGGAGCCGGTGAGGTTTGGGGGTTGGTGAATTTATAAAATGTTACAAAAGGTGAACTTATCCTTTAAGCCTACTACTACTGCGGCTCCTACCTCTTCTCAACGAAAGGGATTTTTTTCACCTCTCCCAGGTGTCTGTAAGTTCAAAAGCTTGTACAGTACCTCCTTTTGTTGCAGGCTTTGGATTCCAAAACTCTCCAAGTCTACCCAGAAGCCCTCTTCACAATTAAGGAGTGTCCTCACTCTCTGGGATGAGGGGCTGTCTGTCAGCCTTTGCGCCAGCTGGAAGAGAGAGATGTCCCACACTTCTGGGTCAAATGTGTAATTTCCAAGGGCTACAAAATAGAATTTGTCAAATTGGAGAAATTCTGTGAGCCACAATAATCTTTATGCCTTGCTTGTGCTACCACCAGCTGCATGCGCTAATCACGCTTCAAATAACGTGCATAGGATAAATTTACAAGTTATGCGCTGCGCTTGGGTGACCCCAAAAAACAAAATTAATATTAACCAACTCTGTGTTTACTGGTCAGATAATATTAAATACAAATAATATGAATGTTGAATAAATAAACAAGGTGTGAAAAAACAAGTGCTTGTTACACCATAAATTAGTGCTTATTAGTGCTTGTTACACCATACATAGTGTCTTAATAAACATAAAAAGTGCTTAGTGCTCAATATAAAGTATCCTGCTTGTCTGAATAAATAAATTAATAAATAATAAATGAAAAAAGTTCTCTAGCACTCTAAGTAGTGCGTGCAAATAATGTCCAGCAGTGATAATAAAACAATGCGTGCAGGTGGTGTTCAGCTGTGACAACAATCCAACATCATGCCGACGATATCCTAAGTGCTGCAAAACATGCTCCGGTGCACCTTCGTGACCCCCTTATGCTAATGAGCTCACCTCAGGGCGTGTAACTCAGCTGCTACCCTGAGTCCAAATAAGCTTTGGAGCCACCCCTGGGCTCAGTCTCAGTGTCTGCTGCACTCCTCCAGCTGGAAACAATGTGGCTCCATACATATAAATGAAAAGGAAGCTATATAGTGTAATATAGTCAAAATACTTTTAGTAAAAGAAAACGCTCCCCACACTGGGGTACTCACATCGCACTGGTGCGTCAGTGCACCATACTATAACCACTTTCTATGCAAAATCACTGGATGTTTGGTGCGGTATGCTGTGCTGGGACAGCGCTGGTGAATCTTGCGAGTTCAAACCGGCTTTTCAGTCCGACTTTGGGAGCGATTTCAGAGACATCTGCACGGGTTCCTGCACAGATGTCTATTGAAATTGCCATCGAAGTAGCCAAAAGTAGTGCAGGCGTCGCACCGATTCGAACTATTCTGTTGCCGGCGATTTGACATGTCAAAATAGCCCGATATGAACATGGGCATAAAGGAAGATCCTTTACAGAAATCTTCCTGGCCAATTTCCAAATCAGCCCTAGAATCCAGGAAATATTTATTTTTCTCTCTCTGGGAGCTGGTAACAAGGCATACCAGCCTGTCAGGCTTCAGCTGTATTTACAATTCCCTGACTCTTCAAGTCACCTAGTCCCCACAGAAGTCAATGCTCCTCAATAATATTTTGGAACTGAGAGCCATAACGTTGACTGTACTATTACTGCGTGACATATGGGAGAGTAAGACAGCACCACGTCTGTGGCCCACATAAACCACCAAGGAGGCACTAGAAGTCAGGCAGCTCCGAAGGAGCTCTCTCTCTCTCACACTCTCTCTCAGAAATGACTCATGACAGCAGAGAGAAATGACACTTGGTGCTTTGGATTGAGAGAAGTACACACTATAGAAGGATGTTTTGACCAATTTTCAAGTCAAAGGTTTACAACCATTTACCGCCATGTTTCCTGTCTGGAAAAAAAGCCCTGGCTCTTTTCTACTGTATAGGAACAAAATATCCTAGACACCCGTGATTCTTGCTTCCCTGCTTCCTATCACCTTCTGTGGGAATGTCATCTTTCCTCCCCATGCCCTGCCTTGAAGGCATGTCAAACAATTTATGATTCGCCTCATGGGTGGGTCAGGACTGCCATCTGTGGCTGCCTGCCATGTCTTCTCTTGGGAGATATAAAAAAAATGTAGAAGCCTCACTACCTTGTCAAGGCCCCTCTGTAAAGTGCAATTCTAAAGCCTCGTACACACGAGCGGAAATTCCACCAGCAAAAGTCCGATGAGAGCTTTTGGTCAGAAATTGCGACTGTGTGTATGCTCTATCGGACTTTTGCTGGCAGAATTCCAGCCAGCAAAAGATTGAGGGCAGGTTCTCTATTTTTTGGTCGGAAAAAGTTCCTATTCGAAAATGCGTTCGTCTGTATGCAATTCGGATGCGCAAAAAAACTTAATTTTCTCGGCTCCTCATAGTATTGTACGTCATCGCGTTCTTGATGGTCGAAAGTTCTGAGAACTTTTGTGTGACCGTGTGTATGCAAGCCAAGCTTGAGCGGAATTCCGTTGGAAAAACCATTAAAGATTTTTCCGACGTAAATTCCGCTCGTGTGTACGGGGCCTAACTCTAATCTTTAAGAATCTCCATGTTGAACCATATACAGGTGATTAATAAAGAAAAATGGACTTTAAGGCAATAAGCCTTGGGACTTTGAGGGTGTACAAACTTAGAAAATATGCAGGAATTCATCCAAAATTATCATTTAGTTAAAAAAGAGAAATTTTATTTAAACAATGTTTAAAAAGCCAGAAGGCTAAGTACAGTACAGAAATTGCAAAAATTGTATAAATAACAGTAACAATTCATAATAAGAATACCACTTTTCTCAACATGTTTCGCCCTTTGGAGCTTCTTCAGGAGCCTTAATATGTGGCACCGTTAAATATACTAGAAATTGCAATAAGAAAGGAGAAAACAGAAGATCAATACTTTAAATACAAACTGAGATAGATATAAATATAAATGTTCATCAAGAAAAAATTATATATTAAAGTATAAACTGTTTTGGAAATTACAAAATAATATATAGGGGCATGAAATTTAATATTTCATATAGGAAAGTATTGAGCTATTGCAAAGAACATGAACCTTACCCAAAAAGCATTTTGTTTCACAGAGTTACACTTGGAGCTGGAGATCAGCAGAAATTAAAAAGGCTAGTCCATGAATTGCCCTCTCCTTATACCCTCAGGCCTCATGAGAAAGTTTGCAGAGATAATACATGGGCGATCAAGGTTAATAAGGTCCTTGCTGGTAAGGAAAGGACCAAAAAACAGTTATTGAAAAGATATTTGTATAATAATTATATAATCAATATATACAATTGATTAAATAGGTAGAAAACTTTACCCATAAAAGAAATCATTTTTGAAAATTACCTCAGCAGTACTTGATAAGTAGAATCAATTTTTGTTTAGTAATCACATCCAAAGTGTTTAATTGGACAAAAACACATTATAAATAGGATGTATTTTCTGAAAAAGCGTAATGTAGCAAAGGTACTGGGGGAGACCTGGAGAGGGAGAGAACCGCATCCACTCAAACCAAATCAGACCCTAGACCGCAATGATAAACAGATAAACTTAAGTTAATTTAACAAATATAGAGGGATTGAGAGGTTAAGGTAGTGGGAAGACTGCAGCGCAATGTGCACCTACCTTCATGGAACATAGCCAAGAGTTGGACTGGATAATCAAGGAAAGAAAGGATCCTTCCATCCCATCTGTGTGGTGTCCAGCAGAGGAATGACGGGGAGAAAGGAAAAAATCTCCGTATAAATATTGATCTCCAGAGCGACGGTGTCTGACATCACCGCCGCGCTGCGGACGTAGGGAGGTGTCACTGCGCATTCGCCCACCCATAGACAACAGGCGTCAGAAACTGCGCAAGGGAACGCGCAATCACCGATTGCCATGTTTGAAAGTATTTGCCCATAGATGGTGGAAAGAGGGCGAAAAACGCACAGGGGGACACGAGACCGGAATGATATTAAATCAATCACGGCATCAGTCCTCGAGGCGACTAATGGTCTGGAAAAAATTTATAGGGGGGATGAAAACAGGTGCAGGGACACATAGAGGCACTTGAGGTGGGGGTCATTGATTAGTGCCCACACCGTAAGTGCCCTGGTGTCCGTGCAAACCTAAAAAAGAAGGAGGCTCGAAAATAGGAGAGAGCAGAGCATGGAGTCCTTATTTTATAATGAATGTCAACCAGTGACAATAATATAAATCAAAATAAATCTGATAATATCAGAAAATTTTTGGTATATTAAACATCAAAAACCAATAATAAAATTAATTAATGATTAAATAATTAGAGCAAGGTTAAAACAAAAAATTACAATTCATTCTATACAACAATGTCTTCATCTTTGAACGCTCCCACTACCTCCAGATACAGGGTGTTGCCATGGGAACTAAATGTGCTCCTTCCTATGCAAACCTGTATCTGGGGGGGTGGGAGCGGGACTTGTCCTTCGATGACAATATGCAATATTTTTTTGAACGGATACCGATTTGGAGACGATACATTGACGATATTTTTTTCATATGGATGGGCTCTCATGATGACCTATCACTCTTTTTTTAAGTTTAAAATTAAAACAATATAATCTCAACTTCACTATGGAAGCCAGCCAAGAAAGGCTGACTTTCTTAGACATTCAAATCTTTGTCAACAAAGATAGAATGTTAGGTACCACCCTGTATCGGAAACCCTCAGCGTGTAACTCCCGTCTCCATGCTACAAGTTCTCACCCTTCATCACTGATAACCAACGTACCTTATGGGCAATATCTCCACCTCAGAAGAAACTGCAGTGTACATAGCCACTTTGAATGTGAAGCTAAGGCCTTACAACATTGTTTAAAATTATGTGGGTACAGCAACAAGTGCCTCAAAAGGGCTTACGCTAGGGCCAAAAAACAAACTAGATCTGACCTTATCCATGGTCCTTCTTCAAAACCCTCTCCTTAATTGAGAATGATTACTAGGTTCTCAGGACAACACAAACAAATACGAGAGCTGATGCAGAAACACTGGTACCTCCTAATGGGGGACCCACGTATTTCTAAACATCTAAAGAACCATCCCGAAATAACTTTTAAATGATCACGATCCATCAAGGATAAAATTGTACATAGCCACTATGCTCCACCTTCCATAACCACCAATGCAACAAAGGCACAAGACCATGTCACAAATGTGGCTTCTGCAGATATATTCATTCAACACACACTGTTGCTCTTCCAAATGGCCGTATGTATACCCCCAAATTTTCAGTTACCTGTCAATCAGTTGGGATAGTTTATGTAATGACCTGCGGTTGCAACGCTTTTTACGTGGGAAAAACAAAATGACCATTCTTTCACCGTATTAGAGATCATGTCTACCTTGTGTGCAAAAAAAGATGGAGACACCTATTAGCCGACACATGGGTCTTTTCCATGAATTTAATGACACCATGATGCACTTTGTAGCCCTTGAACATGTTCCCCCAGATGAAAGAGGAGGTAACTATGATCAGATCCTTCTACAGCGTGAGGCCAAATGGATTTCAAATCTAGGTGCTCTCAAATATCCTGGCCTCAACGACACTCTTAGTTTTAAGCCATTTCTTTAAAAAAACATATAAATATTTTCAAACATGGCGATTGGTGATTGCACATTCCCTTGCGCAGTTCCTGATGCCTATTGTCTATGGGCGGGCGCATGCGCAGTGACACCTTCCTACGTCCGCGGCGCGGTGGTGATGTCAGATCAATACTTATACGGGGATTTTTTCCTTTCTCCCCGTCATTCCTCTGCTGGACACCACACAGATAGTATGGAAGGATCTTTCCTTCCTTGATTATCCAGCCCAACTCTTGGCTATGTTCCATGAAGGTAGGTACACATTGCGCTGCAGTCTTCCCACTATCTTAACCTCTCAATCCCTCTATATTTGTTAAATTAACTTAAGTTTATCTGTTTATCATTGCGGTCTAGGGTCTGATTTGGTTTGAGTGGATGCTGGTCTCCCCCAGTACCTTTGCTACATCACGCTTTTTCAGAAAATACATCCTATTTATAATGTGTTTTTGTCCAATTAAACACTTTGGATGTGATTACTAAACAAAAATTGATTCTACTTATCAAGTACTGCTGAGGTAATTTTCAAAAATGATTTTTTTTATGGGTAAAGTTTTTTACCTATTTAATCAACTGTATATATTAATTATATAATTAAGTATACAAATATCTTTTCAATAACAGTTTTTTGGTCCTTTCCTTACCAGTAAGGACCTTATTAACCTTGATCATCCATGTATTATCTCTGCAAACTTTCTCATGAGGCCTGAGGGTATAAGGAGAGAGCAATTCATGGACTAGCCTTTTTAATTTCTGCTGATCTCCAGCTCCAAGTGTAACTCTGTGAAACAAAATTCTTTTTGGGTAAGGTTCATGTTCTTTGCAATAGTTCAATACTTTCCTATATGAAATATTACACTTCATGCCCCTATATATCATTTTGTAATTTCCAATACAGTTTATACTTTAATATATAAGTTTTTCTTGAGTAACAATTATTTATATTTATATTTACATCTATCTCAGTTTGTATTTAAATTATTGATCTTCTGTTTTCTCTTTCTTTATGCAATTTCTAGTATATTTAACGGTGCCACATATTAAGTTTCCTGAAGAAGCTCCAAAGAGAAAAACATGTTGAGAAAAGTGGTATTCTTATTATGAATTGTTACTGTTATTTATAAAATGTTTGCGATTTCTGTGCTGTACTTATCCTTCTGGCTTTTTAAACATTGTTTAAATAAAATTTCTCTTTTTTTAACTAAATGATAATTTTGGATGAATTCCTGATTATTTTCTAACTTTGTACACCTTCAAAGTCCCAAGGCTTATTGCCTTAAAGTCCATTTTTCTTTATTAATGATTATTTGGGATGTGGTGTCATCAATTTTGTTTTTTCTTTGTTTCATTCCTTACCATATACAGGTAATACTCGAAAAATTAGAATATTGTGCAAAAGTTCATTTATTTCACTAATGCAACTTAAAAGGTGAAACTAATATATGAGATAGACTCATTACATGCAAAGCAAGATAGTTCAAGCCATGATTTGTCATAATTGTGATTATTATGGCTTACAGCTCATGAAAACCCCAAATCCACAGTCTCAGAAAATTAGAATATTACATGCAATCAATAAAACAAGGATTGTTCATAGAACAATATTGGACCTCTGAAAAGTATAAGCATGCATATGTACTCAGTACTTGGTTTGGGCGCCTTTTGCAGCAATTACTGCCTCAATGCGACATGGCATGGAAGCTATCAGCCTGCGGCACTGCTGAGGTGCTATGGAAGACCAGGATGCTTCAATAGCAGCCTTCAGCTCGTCTGCATTGTTCAGTCTCATGTCTCTCATCTTTCTCTTGGCAATGCCCCATAGATTCTCTATGGGGTTCAGGTCAGGCGAGTTTGCTGGCCAATCAAGCACAGTAATCCCACGGTCATTGAACCAGGTTTTGGTGCTTTTGGCAGTGTGGGCAGATGCCAAGTCCTGCTGGAAAATGAAGTCAGCATCCCCATAGAGCTCGTCTGCGGAAAGAAGCATGAAGTGCTCCAAAATCTCCTGGTAGATGGCTGCGTTGACCCTGGACTTAATGAAGCACAGTGGACTAACACCAGCAGATGACATGGCTCCCCAAATCAACACAGACTGTGGAAACTTCACAGTGGACTTCAAGCATCTTGCAGTGTGTGCCTCTCCATTCTTCCCCCAATACTCTGGGTCCTTTGTTTCCAAATGAGATGCAAAATTTGCTCTCATCAGAAAAGAGGACCACTGAGCAACAGACCAGGTCTGTTTTTCTTTAGCCCAGGTTAGACACTTCTGACGTTGTTTGTTGTTCAGGAGTGGCTTGACAAGAGGAATACGACATTTGAAGCCCATGTCCAGGATCCGTCTGTGTGTGGTGGCTCTTGATGCACTGACTCCAGCCTCAGTTCACTCCTTGTGAAAGTCCCCAACACTTTTGAATGGCCTTTTCCTGATAATCCTCTCCAGGCTGTGGTGATCCCTGTTGCTTGTGTACCTTTTTCTTCCACACTTTTCCCTTCCACATAACTTTCTATTAATGTGCTTTGATACAGCACTTTGGGAACATCCAACTTCTTTTGCAATTACCTTTTGAGGCTTTCCCTCCTTATGGAGGGTGTCAATTATGGTTTTCTGCACAACTGTCAGGTCAGCAGTCTTTCCCATGATTGTGATTCCTACTGAACCAGACTAAGAGACCATTTAAAGGCTCAGGAACCCTTTGCAGGTGTTATGGCTTAATTAGCTGATTAGAGTGGGATATTTTGAGCCTAGAATATTGCACCTTTTCACAATATTCTAATTTTCTGAGATTGTGAATTTGGGGTTTTCATGAGCTGTAAGCCATAATCATCACAATTATGACAAATCACGGCTTGAACTATCTTGCTTTGCATGTAATGAGTCTATCTCATATATTAGTTTCACCTTTTAAGTTGCATTAGTGAAATAAATGAACTTTTGCACGATATTCTAATTTTTTGAGTATCACCTGTATAGCAATGGATAAATTAAGGACTGGTATGCCTGGAATAGCCCATTTCTCCTCAAAGACTCTGGGACAAACTAGAAGCCCAGCAAAGCACAATGGCAGCTGAAGATGTTCAATGTGTCTCCACGGCAATTTAGTTTCCCTTGGAAACTGACCCCTCTGTTTCCTCACAAGGTGGTCCCTCTATTGGATTCCTACTTCCTGTTCCACCGAATGGAGTGAGTATTTTGCCTTTTTTTTCACTAGGGCTTCTGCCTTCAGGAAATGAGTCTCTCCTTCCTTACCTGAGCCAATTTTCCCCAAAGATGTTGAGTTTCTTGGGCTTTTACATCTAGTGTCTGTTTTCCTCACAATTTGCATGGCAATCACCTGTTTCTCTGTTCACGGTTTTTTGTTTGACAGATGGGTGTTTGAGTCTCTGCTGAGCTGTGCTTTGGCCACAAGGTGCTTCTGTTATCAACTGTCTAAATGCCCGTACACACGATACCAAAATTGGAAGTAAAATTTCATCCGGCGAACGATCTGATTTTCGGATCGTTAGTATGGTGCTTTCAACAGCCGATTCTGATTTTTCATACGACAAAAGCGGTTTTAATAGTACGTGAACACAACGTCCGATTTTCTTTTCATTAGTACGGTTTTCGTCCAGGAAAAATCGTAAGAGCTAGACTACGCATGCTCGGAAACTAAAGAATACATACAAACCATTCAACACATTACGTCACTTCTGAAGTTGAATTCTGTCGTACGAGAATTTTCGTATGGTGAGTAACCTCTTCACTTTCGATATGAGACTAGCATGCAACAAAAAATGGACGTTTGTCCGAAAATCTGATCGTGTGTACGAGGCTTAAGTCTGTTCTTGTTTTTTCCTGTGGGCCTGTTACTCTTTTGTTGCTCCCCCCTAAGATTATTTAGGGACATCCCATAGACTAAGAATCAATTCCTGTGTCCAGTACTGTACGAATAAAATAAATAAGAATGCTGATATACCTGACAATTCCATATCTTGGAGTTCAGTACAGGACACAGGTCAAGCCCTTCTTTTCTCTGTAATCTCCTTAATGCTTTCTTAAAAATTGGAGTCCCATGAAGTGGGTAGGGTTATGGGTACATTGGGTAGTCAGTCCCAGCAAAGCTTTTGCTAGTGTCCAATCACCTGAAAGTACAATGCATCCAAAAAGTATTCACAGCACTTAACTTTTTCCACATTATGTTATGTTGCAACCTTATTCCAAAATGGATTAAATTCATTATTTTCCTCAAAATTCTACAAACAATACCCCATAATGACAATGTAAAAGAAGTTTGTTTGAAATCTTTGCAAATTTATAAAAAACAAACAAACAAAAGAATCACATGTACATAAGTATTCACAGCCTTTGCCATGACACTTAAAAATTAAGCTCAGGTGCATCCTGTTTCAACTGATCATCCTTGAGGTGTTTCTACAACTTGATTGGAGTCCATCTGTGGTAAATTTAGTTGATTGGACATGATTTGGAAAGGCACACACCTGTCTATATAAGGTCCCACAGTTAACAGTGCATGTCAGAGCACAAACCAAGCCATAAAGTCCAAGAAATTGTCTGTAGACCTCTGAGACAGGGTTGTATCGAGTTACAGATCTAGGGAAGGGTACAGAAAAATGTCTGCAGCATTGAAGGTCCCAATGAGCACAGTGGCCTCCATCATTCATAAATGGAAGAAGTTTGGAAACAGCAGGACTCTTCCTGAGCGATCGGGGGAAAAGGGCCTTAGTCAGGGAGGTGACCAAGAACCTGATGGTCACTCTGACAGAGCTCCAGCATTTCTCTGTGGAGAGAGGAGAACCTTCCAGAAGAACAACCATCTCTGCAGCACTCCCCCAATCAGGCCTGTATGGTAGAGTAGCCAGACGGAAGCCACTTCAGTAAAAGGCACATGACAGCCCGCCTGGAGTTTGCCAAAAGGTACCCGAAGGACTCTGACCATAAGAAACAAAATTCTCTGGTCTGATGAAACAAAGATGGAACTCTTTGGCCTGAATGGCAAATGTCATGTCTGGAGGAAACCAGGCACTGCTCATCACATGGCCAATACCATCACTACAGTGAAGCATGGTGGTGGCAGCATCATGCTGTGGGGATGTTTTTCAGTGGCAGGAAATGGGAGACTAGTCAGGATCAATGGAAAGATTAATGCATCAATACAAAGACATCCTTAATGAAAACCTGCTCCAGAGCGCTCTTGACCTCAGAATGGGGCGAAGGTCCATCTTCCAACAAGATAATGACCCTAAGCACACAGCCAAGATACCAAAGAAGTGGCTACAGTACAACTCTGTGAATGTCCTTGAGTGGCCCAGCCAGAGCAGACTTGAACCAGATTGAACATCTCTGGAGAGATCTGAAAATGGCTGTGCACTGACACTCCCCATCCAACCTGATGGCGCTTGAGAGGTCCTGCAAAGAATAATGGGAGAAACTGCCCAAAAATAGGTGTGCCAAGCTTGTAGCATCATAATAAAAAATACCTGGGGCTGTAATTGGTGCCAAAGGTGCTTCAACAAAGTATTGAGCAAAAACTGTGAATACTTATGTATATGTGATTTTTTTTGTTTTTTAATTTTTAATAAATTTGCAAAGATTTCAAACAAACATCTTTCACGTTGTCATTATGGGGTTATTGTTTGTAGAATTTTGAGGAAAATAATGAATTTAATCCATTTTGGAATAAGGCTGTAACATAACAAAATGTGGAAAAAGTGAAGCGCTATGAATACTTTCTGGATGCACTGTAGCAGCAAATAACTGTGGTCCAATAATCAATTCCTGCCTTCTGAACTTTACTCCAAGATGTGGAATTTACAGGTACATCACAATTCCTATTATTATATATACAAACAACACAGGGTGCACTCATGATGTTTAGAGACATGCTATATGAAATTTGCAAATGCTGTGTGAAAAATCCATTATGCCCTATACTCCACACTACTCTATACACTGGTGTACATTCTTTGCTTCACGTCGCTTCATTCTGTGCTACAGTTGCAAATTACACATCCACTGTCCCCCTTGTGTAATAAACAGTTTAATGCACACAATTGTGCTTTGCACTATTTACTTTATACCACTGCACTTTGTTCTGCGTTCTGTGCATTCTATACTGAGCATCACTCCACTGTATACTCTGTGCTATACCTTCTATAGTGAACACCACTATACTTGGTATTGCACCCTCTAGTGTGTGCTAGAGTTAGTGTAGGTCAGTGATGGCGAACCTTTTTGAGCCCAAACTGCAACAGAAAACCAACATATTTATTTCAAAATGCCAACACTGCAATTAAACCTGAATACCCCAAGTCATGTGGGAGCCGTCTCGTCCACGCCCACCCCAGACATGTCACCCCTTTTTCCAGAGCTGTGTGGGAGATGTAGTTAGATGCGGGGGGGTGCCCCACCACTCTCCACTGACAGACCCCTACCACCCTCACCCCACAAACTAACAAACACCCCCCCACTACCATATCCCACCCCACCAACTTCTGCCCCGCCACTCCCCACTGACAGACCCCCCCCCCACTACTGCTCCGCCACTCCCCACTGACGGACCCCTACCGCCCCAAACTACTGTCCCACCACTTTCCACTGACAGACCCCCACGGGCCCCAACTACTGCCCCGCCACTCTCCACTGGCAGACCTCCCCCACTACCCGATCTCACCCCACCAACTACTGCTCCGCCACTCCCCACTTACAGACCCCCACCACCCCAACTAGTGTCCCACCACTTTCCACTGACAGACCCCCACCGTCTCCAACTACTGCCCTGCCTCTCCCCACTGACAGACCCCCCCATCACTACTTGATCTCACCCCACCAACTACTGCTCCGCCACTCCCTACTGACAGACCCCCACCGCCCCCAACTACTGTCCCACCACTCTCCACTGACAGACTCTCACCCCAAAAACGAACACCCACACCAACAGACCCCTACCTCTGATAGATCCCCATCCTTCAACCAATGACCCCTGCTCTCCACTGATGGCCCCCACTCCTCCAGCCACCCATTCCTGCCCCCTACTGACAGATCCCCCATCTTCATGCTACAGCCTCTGTGAAATCCCCAGGCACTGACCATTCGGTATGCAAGGGGTTAATCCAGCCTGTATCCTGCTGCCATCCAGCCTGTGTCCCGCTGTCCCTTTCAATGCAGCCTGTGTCTCCCCGATACAGCTTGTTTTTTCTTCTTTTTGTTCTTCAGGTATTGTTTTGGACGGCTGTCCCCCTGCTAAGTGATGAACTTTGGAATTTTCTACAGTTTGCTGAGAGGGCTTACCTCTAGGGGGAGGTGCTCCAGCTGAAGTGTGTGCCTTATACTGTGCTTATTATGTTAGCTACAGGGACCTATAGTTAGGATGTAGTTGTTGTATATATGTTTCTTTGACAGATTGTACATAGTTTTGATACTGCTAATTTATTTACAAAGCCCCTTTTAAGTTGTTTCCGATTTCCCCTCCCTTATTTTCCTTATGAGATGCCCCGTATTTTTTTGCTGCTGGCCGTAGGAATAGTTTTTTTCCCGCTGATAGGGACACAGTTGCTTTTTAGGGGGTAGGGGGCGATTGTAGCACTCTCCAGTGTGTGCTAGTTATTATAGGTAAATTTAGTTAGCTCAGGGGTCAGCCTGAGCTGTGGCATCTGGGTCAGGGTTCAGTGACTCAGGGCTAGATGACTCATAGCAGCTCTCTCTGGCACTTCCCCCTGGTCTGGAAGTTTGTAGAAACTTTCAGAACTGGAGGGTGGGAGTGAGGAGGAGCTGCCATGCATATTTTCCAGGCCTCAGCCGAGCCCCAGTAGTGGGCTGGCAGGGGGCAGGGATGACCTCATAAATGGACACGAGCCATGCCAGCAAGGGCTGGGGCTCGGGTGCTGGAAGCATCCTTGTACAACACAAGGGAGAATGCCCTTCCTGGAGGCACAGGAGCAAGAGAGGACAGAGTGAGTAGCACTGTGAGGACTACAAAGGGGGGAGACTGCCATATGTAGTTAGTCTCCCTTAAAGGCAGTGTGCTTAAGTCTTCAACTTTTCCCTAGAGATCTCCTGAGAGTCAGCTGGGTGGACTGGTGTAAAGTGGCAGATGCAGCCAGGTGGGTTGGCATTGCCTGAAGATGTGGTGCTGGGCTCAGTGACCACAGAGGAAGTAGAGGAGAAAGTGTGAGCTGTTACTCCAATGTGCTACTATTAGGGGACTAGGAGTTCCTGCTTGTATTGGGCTGTTGCTGAGCTGACATCAGGCCTGTCACCTCCCTTCAAGGAGTAAGCCAGCAGAAACCAAGTTTCTGCAGGTGGCTGAAGAAGAGGAGGCCGTATATAGAAATTGTATATTGGACGTTGTCGCTGAAGTTGTTGAAGTCAAGTGGGCATCCCATAATCTTCCACCCTTATCCAAATTAAAACTCCCTAATAAAACATAAAAACAAAGCTATGGAGTGTTCTCTGTCTCTGAAGTGCTGGTGAAGATTTGGTATGCTGGCTCTGCAGGAGTGGGGGATCCCTTTTATCTACAGCTCCTATGTGGGGTGCGCTACATTGGTATACTGTGTTGGATGCAGAACTGCCTGCAAAGAACCTTTAAAAAGTCTGAAACAAATATGAAAGCACATTCTAAAAGGACGTTTTTTTTTTATTTGCTGTTCATTACAAACCCCTGCATCACCAAGGGTATAATTAGACTGGTCCAGGACAACGTTTCTATATTTTTTTTATAGTAGATCTTGTTTATACCGGTGACTTCCACTCTTAAGCTGGGTACACACGGATCAAAATCATGTATTGAATTGCAATCTGTGTGTAGCCCTTTCTGTTCAACAGAAACAGATTGTTAGAGCAGCTTCTGTTGAAAGGTCCTGCTGGAAAGCCAGCATTCGATCAGCTGCTGCAGCACTGATCAGTGTATTCTAAGGGGGAGGGGAGTAGTTCCTACTGTCAGAATACAATAGCACAGTGGGAGAGATCCCTTCATTCACATCGCTTGTGTGGATGCAGGAATCAGTTTTTTTGTACAACTCGCTGGTTGACATTTTTCAAAGGACATTATGATTCTTAGAAAATACCTTGAAGTGTTTGATCTCCAAAATGGGGTCATTTTGTGGGTGTTTCCACTGTCCTGGTGCTCCAGAGCTTCCAAAAATGTGATAGAAAATTAGATACCTAGAAATATATACCCCTGGAATACCTGAAGGTAACGTTCATACATGGATTTGGGTTACCTTTACAAAAGAAATATAGCAGAATACATTTTAGTCTAAATTTATGAAGAAAGATTATTTGCAAAAAATTATAACAGAAACTGAGAAAAACTTGTGTTTTCCCCCAAATTTTCGTTTTTTTTTTTGTTTATATAAAAAAAAAAAAAACAAGTGGCCTTGACTGGAAGAGGGTTAAAGTCCCCAGACTTGAAGTGGCCAATTAGGGTTAACAAAGGGTTACTAGTTCACCTGGAACAATTTTCATTAAAATAACGAAACTACCAGGTAGATCCAAGCTATGTTGTGAAATTTTTGGGCATGTACGCCCAATGTCCATAACTGGTCAATTTTTAGTATCTGCATTTAATACTTTTCAGAACAGACTTCATTTTAAGTGTAGATTGGGCAGATATTAGATCCTCACTTCAAAAACACAGTTACATAGTAAGTGAGGTTGAAAAAAGACATCAAGTCCAACCTATGTGTGTGATTATATGTCAGTATTACATTGTATATCCCTGTATGTTATGGTCGTTCAGGTGCTTATCTAATAGTTTTTTGAAACTATCCATGCTCCCCGCTGAAACCAACACCTGTGGAAGGGAATTTCACATCTTTGCCACTCTTACAGTAAAGAACCCTCTACGCAGCTTAAGGTTAAACCTCTTTTCTTCTAATTTTAATGAGTGGCCACGTGTCTTTTTAAACTCCCTTCCACGGAAAAGTTTTATCCCTATTGTGGGGTCACAAGTAGGGATGGGTGAACAGTTCGGCCTGAGCATAAGATCGGGCCAAACTTTTGCTGTTCGGACGTTCGACGAACAGCTGAACAAACGGGTCATTCAACCATTTGTTCGGTCCCCTGAACCGACCACAATGCATTGCGGCGCTCATCAGTGCATTGTAAGCCCTGATTGGCTGAAGCACTGAAAGCTTTTCCGTGTGATTTTGGCCTGGATAGAGATGGAACAGGGCTCTGTTCAGTGCTATCAGTTAGTTAGTGTGCCAAACTGTGCTATTTTGCTTCAATTGTCAGTGTAGAATATTAGTTTAGTGTCAGTGTAGTGAGGAGGACCATTATTCAGCTTTGCATAGTGTGCAGCTAGAGTAGGTGAATATCGGTAAAATGACGTTGCTGGACACAGGACTCTGGTATGGGAGATTTATTCCACCTTTTTGGACAAAAAGTGGACACGCTTGACCCGACTCGTGTCTATATGTAAAGTGTCCAAAATACAGCTCATACAGTGTACATATAATTTCAGCATATTGCATCACAAGCGAACAGGAGGGTCTAACCTTTTAAAATTCAACCTAAAATCAACCTACGCATCCTAAACCAGACAAGTTCTGCAAAACATATATATTTTTAAACCTTATGCAAAACTTTTGTTTTCCTTGCACAGAAAGAGGAACAACTTAGCAGGTTTCTGTATGGGAGGGGGAGTGAGTAAGTCCAGTGTTTTCAACCACAACCTGTCACAAGTAGTTTCAACATGAAATACAAGAAATATGATTCTTAGCTGAAATTCTAAATCAGTCTTACTACACACATAACTATGGCCATATAAACTGACCCTCGTTGCCACTTCAGTTTCAGTGTAGTGTAGTGAGACCGTGTCATTCATACATACACTAGTGTAGAGTAGGGACAGCTCAGATAGTTTCAGTGTAGTGTAGTGAGACCGTGTCAGTAATCTTGACATTAGTGTAGAGCTAGAGTAGGGACAGTTCAGATAACGTCAGTGTAGTGATGGTTCTGTGTGCGTTACTGCCAGTAACTGTGTTGCTTCTGTGTGCGTTACTGCCAGTTTAACGCCATACAGTTTTGTGCGTCACTGCCAGTTTAATGCCATATAGTTATGTGTGCATTACTGCCAGTTTAACGCCACATAGTTCTGTGTGCATTACTGCCAGTTTAATGCCATATAGTTTTGTGAGTTACTGCCAGTTTAACGCCATTTACTTCTGTGTGCGTTACTGACAGTTTAACGCCATATAGTTCTGTGTGCGTTACTGCCAGTTTAATGCCATATAGTTTTGTGTGCGTTATGCCAGTTTAACGCCATATAGTTTTGTGTGCATTACTGCCAGTTTAACGCCATATAGTTGTTTGCATTATTGCCAGTTTAACGCCATTTACTTCTGTGTGCGTCACTGCCAGTTTAACGCCATATAGTTCTGTGTGCATTACTGCCAGTTTAACGCCACATAGTTCTGTGTGCGTTACTGCCAGTTTAATGCCATATAGTTTTGTGAGTTACTGCCAGTTTAACGCCATTTACTTCTGTGTGCGTTACTGACAGTTTAATGCCATATAGTTCTGTGTGCGTTACTGCCAGTTTAATGCCATATAGTTTTGTGTGCGTTACTGCCAGTTTAACGCCATATAGTTTTGTGCGTTACTGCCAGTTTAACGCCATTTACTTTTGAGTGCGTTACTGCCAATTTAACGCCATATATTTCTTTGCGTCACTGTACGTTTGGCGCATTATATTGCAGTATATTATAGTGTATCCGTGGAGTATGTCTGTGTAGTGTGAGTACTCAAATTAAAGTGCACCAAACACCTCTTTACACTCTTTTGATTAAATGTACAGATTTCAACTTCTTCTTTACATTTGCTTATAAGAACCGCCCCCCTCCCAATAATGTCTGGGAGGACAACAAGGAGAGGCAGACGTTCCCTTGGCACTGTAAGGGGGCCAGCAACAAATGTGTCCACGGGCAAAGGTGGACGTGGTGGTCAGTCCTCAGGCAGGGCATCATTTCCTCTGTTTAGTGAGTTTGCCCGTGCTATCCAGCCACAGCATGCAGAGGAGGTGGTGGACTGGCTTACTAAACCTTCCTCATCCTCTGTTACTCAAGCAAAGACAAGTGTGCAGTCCCCTGCAGTTGCCAGAGTGGATAAACCTGCCTCCTTGTCCACATCTATTCCTGCCATAGCCCCAACATCAGTCATTGAGGAGTCAGCTGAGTTATTTGACCACAGCGTCAGCCACTTGCTCCTTGATGATGCCCATCCATTACTGGATTCAGATGTTGGTTCTGAGGTTGAGGATGACAGGAACATGAGCCTAGAGAGAGGGAGGAACACTGCTAGATAAATTGGAATTCATGTTCCCCAAGCCGCAACGTATTACCAAGTTGTCTCCAATGGTAACGATGAAGATGGAGGAGATGGAAATGATGATGATGATGATGATGATAATGATGATGAGGTCACTGATGTGACTTGGGTGCTAGATAGAGCAGAGGAGGAAACTGAAGGTGAGGCGGCACCAAAAAAGATTGTAGAAGTTCCCCATGGGGTCTTTAAGCAGCAAGCATCGAAAAAAGTTTTTGTAAAAAATGTTTTTATTAGAAAAATACTCCGAACATACTTTAAGGACTACAAAGATTTAAAATATGAGCTCCGGTTACACATAGAGTTAAGTATATAGGGAACATATACTGGTTATGCTGAAAATTTATCACATAATCACACAATAAATTGCAAGGATTGTACATATATTACCACTCCAGGCAGTATCATTAATGATTGTAGTAATGCTTGCCAATAATAGAGAAGACCCCAAGACCCCAATGCATTTCGACGTTTACATTGTCTTCCTCAGGGGGTCCTTTAGGCTCTGTAAAGGCATCGAAGTAAAAATGATCATATATTCCTTGTATGTCATTGAGTGTAGATATTCCATAGTAACTTGATATTTACCCTTGGTACCTTGTATACTCTTAACCGGAGTTATCTTAACCACTTCAGCCCCGGAAGGTTTTACCCCCTTCCTGACCAGAGCACTTTTTACAATTCGGCACTGCGTCGCTTTAACTGCTAATTGCGCGGTCATGCAATGCTGTACCCAAACGAAATTTGCGTCCTTTTCTTCCCACAAATAGAGCTTTCTTTTGATGGTATTTGATCACCTCTGCCGTTTTTATTTTTTGCGCTATACACGGAAAAAGACCGAAAATTTTGAAAAAAAATGATATTTTCTACTTTTTGTTCTAAAAAAAATCCAATAAACTCAATTTTAGTCATACATTTAGGCCAAAATGTATTCGGCCACATGTCTTTGGTAAAAAAAATGTCAATGTCAATAAGTGTATATTTATTGGTTTGCGCAAAAGTTATAGCGCCTACAAACTAGGGTACATTTTCTGGAATTTACACAGCCTTTAATTTATGACTGCCTATGTCGTTTCTTGAGGTGCTAAAATGGCAGGGCAGTACAGAACCCCCACAAATTACCCCATTTTGGAAAGTAGACACCCCAAGGAAATTGCTGAGAGGCATGTTGAGCCCATTGAATATTCATTTTTTTTGTCCCAAGTGATTGAATAATGACAAAAAAAAAAAAAAAAAATTTCAAAAAGTTGTCACTAAATGATATATTGCTCACACAGGCCATGGGCATATGTGGAATTGCACCCCAAAATACATTTAGCTGCTTCTCCTGAGTATGGGAATACCACATGTGTGGGACTTCTTGGGAGCCTAGCCACGTACGGGGCCCCGAAAACCAATCACTGCCTTCAGGATTTCTAAGGGCGTACATTTTTGATTTTACTCCTCACTACCTATCACAGTTTTTAAGGCCATAAAATGCCCAGATGGCATAAAACCCCCCCCCAAATGACCCCATTTTGGAAAGTAGACACCCCAAGCTATTTGCTTTGAGGCATGTTGAGTCCATGGAATGTTTTATATTTTGACACAAGTTGCGGGAAAGTGACAATTTTTTTTTTTTTTTTTGCACAAAGTTGTCACTAAATGATATATTGCTCACACAGGCCATGGGCATATGTGGAATTGCACCCCAAAATACATTTAGCTACTTCTCCTGAGTACGGGGATACCACATGTGTGGGACTTTTTGGGAGCCTAGCCGCGTACTGGGCCCCGAAAACCAATCACCGCCTTCAGGATTTCTAAGGGTGTAAATTTTTGATTTCACTCTTCACTGCCTATCACAGTTTCGGAGGCCATGGAATGCCCAGATGGCACAAACCCCCCCCAAATTACCCCATTTTAGAAAGTAGACACCCCAAGCTATTTGCTGAGAGGCATGGTGAGTATTTTGCAGCTCTCATTTGTTTTTGAAAATAAAGAAAGACGAGAAAAAACATTTTTTTTTTCTTTTTTCAATTTTCAAAACTTTGTGACAAAAAGTGAGGTCTGCAAAATACTCACTATACCTCTCATCAAATAGCTTGGGGTGTCTACTTTCCAAAATGGGGTCATTTGGGGGGGGGGTTTGCGACCTGGGCATTCCATGGCCTCCGAAACTGTGATAGGCAGTGAAGAGTGAAATCAAAAATTTACGGCTTTAGAAAGCCTGAAGGCGGTGCTTGGTTTTCGGGGTCCCGTACGCGGCTAGGCTCCCAAAAAGTCTCACACATGTGGTATCCCCGTACTCAGGAGAAGCAACAGAATGTATTTTGGGGTGTAATTTCACATATTCCCATGGCATGTTTGAGCAATATATCATTCAGTGACAACTTTGTGCAAAAAAAAAATAAAAAAAATAAAAAATTGTCTCTTTCCCGCAACTTGTGTCACAATATAAAATATTCCATGGACTCGACATGCCTATCAGCAAATAGCTTGGGGTGTCTACTTTCCAAAATGGGGTCATTTGGGGGGGTTTTGAACTGTCCTGGCATTTTATGCACAACATTTAGAAGCTTATGTCACACATCACCCACTCTTCTAACCACTTGAAGACAAAGCCCTTTCTGACACTTTTTGATTACATAAAAAAATAATTTTTTTTTGCAAGAAAATTACTTTGAACCCCCAAACATTATATATTTTTTTAAAGCAAATGCCCTACAGATTAAAATGGTGGGCGTTTCATTTTTTTTTTTCACACAGTATTTGCGCAGCGATTTTTCAAACGCATTTTTTGGGGAAAAAACACACTTTTTTTAAAATTTTAATGCACTAAAACACACTATATTGCCCAAATGTTTGATGAAATAAAAAAGATGTTCTTAGGCCGAGTACATGGATACCAAACATGACATGCTTTAAAATTACGCACAAACGTGCAGTGGCGACAAACTAAATACATTTTTAAAAGCCTTTAAAAGCCTTTACAGGTTACCACTTTAGATTTACAGAGGAGGTCTACTGCTAAAATTACTGCCCTCGATCTGACGTTCGCGGTGATACCTCACATGCATGGTGCAATTGCTGTTTACATTTGACGCCAGACCGACGCTTGCGTTCGCCTTAGCGCGAGAGCAGGGGGGACAGGGGTGCTTTTTTTTTTTTTTTTTTCTTTATTATTATTATTTTTTTTTATCTTATTTTAAAACTGTTCCTTTCATTTTTTTTTTTTTAAATCATTTTTATTGTTATCTCAGGGAATGTAAATATAACCTATCATAGCAATAGGTAGTGACAAGTACTCTTTTTTGAAAAAATTGGAGTCTATTAGACCCTAGATTTCTCCTCTGCCCTCAAAGCATCTGACCACACCAAGATCGGTGTGATAAAATGCTTTCCCAATTTCCCAATGGCGCTGTTTACATCCAGCGAAATCTAAGTCATAAAATGCTCGTAGCTTCCGGTTTCTTAGGCCATAGAGATGATTGGAGCCACTCTGGTCTCTGATCAGCTCTATGGTCAGCTGGCTGAATCACCGGCTGCATTCTCAGGTTCCCTGTTGAGACAGGAGAGCCAGAGAAAAACACGGAAGACGTTGGGGGGGGCATTCCCTCCCACTGCTTGTAAAAGCAGTCTGGAGGCTAATTAGCCGCTAGGATTGCTTTTACATGAAAGCCGACCGCTGGCTGAAAAGAATGATACCAAGATGATACCTAAACCTGCAGGCATCATTCTGGTATAACCACTCAAAGTCGTGAATGGCGTACCTGAAGACAAAAAAATGGTTAACAATAAAGCACAGTAAACGGTAAAGTATAAAAAATTGCAGACCTGAAAAGCAAACATGATAAAACATAATAACAATAAAACATTGCAGAATAGAATACAGTAAAAAAGAGCAGAACAATAGAGAGAATAGAGAGAGAGAGAACAATAAAACGACAACTATTATTTTTTATTTTATATTTTTGTGTTTTTTTTTTTTTTTTTACACTTTTTTTTGTAACTAACTTTTATAACTGTAACCGGTTCCAGGTTCGGGTCTCTCAAAATGCGATGGCATCTTGGGAGACCCTGTGAAAATGTGCCTAGTCTGTGCAATGCTGTACCCTACGCTAATACTCAACTAGTGAATGGTAGCGTTCAAAACATTCACCAATGCAAAGACCAGGATTGTCAGGACAGGAAAGACAATAATAGCGGGTGTCACGCCTATATCCGCGCTTGCTGCAGACACAACATCTTTTTTGGGGGGGTTCGTTGGGTAGGGGTACTCGGGAGGACATAAAGAAAATGCCTCTCATGCAGCCGACTGCATTTGGTTGGGGATGTGAATGGGGGAAGTATGGGCGCTGCAGAAGTGGTGGGTTCCCAATTAGGATTGGCGAATGCAGCAGGAAGGGCATTATGGGCACGACGGGCCTGTGTTTGTCTTTTTGGTGGCAGCGGGACACTACTTGTGCTTGCCACCTCACCAGCTTGAACTGCACTTATGGGACTCGCCACGTCACCAAGTGTTACTGCAGTGCGGGTTTGACTACGACCGGGGTGTACTAGGCCGCTGGTGCTTGCCAGTTCACCAAAACGCTACAAAAAAAACTGTTAGCGATCGCAGGGATCAGGCCTGACTCTGCGAACGCTGCAGTTATGCGTTTAGTGTTTTGTAAGTGACAGTGATCGATCGATACTGCACTTGGGTGGGCTGGGCCGGGCGGAGGGGCAAAACGCAGGTGCTAGCAGGTATCTGGGCTGATCCCGCTAACACTGTGTTTGTGGGAACCCTAAACTGCTGGGGACGCTAGTATAGATCTGATCAGATCAGATATTGATCCGATCAGATACTATACCACTAAGGGAGGTGTACGGTGCGTGCGTGGGTGTTAGCGGTACTGGCGCTAACCTGACGCTGCCTGGGGCTGGTGCTTGCCAGTTCACCAAAACGCTACCAAAAAAACTGTTAGCGATCGCAGGGATCAGGCCTGACTCTGCGAACGCTGCAGTTATGCGTTTAGTGTTTTGTAAGTGACAGTGATCGATTGATACTGCACTTGGGTGGGCTGGGCCGGGCGGAGGGGCAAAACGCAGGTGCTAACAGGTATCTGGGCTGATCCCACTAACACTGCGTGTTTGGGAACCCTAAACTGCTGGGGACGCTAGTATAGATCTGATCGGATCAGATATTGATCCGTTCAGATACTATACCACTAAGGGAGGTGTACGGTGCGTGCTTGGGTGTTAGCGGTACTGGCGCTAACCTGACGCTGCCTGGGGCTGGTGCTTGCCAGTTCACCAAAACGCTACCAAGAAAACTGTTAGCGATCGCAGGGATCAGGCCTGACTCTGCGAACGCTGCAGTTATTTGTTTAGTGTTTTGTAAGTGACAGTGATCGATCGATACTGCACTTGGGTGGGCTGGGCTGGGTCGGGCGGAGGGGAAAAACGCAGGTGCTAGCGGGTATCTGGGCTGATCCCGCTAACACTGCGTTTTTGGGAACCCTAAACTGCTGGGGACGCTAGTATAGATCTGATCGGATCAGATATTGATCCGTACAGATACTATACCACTAAGGGAGGCGTATGCTGCGTGCGTGGGTGTTAGCGGTACTGGCGCTAATCTGACACTGCCTGGGGCGACGCATATCACCGCCGGGCGATCAGGGGGCTAAACCTTTATTCGGTAATAAACGGCGGGTGCCCTGACACTATAAAAAATAAACGAACTAACCAGCGTCACCCGTAACGGTTATACGGTGATCAGTGGTGAAAGGGTTAACTAGGGGGCAATCAAGGGGTTAAAACATTTATTAGATAGTATATGGGGGTCCCTGACGCTATAAAACGCTGATGGCGAACCTAAATATTTACCTCCCTAACTAGCGTCACCAGCGACATTAATACAGCGATCAGAAAAATGATCGCTTAGTGACACTGGTGACAGGGGGTGATCAAGGGGTTAAAACTTTATTAGGGGGGGTTAGGGGGGTACCCTAGACCTAAAGGGGGCTACCACTCACTGCCCTAACACTGTAACTGTCACAAACTGACACCAATCAGTAATCAGAAAAAAAAAAATAAAAAATACTGCTTGGTGTCAGTTTGTGACCGGGGGGGGGGGGGGGGGGGGTCGGGGGTGTTTTATGTGCCTGGCATGTTCTACTGTGTGTGTTTGTGTTTTGTGCACTTACATGTCTTCTTTCCTCGGCGCTGGAACGGAAACTGCCAAGCCGAGGAGAGATGACATCACATCCTCTGCCTGTGTGAAACTACACACAGGCAGGGGAGGATTCCGATTGGCTGGGAGCGATCGTGAGGGGGGGACCACGATCGGATGGTCTCCCCCTCGCCTCCCAACGCTCCCAGTGAAATGCCAACCGCCGCTGGCACCGGGGGGGGTCCGATCGGACCCCCCGCCCGCGGGAGGCAGATCACGTACAGGTACGTGATTCTGCCTGCCCGTGCCATTCTGCCGACGTATATCTGCGTTAGGCGGTCGGCAAGTGGTTAAAAACACTGAGAAGATCAGAGAAGTCCCCCTCTTCTGACGCTGGACTCCGTTGCACCGCTGTCCCTGCCTGCGCCCCAAAGGGGAAACAAGACCAACCCGTGGGGCTTACGAACAATCACAGATGTGTGGCTCTCCTCCACACTTGGAGGAGAAAGCAGGGAGAGAGCAGGACACCTATGAATTCATCATAATGAAAAAAAGGGTTTCCTAATGCCATGTCTAACTTTCAAAAGACTGTATGTCACATATGTAAGTTAGTTCGCTTAGGTGTAGAAAAAGGTTGATGTGACACAACAACATACCGAGTATCTACAAATCTATATTGGTATGACATATGGAGCCCCATAGCCTGTGTGTGTAACCAAAAAAGGAGTAAATAAATATTTATTGACATAAATATTGAACCATACTATGATTACATTAAGTCTATCATATCCTTTGATACTGGTGTATTGTAGACTTTTTCTTGTAAAAAGGTGCAATGTGCTGAAAATAAAAATAAAAAATAAAAAAAAAAAGGAAGTGTGTGTGAACAAAACAATGTGTATGAGTGTTATGTTGCATAGTGAAATGACAAAAACGTAAATGTGAGAAAGTAAAAAAATCCTTGTTTAAGGAGAATAAGTGATGTGCCAAGTGCAAAGCAATGAAAAAAACATCAATGCATAAAGTGAAAAGGAGTGTAAAAAAGTGTAAAAAAGTGATGATCGGGGGGCAGGAGGCGGAGCCTAGAGGAGCAGACATGCAGTGTTAGAGCTCCACACCGCTGAGGAGAGAAGAGAAGGACAAAGCGGAGCCTGCAGGCTCAAAAGGTATCCATTTGAACCTTTTTGCCCCAGGGAACAAACTGTGAAAGTTTGGGCAGGAAATATGGTACTGGGAGGAAACCGTGGCAGAAATAAAAATCACCTCACAAAGAGCTCAGAGGCACTCACTGCAGCTGAAGCAGCTCCAGTCACCTCACAAGATACAGCATCAGGGCGCTCTCACAGACAGAAAATGTCACAGCAAGACTCTCCATTTGAGTCAGATACAGAACAAATCCTCTCACAAACTTCTCCACAAGCCTCCTCAGTATCCCCAGTAATATTATTACAATTTGAAAAGATGCTTCATAAGGCTTTAAAACAAACCTCAGACCAAATAACAAAAAGCCTAACCAAAGAAATAAGAGAGCTGGGAAACCGCACCGCAGCCTTAGAAATAAAAATGGATGAAATTGAAATTACAACCCAAGAAAATATAACAGAATTGGAACAATTAAAAAAAGAGAATTTAATACTTCAAACTAAGCTCGAAGATTACGAAAATAGAGCCAGACGTTCAAACTTGCGCATAAGGGGAATACCTGAAACTGTGACAGACCTGCAATCTACTATTACTGCTCTATTACAAGAACTAAAGCCAGATATCCCTATTGAACGTTTAGAACTGGACAGAGTACACAGAGCCCTCACAGCCAAAAAGAAAGATGGACCCCCACGTGATATAATCACAAAATTTCATTATTACAGAACGAAAGAACAAATACTAATTGCTGCAAGAGAAAAAAAGGAACTTAATTTTCAAGGACACAATTATCAAATTTTTGCTGACCTATCCCAACTTACTATTACTAAAAGACGATCCATGAAACCCCAACTAATGGAACTGCAACGCCACAACATTATGTATCAATGGGGCTTCCCCTTTTCAGTCAGATTTAACTACCAAGGTACAATTTACAGAAGCAGATCAGCAGATGAACTACAACAAACCCTTTTAAAATTAAATCTGACAGAACCCACAAGCAGCAACACTCCCACACGCAGAAGAATGGCATCATCTTCACCTTCAGGCAGCACCCAGAAAATTTCAGAACAAAATGGGAATCATCATTCTCACAAAAGAGGCCGTTATGCCACATCATCCATGGACCAAGAAGATTCAATGGACTGACATCCTAATTCCTGATATCTCTTCATTTATTATACTAAGAGATGGTTCTCTATAAAAAAAAAAAACTATATTTATAACTGAGTGTAACTACATTCTGATAGTCACACACTGTGTGGGATCATGTTACGTTCCAATTATATTTCTTATTACTTCTGATTCATATAGCCTTAGAATATATAAGTGAAATAAGGAAATTCTTGTTCAGTTATATATTATCAGGTAATAACAATAGATTTATTACTTTTTAGGACAAATATGTTCAATAATCCAGAAGTAATGGAAGCTTTTTCTTTCTTTTCTTAAAACAAATATATTATTACCTAACTAGTTCCTAGAATTATGTTTTTGTTTATTCTAATCTGAAGCAATACAACCTCAATTTTATGAGTTAACATATCTAAACAGTTACATATGAATAAAATATGTAATTGTTTACTCTAAAAGGGTTAAAATCCCCAAATAATTCAAACTATCTTCATCAATACCAATGTTATTAACAGTACCTTTCTAACTGAATTATTTAGCCTAGGGCAAGACTAACCATATACAACCACCCTGGAATAAATAATTTCAACAAAAACTATATTCTGCACTCCAATTAATGAAACATCATTTTGATGTCTTTTGACATAGCACTTCTCTCCTGTAAGCGGAAGATCCGTGTACCCCCATTAGCCCTCCTCATTCTCCCAACCATATTATGTGGGAGTGTGACGAAGGCACTTATTCCCCTGAGAGAGATATTTATTCTCTTTCACGGGTAAATTGTGATTACTTGCAAAAAATAATTTATACAATGTATCATCTAATCTCATATGTTTTTTGTTTACTCTTTACTCCAGAATTCACTGGTTTCTTTTCTATCTATTCATCTCTTCAGTCCACACAGGTTGATCTGCGCAGTCAGCTCTGCATAACAAAAAGTAAGTCAAAACTATTTTATCTATTGCCATGGCACCACTGAATATACTTTCCCTGAATGTTCAGGGAATAAATGTCCCTCAAAAAAGGACCAAAGCCTTCCGTACTTTCCATAACAAGAAGGCTCACATAGTATGCCTCCAAGAAACACACTTCACCAAAGATTCTACTCCAAAATATATTTCTCCTTTTTATCAACAAATTTACACGGCTTCTGCCTGTACCAAGCAAAGGGGAACTCTAATTGCATTTCACCGATCCACACCATTCACCTTATCATCAGAAATTAAAGACCCAGAAGGTAGATACCTGATACTCATGGGTTATATAATGGATACAGCAATCACGGTGATTTCCTACTACGCTCCTAACAAACAACCTACACCATTCCTCTCACATATATTACAAGTGATTAATACACACAAAATAGGAACAGTGATAATGTGTGGGGATTCGAACCAGGTCCTCCTCCCATTTCTAGATAAATCACCTTTTACACCATCCAAAATAACCTCTAGATTACCTTTTTCTCAACTTCTTTCCAAATACAATCTGGTAGATTCATGGAGAGAAAGTAACCCAATGAAAAAGAAATTCACTTATTTCTCGCACCCTCATCAAACCTTCACCAGAATAGATCATATTTTTCTAACAATAGGAATGATACCAGAAATTATTGCATCAGATATAATTCCGATTCCGTGGTCTGACCATAATGCAGTATACACTACTATAGCCTCAGCCATACCAAAAGCGCATGACCCAACGTGGTACTTACCGGACATAATGCTCAAACACCCACTACATCAGATGGCCATTGAACAAGCTTTAAAGGAATACATATCAATTAATAATACAACAGACATCTCTCCAATAACACTGTGGGAAGCTCATAAGCCTGTCTTGCGTGGTACAATACAAAGACAAATGGCACTATTTAAACGGGAACGCAAAAATCTAGCAAAAAAACTAGAACACAATTTTAATGCACCCTACATATCATTTCAAGATAATCCATCTCAGAGTACAAAATCTCATCTTGAAAAATCTAGATTGGAATACGATCTATTTCTCACTGAGTCAGTTGATAAATCCCTCAAACGCTCCAAACACAATTTCTACATGAATACAAACAAACCAGGTACATATTTGGCTCGGGCATTAAATTCAACAAACAAATCTTTCAAACCAATACGTTTGAAATTATCAAAAAATGTTTACACTTGTAATCCAGTTAAAATAGTCCATAAATTTCACTCACATCTCGCAACTTTATACAAGACAAACAATGAATTTAATCCTACAGAGGCTGAATCCTTCTTCTCAAAAATAACCTTACCTGAGTTATCTCAGAATCAAAAAAGCAGTTTGGATGAGCCTATAACTATAGATGAAGTTGCTAACGCCATAAAAGACCTAAAACTTAACAAAAGACCAGGCCCAGACGGCTACTCGGTTTTATACTATAAAACATTCTCAGAAATACTCTCTCCCATTCTCACTGAAACTTTTAACAAACTTCTAGATGGACATTCTTTTTGGCAAGAAACACTAATGGCAATTGTTTGTATGATCCCAAAACCCCTTTCTGATGATACTTCCTGTGTGAATTATCGGCCTATCTCTCTGTTAAACCTCGATATTAAATTATTAGCAAAAATAATAGCAAAACGCCTCAATAGCATTATAGGAAAATTAATACATAGAGATCAAGTAGGCTTCATGCCAAATAGACAGGCAGGCGATAATATACGCAGGGCAGTGTTATTGGCACATATTGCTAAAAAACGGAAAATCCCTTTATGTTTTCTATCTCTCGATATTAAGAGGGCATTTGACACAGTATCCTGGCAATATATGCAATATTCATTACAAAAATGGGGTTTTGGACCCCACTTTTTAACATGGATCAAAGCATTATATAATAAACCCAAAGCCTATATAAAATATGCTGGATACAAATCTGAAGCCTTTAATATCGAAAGAGGTACCTGACAGGGTTGCCCATTATCTCCCTTATTATTTGCCCTTATACTCGAATCCATGGCCCAATACATCAGAACAAACCAAACTATAACTGGCATTGAAGTAGGAGGTATTACACACAAATTATGTATATTTGCAGACGATATATTACTTTTTCTATCATCACCACAGGTCTCTGGTCCTAACTTAATACCAGCTCTTGATGGATTTGCAGCCCTATCCGGCCTTATGATTAATCCTAAGAAATGCCTAGTGCTTAATATTTCACTCACAAACATGGAATTGATCCCGGCTAGGGCTGCACTCCCATTCACATGGGCAAAAAAATCAATCCCATATCTTGGAATTCATTTAACAGCATCTCATTCTGACTTATTCTCAACCAATTATCCTCCTGTATTAAGACAGATCACAAATCTAATAAAACAATGGTCGCAACTTCCTTTATCCTGGATAGGGAAGATTAATGCAATCAAAATGACTATTCTACCCAAATTGCTTTATCTATTCAGAGTCCTCCCTATTCCAATTCCTTCCTATTTTTTGAGAATAATACAAAAAAGAGCAACTTCGTTTATATGGGGCTTTTCTAAACCACGTATACCTATACACACACTACATCTTCCCAAAAATAAAGGAGGCCTGGGATACCCTAATTTTACTAACTACTACAGAGCAGCACATTTGGCCAGTCTGTCCAAATACCATGCAAAACAGGAAATCCCATTATGGGTATTTATAGAGGCTTCAGAAAATGACCCTCTATTAATATCAAATTTATTATGGCTTGATCCTAAAGACCGCTTTAAAATTCATAATCCCATAACTAAACACTTCTTATCTCTCTGGGATAAACTAAAAACCAAATATCAGTTACAATCTCCACACAATCCTCTCCTTTCTTTTATCAGAAATCCGGCCTTTTATCCGGCATGGATCTACCCAAATTCTTTTAAAGCTTGGACAACATCAGGCATTCAGACACTAAATGACTTCATAGCATCTAAATCATTCCTTTCATTCCCATCGCTTAGAGAAAAATATGATCTACCAAACTCTGAGATATTTAGATATCTCCAAATCAAAAATTTCTATACACCATTCCTAAAGGGGGATACACCATTATCCCAATTATCCATTTTTGAGTCAATCTGTACAAAAGATCCATTTGCTAAAGGTACAATTTCATCACTTTATAATCAATTATATGGAGTAGCAAATCTTAATAGACCCTCTTACGTTCAGAGGTGGGAGGAGGACCTGGGACGAACTTTAGAAGACACGGACTGGTCTAACATATGGCTCACATCTAAGTCATCTTCACCCAACATCTTAGCACTGGAGACAAATTATAAAGTCCTAACTCGCTGGTACCTTGTACCCGCTAGAGTGGCAAAATATTCACCTAATACCTCAGCTCTTTGTTTTCGAGGATGCCCAGAAATAGGCACATATTTACACATATGGTGGACGTGCCCAGTAATCCAAACCTTCTGGAAGGAAGTCTTCGTGATTGCATCTAAAATATTTAAAAAAATAATACAACCAGATCCATATTTAACTTTACTTAATCTAAAACCGGAATGGTTAACACTCTCTCAATTCAAACTTATGATCCAACTAATAACGGCTGCAAAACAAACAGTGGCCAAGGCATGGAAATCTCCTACATTGGTACTAGCAGAAACAATTCACAGAATGAATAATACAATGTCCCATGCTAAGATGGTAGCCATCGATCAAAATCAAATTCCAAAATTTGAAAAACTTTGGCATCCTTGGATAAAACAACAGTTCCTGTCAAACTTCAATGACTCTGTCCTGTTGCCATGGTAACAGATTAAATGACTTACAGAGATACCCATTCTAAGGCTTCAAAGAGAACTAAAAAGAATAATAAACTGATGAGCGGGACAACCTTGTGGACCATACCTTTACCTTTCAACACTTTTTCTTCTTTCTCTTTCCTTTTCTCCACCTTACGATTAAAGCTCATTATCAGAATTTATTTGACCTATATACACTCTACTTGTAAACAATATGTATAGTAGGTATAAATCATTTAAATACCTACAAAAGTAACTAAGGAAATGATATATATCTTTAATTTAGGTTTACGTGAACCCAATGTTTAATATTTGAAATTTCATGATATTTACCTATATAAACCCTACTGTAAAACAATGAGCTTACTTTATAGATCCTTGTAAACTTACTTTATGTATCTTTATAACATTGTATACTCAATAAACTTCTTTTGACAAGGAAAAAGTGATGATCAGTGTATGGCAACATTCCAAAGTGAAAAAAATAAAAAAATTATAACAAACATTTGAATAGTGTGAGTGTTGTATAACTATGTGAATGGAGTGGCCAGTGAATAACTGGTCATTCGTGAGAGTGCAAATTAATGAGTGAAGGAATGAGATTAAAGCCTTATTATGAATTAAAAATAGTGCTAAAAAATAAAGACAAATAAAGCTATTAATTACTCATGGATGCATATGAAAATAACTTGTCTTAGTACTAAAGGCCAAGGGGAAGAAAGGCTCACCTAATAGTTCCTAGTAGGAGAGTTATTGGTGTCTATGGCATATCACAGGTAGATGCACAGTGTCTGATAACCAGGTTTGGCAGACAGGTGCATAATAAGCCTTTAATGGACAGAAAAAAATATTAGACATAAAGAGGGTTTATAAACAAACTCACAGCGGTACAACATGACCCTCTGTTTGCATGTGTGCTTACCTCATGGAATGGTTGCTATCTTACTCTGTCAGGGATCTGCTGAGCTGTCTGAACCTAGGATGTCTCTAATTATACTTGCTAAATTAGTCCATTATTTCTATCAGCTGTTCACAGCCTGCAGTCCCAACCTACCAAGGGGAGGGGCCGTGGGGAGGCAGTCCTGCGTCCCCTCTGTGGTCATCCCGGCGTTCCGACAAGCGGAACGCTCCGGAGACCTCCGCCGTAAAAGACGAGGCTGGGAACAAGGTGAGCGCACGTGCAACGAGCACATCTCCGACCGTGGCCGAAGAGTCCCCACGCGCATGCGCTCTGCCCAGATCCCAATCCGGTGGTGTGTACGGAACGCCGCCAGCAGGGAAAGCAAGCTCTACCTAGTGGTTGCAGGCAACCACTGGTGATTGCTACAAAGGAAGACGTAAACGAACATCTCCCTACCCTGCCGGGAAGCCGCCGAGTCAGTAATTGCAAACCCCAGAGGCCAGAAGAGAGAGCAGGACGGTGATCCAGCATCTGGGGGAAGAAAGAAAAGAAAAAGAAAAAAAACTGAAATATAAACATGGTTTTCACAAAAAAGTATACTTCAATGTTCAGGAGTTATACAAAATTAGAAAATATTTGTTAACATTTATGTATCTACTGAGCATAACAAAAAGGGTATAAATTGCAACAACTGTGCCCAAAAATGATAGATCCAAACTATTTTTTTCTTTTTTATGGCAATCATTCCCAAGGGTTTCACCCCTGCAGGGGGAAACAGCCAGAGAGGACATCCTAGTAGAGATTCAAAAGAATCTGCAGATGCATTATGATCATATGACTATATATATTTTTATTTTATTTTATGTAATCTCGTATTTATATTACACCAAATTCTTTTTTTAAAAGGTGAGGTGAAGCTGAAGGTGAGGCGGCACAACCCCAAGGAGGCCGACATCAAGAAAGAGTAGAGAGCAGCCACCTTATTCCATCACCTTCTGCAGCTGTTATCTCCTGGCCCACTCCCCAAAGCTCAGCTGTCTGGGCCTTTTTCAGCACATCTGCAGCAGATCGCACTGTTGCTATCTGCAAACTGTGTCTTAGGCACATCAAACGTGGCAAAAACACCAACCATTTGGGTACCACATGCTTAACAAGGCATTTAACGTCCAACCACTCAGCCCGTTGGCAAGAGCACCTAAAAGCCACACAAAAGGGGCACAAATTTGTCCCTCCTCCTCCTCCTTAACCACTTCAGTCTGCCCATGCTATACTGATTCATTACCTCTCAGCAGCCTCCACTGACAGGGATGATGGTATAGCACAGGGTGTCCCAGGTCCTAGCAGCACATCTGCCAGCAGCACACCACCAGCTGTAGACTGTAGCCGGCAAATTTCTCAGCCCCATCTGCTACAGCGGAAAAAAAATAAAGTCCCTGCCACCCACATGCCCAGCATCTAAGTGCAAGCTTGTCAAAGCTGTTGGCTCTCCAACTTCTGCCTTTCAGCTTGGTGGATTCTGCCCCCTTCTGTGAATTTGCACAATGTGCTGTACCACAATGGCAGGTTCCCAGTTGCTACTACTTTTCAGTAAGGCCGTTCCATCTCTCTACCATCACGTGGAAGGGAATGTTCTGGCATCGTTGGGCAAGGCAATCAGCCCTAAAATCCACCTTACTGCTGACACGTGGTCCAGCAAGCATGGACAGGGACGATATATTTTGTTCACAGCACACTGGGTAATGCTGCTTGCAACTCAAAAGGATGCAGGACAGGGCTCGGTGCTGCAGCTTGTTGTGCCCCCACGTCTCCATACAGCTGGTGGTGATGATGCCAGACCTGTGAGCTCTACCCCCTCCTCCACCACCTCCATTCCCTCCTCTGCAGAATTGTCCTATGAACATCAGGTACCCCCTAAGCATTTAAAGGGCTATTCCCAGAGACAGGCTAAAAGGTGCCATGCAGTGCTGCAGCTGGTGTGTTTAGGGGACAGGAACCACACCGGTGCAGAGATTCTTCCAGCTCTACAGGGACAGGCCCAGAGCCAGCTGGAGCCAGGAATGGTGTTGTGCGATAATGGCTCAAACCTCCTGTCTGCCCTTAGACAGGGAAAGTTGACACATGTGCCATGCCTGGCACAAGTCTTCAATTTGGTAGTGTAGCATTTCCTAAATACGTACCCAGAGTTGCAAGATGTGCTAAAGCTGGCCAGAAGAGTCTGTAACCATTTCAGGCAGTCATACACAGCCAGTGCTAGGTTGGCTGAAATTCAGCGGGAAATCGACCTGCCCATAAGCCGCCTGATTTGTGACATGCCCACCAGGTGGAACTCGACTTTGTCAATGCTGCAGCGGCTATGCATGTAGCAGAGGGCCGTCAAAGAGTACCTGTGCTAGTACGGCAAGACGACAGGCTCAGGCCGCCTCTGCTTTTTTTCCCACGCCAATGGCTGATCATTAAGGATGCATGCACTGTATTGTCACTATTTCAGGGGGCCACAAGGATGGTGAGCAGTGACAGTGCATGCATCAGTGACACAATCCCTGTTGTGTTCCTGCTGAAGCAGACTCTGCGTGGCATTATGGACAGGGCACTGGAGGCAGAGCAGCAGGAGGAAGAGGAGGACTTCCTTTCCTCTCAAGGCCCACTTTATCCAGACACCATCATTCCTATATCACAGAACACACAGGAGAAGAGAGGGGAGGAGGATGAGGAGGAGGATTCTGGCACTTTCATAGGCTTCGAAGAAAAGGAAGAAATGCGTCAATCTGTAAGCGATGGCTTTCCAACCCCAGGACCGTTTGGAGTAGTACATGGCTGGGAGGAGGAAGTTTCAGATGCTTGTCATCCTGAGTGACCCCGAGTAGTCTGCTTCTCAAGCCTCTGCAAATTTGAGGCGCATGGGCAACTTCATGCTTCAAAGCCTGTGAAAGGACCCAAGAATACGTGGCATAAAGGAGAAGGATGATTACTGGTTGGCAACCCTCCTTGACTACCGTTATAAGGGGAAGGTCTCAGAACTCATCCCGTCCCCACAGAGAGTGCAGAAGATAAAATCTCTTGAAGACACGTTAAAGAGGATTTTATTGAATGTTTTTCCTGACTCCAGTAGGTTACAGTGTCGTGGAAAACATTTTGAGTCTTCTGTTCAAGAGAGGAGCATTGGAGAAGGCGTTCGCCTAAGTGAGGCATTTCAGAATTTTTTTAGTCCTCGCCGCCCAGGGCTGTCAGCTTCCACATCCCATCGGCAGCGTCTGCATCACATGGTGGATGATTACCTCAGGCCAAAACAGAGATGGAGAGCTTTCCAGCTGACGATCTACTGACTTACTGGGTCATGAGAATAGACCACTGGCCAGAACTTGCCCAGTATGCTATTGAGTTGTTGGGCTGCCCTGCATCCAGCGTGCTTTCAGAACGGCATTCAGTGCTGCAGGAGGTTTCATTACTGATCATAGAACGTGTCTGTCCACAGACTCTGTAATGAATGAGTCCTGGATTACCACCCTGATGCCGACGTCACCGATTAAGTCTTTTTGGGATGTGAAATCTCTGCAGGACTTCGAGGCTGCCTAGCTTTGAGGGTGTTCAATCATTTCATCTGGACAAATGTTTTTGGTATAGGTTTCATGGGCACAATTAACACCCAAAAAACAATTTTTCAGCACGTTTGACAGGTGCATATCATTGCAATTGTTTTTGCCTTCAGCAAGAGCACCTCTATAGGGTTACGGTGGAAAGACTCCCCCGACACCCAAAGAGTCATTTTTCTGCACCTGTTTGACAGGTGCATATCATTGCAATTTTTTACAGCAAGGCCAATTCTTGCTTTCATCAAGATTACCCCTATAGTGTTACGGTGGAAAGGCACCACCAACACCCAAAGACCAATTTTTCTGCACCTGTTTGACAGGTGCATATCATTGCAATTTTTTACAGCAAGGCCAATTCTTGCTTTCATCAAGATTACCTCTATAGGGTTACGGTGGGAAGGCACCACCGACACCCAAAGACCAATTTTTACATACCCGTTGCTTCTATACAAAGTCAAACTGACACCAGAATGTATCCAAAAAATCTCTAATCTTGTTCCTAGTGCACTACATTGTGACCTCATCATACACACTGGCTCCCCAGCTGTTGCTGAGCAAAATAAAGGCAGCTTGCAGGGAAAATTTCATTTTTTTGGCTTTATAAAGGCAATTATTGCTGCAGCAGATTCTAGACATGGTACAGATCTGCCACTTTACAGGTAGACTAAGGGGACCTCCCAGGCACTATATTGGAAGGGATTTTTCATTTTTAGGCTTTAACTTTAAAAATCACTGCTCATTTAAAGGGCAGGACCCGGACCCCTATAACCATTGTATGCCCTATTACTTGCATATAAGCCTTCAAAATGGGCACTTTTGATTTTTGACGTTCCGGTCCCATTGACTTTAACCACTTGCCGACCGCCGCACGATGATGTACGTCGGCACAATGGCACAGGCAGGCATAAGGGCTAATATATAAGTCCTTGCCTGCCTGCGGGCGGGGGGTCCGATCGGACCTCCCCCGGTGCCTGCGTCGGTCGGATTCTCGTCAGGGGCGATCAAAGGTGAGGGGGAGGCCACTCATTTGTGGCCCCCCCCTCGTGATCACTCCTGGCGAATGAAATGCTTCCTCGGCTTCTGTAATGTAAACAGAAGCGGAGGAAGTGATGTCATCTCTCCTCGAGACGGTCTTTTCGTTCCGGCGCCGAGGAGAGAAGGCATACAAGTAAGTTTGCACTAACACTACACTAACAGTAGAACACGCAGGCACACTTTTCACCCCCCATCACCCACCAGTCACCCCCCGATCACCCCCCTGTCACAGTGACATCAGTAGCAGTTTTTTTTTTTTTGATTATTGCATTGGTGTCAGTTTGTGACAGTTAGAAGTGGTAGGGCAGTTAGTGGTAGCCCCTTTTAGGTCTAGGGTACCCCCCTAACCCCCCCTAATAAAGTTTTAACCCCGTGATCACCCTCCGTCGCCGGTGTCACTAAGCGATCGTTTTTCTGTTCGCTGTATTAGTGTCACAGGTGACACTAGTTAGGGAGGTAAGTATATAGGTTCGCCGTCAGCGTTTTATAGCGTCAGGGACCCCCATATACTACCTAATAAAAGTTTTAACCCCCTGATTGCCCCATAAGTTAACCCTTTCACCAGTGATCACCGTATAACTGTTACGGGTGACGCTGGTTAGTTAGTTTGTTTTAGTTTAGTTTTAGGGCACCCGCCGTTTATTACCTAATAAAGGTTTAGCCCCCTGATCGCCCGGCGGTGATATAAGATACATTTTAGGGTCGGATAAGGTCTGCGTCGCCCCAGGCAGCGTCAGGTTAGTGCCAGTAGCGTTAACACCCACGCACGCAGCATACACCTCCCTTAGTGGTATAGTATCTGAACAGATCAATATCTGATCCGATCAGATCTATACTAGCGTCCCCAGCAGTTTAGGGTTCCCAAAAATGCAGTGTTAGCGGGATCAGCCCAGATACCTGCTAGCACCTGCGTTTTGCCCCTCGGCCCAGCCCACCCAAGTGCAGTATCGATCGATCACTGACACTTACAAAACACTAAGCACACATAACTGCAGCGTTCGCAGATTCAGGCCTGATCCCTGCGATCGCTAACAATTTTTTGGTAGCGTTTTGATACAGTCGCTGACAGTCAGGAGCTTTTTTGCCTGTGAGTCTCACTAGTGTACCACTAAATTTAGAGCCCAAAATGGCAAATCGAAGGTACACTAGTGAAGAGGCCTACACGTTTCTGAGCATGACAGATAGTAAAGAGGAAATCACTCATCTGTCAGAGTTGTGGTCCCTGCCAAGGTCAGGCGTACCAGACCCTGAACTTCTTCTGCTGTTGTTGAGGTGCAGGAATCGCAGGGCTCTCATATGGAGCAGAGCAGTACTAGTGCCGCTATTCCTTCTGGTGAACTGGCAAGCACCAGCGGCCTAGTACACCCTGGTCGTACATCCAGCACTGCAGTAACACTTGGTGACGTGGCGAGTCCCATGAGTGCAGTTCAAGCTGGCGAGGTGGCAAGCACAAGTAGTGTCCCCCTGCTACCAAGAAGAAGAGGAACACAGGCCCGTCGTGCCCATAGTGCCCTTCCTGCTGCATTCGTCAATCCTAATTGGGAACCCACCACTTCTGCAGCACCCGTACTTCCCCCATTCACTGGCCAACCCGGCATTCATGTGGAAACAGTTGATTTTACGCCACTTGATTTTTATTCACTGTTTTTCACCGAAGATCTCTATAGATCTACTATGGACCAAAGCAATTTGTACGCTGGTCAACACATCGCCACTATTCCCCAGTCCTCCCTTGCCAGAGAATGGATACCAATTACGGTCTCCGAATTTAAGCTCTTTCTGGGCCTTTCCCTCAACATGAGCATAATTAAAAAGAGTGAGTTGCGGTCATATTGGTCCACTGACCCAATTTACCATATGCCCGTGTTCTCTGCCTCCATGGCCAGGGCACGATACGAGCAGATTTTGCGGTTCATGCACTTCAACAACAATGAACTCTGTCGTCTTCGTGGAGACCCTGAATACAATCGGCTCTACAAAATTCGGCCCCTCGTAAACCACTTCAACCAACGTTTTGCAGACTTGTTTACTCCCCATCAAGTTGTCTGCGTTGATGAGTCCCTGATTAAATTTTCTGGTGGCTTGTCATTCAAACAGTACCTTCCCAGCAAGCGTGCCAGAAATGGGGTCAAGATGTATAAGCTCTGTGACAGGGCCACAGGCTATACATGTAGTTTTATGGTTTACGAGGGCAAAGATAGTCACGTAGAGCCGACAAACTGCCCTGACTACATAGGAAGCACTAGCAAGATTGTGTGGGACTTGGTGTCACCCTTATTCGGAAAGTGGTACCATTTATATGTGGACAATTATTACACGAGCGTGCCACTTTTTAGTCACCTTTTTTATCATCAAATTGGAGCATGTGGCACCGTGCGATCTAATCGCCGGGGCTTTCCCCAGCGGCTTGTAGATTCCTGTCTTAGGCTGGGGGAGAGAGCCTGCTTGTGGTGTAATAATTTGCTCGCTATGAAGTGGAGGGACAATAAGAATGTTTTCGTTCTTGCCTCCCTTCATGCAGACACGACGGTCAAAATTCCTACGGCGACTGGTGTTGTGGAGAAGCCCCTCTGTGTCCACGAATATAACCAAAATATGGGAGGGGTGGACCTCAACGACCAGTTGTTGGCGCCGTACCTAGTTGCCTGTAAGGCCAGACGCTGTTACAAAAAAGTGTCTGTATACTTATTTCAATTGGCTTTGCTGAACGCTCATGTGCTTTACAGAGCTTAAGGACAGACTGGATCCTTCCTTAAATTCCAGGAAGAGATCATCAGAGCCCTTCTGTTTCCGGACGGTGCTCCATCTCACCTTCCCCAACCAAATGCAGTAAGCCGGCTGCATGAGAGGCATTTTATTTATGTCCTCCCGAGTACCCCTACCCAACGAGCCCCCCCAAAAAAATGTTGTGTCTGCAGAAAGCACAGATATAGGAGTGACACCCGGTATTATTGTCCCTCCTGTCCTTTGCAATCCTGGTCTTTGCATTGGTGAATGTTTTGAGCGCTACCATAGACTAGTTGAGTTTTAGCGTAGGGTACAGCATTGCACAGACTAGGACACACTTTCACAGGGTCTCCCAAGATGCCATCGCATTTTGAGAGACCCAAACCTGGAACCGGTTACAGTTATAAAAGTTAGTTATAAAAAAAATGTTTAAAAAAAAGTAAAAAAAATAAAAACACAAAAAAATATAAAATAAAAAAAACAAAAATAGTTGTAGTTTTATTGTTATCACTCTCTCTATTCTCTCTCTATTGTTCTGCTCTTTTTTACTGTATTCTATTCTGCAATATTTTATTGTTGTTATGTTTTATCATGTTTCCTTTTCAGGTATGTAATTTTTGTATACTTTACTGTTTACTGTGTTTTATTGTTAACCGTTTTTTTGTTTTCAGGTACGCCATTCAGCTGCAGCGCGGTTTTATCTATCTTGACAGCAACAGCGTTTGCTCCCACGATACATAAAGCCATGACTCCAGCGCTGTCGGAGGTGATTTCACCACCACAGTTACATACTTCAGAATATATGCCGGAGCGTGGGGGCAGCAGTGGGCGGAGGAGCGATTTGCTCCTACCTTTTGCGGGAGTATGCCCCCATGCTTCGGCATATATATATTTTAGGCACAGGTTGCGTTAAATGTTTTATTTTTTAGTATTTTTTTTGTATTTGCTTTGCAGGTATGGTAAGTCTTACTGTTATACTGTAATGTTATTTTGTTTTATTGTTAACCATCATTTGCTTAGCAGGTATGCCATTCAGTCGCAGCGCGGATTTATCTATCTTGACAGCAACAGCGTTTGCTCCCACGATACATAAAGCCGTGACTCCAGCGCTGTCGGAGGTGATTTCACCACCACAGTTACATACTTCAGCATATATGCCGAAGCGTGGGGGCAGCAGTGGGCGGAGGAGCGATTTGCTCTTACCTTTTGCGGGAGAGTGCCCCCATGCTTCGGCATATATATATTTTAGGCACAGGTTGCGTTAAATGTTTTATTTTTTAGTATTTTTTTTGTATTTGCTTTGCAGGTATGGTAAGTCTTATGCCGCGTACACACGAGCGGACTTTACGGCAGACTTTGCTCGGCTGACTTTTCGCCGGACTTTGTCCGCTAGGTGCGCCGGACTTAAAAACGGACGGACTTGGACACACACGATCACTCCAAAGGTCCGCTGGTTTTGAACACAGTGACGTACAGCACGTACGACGGGACTATAAAAAGGAAGTTCAAGCCCCACTACGGCACCCTTTGGGCTCCTTCTGCTAATCTTGTGTTTATCTCGTGTTAGTAGAAGTTTGGTTAGAGACGATTCGCGCTTTTCACACTTCAGCTTATTTTGATAGTTTTCTGCGGTTGAGTTTGTGCTTGTGAGGTTTGTATCTGCTTTTCAGTGCGTGTTGGTCAGTTCGTAACCTGCCTAGCAGGCCGTTCTGGTCCGCTCGTTCCTGATTTTCAGGTCGTTCTTCATAGGCCTTGCTGTTCTTCAGTGCGTTTGTTATAAGTTTGTTTGTTTGACCAGCGGACCGTTTTGAAGCCATGTCGCGTGGACGTACTCGTTCTCGAGTTCGTGCTGCGTGGGGACTTGGTGTTGGGGTTAATACTTTGACCCGAGTCCAGTCCATGAACAGGGCGAGGAGGAGTTCATGGATGAAGAATTGGTTGCACCAGCGTGACCAATTCTCGCATATGCCTTTGCTCAGTGAGATCCGTGAGAATAATCCTGAGGATTTCAGGAATTATCTCCGGATGACAGACCCCGTTTTTGAAAGTCTGCTGGCTATGCTGACCCCCTATATCAGCAGGCAGGATACCTGCATGAGGCAAGCCATCACTGCGGAGCAGAGGCTAGTTGCCACTTTACGTTACTTAGAGACTGGGAGAAGTCTTCAGGACTTGAAGTTCTCGACAGGCATCTCCCCCCAGGCTCTGGGGATCATAATCCCAGAGACTTGTTCTGCCATTATTCAGGTCCTGCAGAAGGACTATATGAAGGTAAGTTTTATCCTTTAACATTACATGATATGTATTAAATGTTTGCTAATGTATTGTCTAAATGTTCTTGTTACCTAATTACCATGCTTGGAATATGCTGTGAATGTCCCCTTTATCTTCATGCATGCCTGCTTTTTTACATTAATCCTTTTTTGCCCTACATGCATATTTACCTTCAATAACCTCCCCACCATGCAATCCTGGGTCCATTTATATCTCCTGCCTATAGTCCTTTGAACAATGTATATTGTCAGCTCCATTACTGTTTGACCCTCCCCCACCCCCTCAAATGTTTGAAACTGTCAGGTGTGTTTTTTACCCTAATTAGTACCCCTCCCCAACCCCCTCAAATGTTTGAAACTGTCAGGTGTGTTTTTTACCCTAATTAGTACCCCTCCCCCACCCCCTCAAATGTTTGAAACTGTCAGGTGTGTTTTTTAACCAAATTAGTACCCCTCCCCCAGCCCCTCAAATGTTTGAAACTGTCAGGTGTGTTTTTTTTACCCTAATTAGTACCCCTTCCCCACCCCCTCAAATGTTTGAAACTGTCAGGTGTGTTTTTTAACCAAATTAGTACCCCTCCTCCACCCCCTCAAATGTTTGAAACTGTCAGGTGTGTTTTTTACCCTAATTAGTACCCCTCCCCCACCCCCTCAAATGTTTGAAACTGTCAGGTGTGTTTTTTACCCTAATTAGTACCCCTCCCCCCACATTAAAATTGATCAATGGGCCATCAGAGGGGGTGAGTAATCTTATAAGTGGGCCTTATGTTTTTTATAATTAAACTAACAAGAAAGCATATTAATAATGTTCGACTGCTGTTGTTCAAGAATGTTTTTGTGTAATCTGATATCCAAGTTATGTTTAAAAGTACTTATCTTATATTTTTTTTGGTTTCACTCCACAGTTTCCTTCCAGTACACAGGAATGGCAGACTGTCACCTCCCAGTTCGCTGACTGTTGGGACTTTCCCAACTGTGTCGGGGCGATTGATGGGAAGCATGTCCACATTGTGCCACCACCCCATTCGGGGACTTATTTCTTTAACTATAAGGGGTTCCATAGTGTAGTTTTGATGGCGGTGGTCTCGGCACATTTGGACTTTCTGTTTGTGGACGTGGGGAAGAACAGCCGGATGTCTGACGGAGGAGTCTTTGCACAGACCGAGCTGTGCCAGCGTCTCCAGACTGGTGGCCTGGGATTGCCACCTGATGACCAGAATGTGGATGGACTCCCCTCAGTTTTTATCGCTGATGAAGCGTTTGCTCTCGGCGAGCACTTGAGGCCTTTCCCCGAAAGGACACTCACCCCTGAGAGGAGGGTATTTAACCACTTCCCGCCCGCCCTATAGCTGATTGACGTCCGGGAAGTGGTTCTGTTATCCTGACTGGACGTCATATGACGTCCAGCAGGATAACATGCCACAGCGCGCCCCCGGGGGCGCGCATCGCGGCGATCGGTGGAGCAGTGTGTCAGTCTGACACACCGCTACACTGATCTTGGTAAAAAGCCTCCGGCGGAGGCTCTTTACCACGTGATCAGCCGTGTCCAATCACGGCTGATCACGCTGTCAATAGGAAGAGCCGTTGATCGGCTCTTCCTCACTCGCGTCTGACAGACGCGATTAGAGGAGAGCCGATCGGCGGCTCTCCTGGCAGGGGGGGTCTGCGCTGATTGTTTATCAGCGCAGCCCCCCCGCAGATCACCACACTGGACCACCAGGGATCGCCACTAGGACCACCAGGGAAGGGGCAACATGTGGATGGCCAGGTATGTACCCCATGGCCATCCACATGTGCCCAGTGTGCCAAATCTGTGCCAATCAGTGCCCACAAATGGGCACTGATTGGCACCATTATGTTGCAGTGATGCCCAGCAATGCCACCCTTAGGGGCATCACTGCAAACAAGCAGTGCCATCAGTGCCACCCATCAGTGTCTATTCATGCCACCTGTCAGTGCCCATCCGTGCCCATCAGTGCCCATCTATCAGTGCCCATCCATGCCCATCTGTGCCAACTATCAATGCCACCTATGAGTGCCCATCAATGCCACCTATGAGTGCCCATCAGTGCCGCCTATAAGTGCCCATCTGTGCCACCTATGAGTGCCCATCAGTGCCGCATACCAGTGCCGCCTATCAGTGCCCATCAGTGCCGCCTATCAGTGCCCATCAGTGCCGCCTATCAGTGCCCATCATCAGTGCCCGTCAGTGCCACCTCATCAGTGCCACCTCATTGGTGCCACCTCATCGGTGCCCATCAGTGCCGCCGTATCAGTGCCCGTCAGTGCCCATCAGTGCAGCCATATCAGTGCCCGTCATTGAAGAAGAAAACGTACTTATTTACAAAAAAGTTTTAACAGAAACAAAGAAAAACTTGTTTTTTTTCAAAATTTTCGGTCTTTTTTTATTTGTTGCGCAAAAAATAAAAACCGCAGAGGTGATCAAATACCACCAAAAGAAAGCTCTATTTGTGGGAACAAAATGATAAAAAATTTGTTTGGGTACAGTGTAGCATGACCGCGCAATTGTCATTCAAATTGCGACAGCGCTGAAAATTGGTCTGGGCGGGAAGGTGTCTAAGTGCCTGGTATTGAAGTGGTTAATTACCGGCTGGCCAGAGCAAGAAGAGTTGTGGAGAATGCCTTTGGGATTCTGGCCAGCCGGTCCCGTTTGTTCCTCTCGGCCATAAATCTGGCGGACTATAAACTAAATCATGTAATACTGGCTTGCTGCATACTCCATCATTTTTTAAGAAGGCATTCCGCTACATATATGACCTCTGTTGGGCCTGAGGCCAGACTTGGAGTTGACCAAACTCTCACAGGCCCCTCAAATGTTTGAAACTGTCAGGTGTGTTTTTTACCCTAATTAGTACCCCTCCCCCACCCCCTCAAATGTTTGAAACTGTCAGGTGTGTTTTTTACCCTAATTAGTACCCCTCCCCCACCCCCTCAAATGTTTGAAACTGTCAGGTGTGTTTTTTACCCTAATTAGTACCCCCCCACCCCCTCAAATGTTTGCAACTGTCAGGTGTGTTTTTTACCCTAATTAGTACCCCTCCCCCACCCCCTCAAATGTTTGAAACTGTCAGGTGTGTTTTTTACCATAATTAGTACCCCTCCCCCACCCCCTCAAATGTTTGAAACTGTCAGGTGTGTTTTTTAACCAAATTAGTACCCCTCCCCCACCCCCTCAAATGTTTAAAACTGTCAGGTGTGTTTTTTACCCTAATTAGTACCCCTCCCCACCCCCTCAAATGTTTGCAACTGTCAGGTGTGTTTTTTACCCTAATTAGTACCCCTCCCCCACCCCCTCAAATGTTTGAAACTGTCAGGTGTGTTTTTTACCCTAATTAGTACCCCTCCCCCACCCCCTCAAATGTTTGAAACTGTCAGGTGTGTTTTTTACCATAATTAGTACCCCTCCCCCACCCCCACCCCCTCAAATGTTTGAAACTGTCAGGTGAGTTTTTTAACCAAATTAGTACCCCTCCCCCACCCCCTCAAATGTTTGAAACTGTCAGGTGTGTTTTTTATCCTAATTAGTACCCCTCCCCCCACATTAAAATTGATCAATGGGCCATCAGAGGGGGTGAGTAATCTTATAAGTGGGCCTTATGTTTTTTATAATTAAACTAACAAGAAAGCATATTAATAATGTTCGACTGCTGTTGTTCAAGAATGTTTTTGTGTAATCTGATATCCAAGTTATGTTTAAAAGTACTTATCTTATTTTTTTTTTTTTTGATTTCACTCCACAGTTTCCTTCCAGTACACAGGAATGGCAGACTGTGGCCTCCCAGTTCGCTGACCGTTGGGACTTTCCCAACTGTGTCGGGGCGATTGATGGGAAGCATGTCCGCATTGTGCCACCACCCCATTCGGGGTCTTATTTCTATAACTATAAGGGGTTTCATAGTGTAGTTTTGATGGCGGTGGTCTCGGCACATTTGGACTTTCTGTTTGTGGACATGGGGAAAAACGTCCGGATGTCTGACGGAGGAGTCTTTGCACAGACCGAGCTGTGCCAGCATCTCCAGACTGGTGGCCTGGGATTGCCACCTGATGACCAGAATGTGGATGGACTCCCCTCAGTTTTTATCGCTTGCTCTCGGCGAGCACTTGATGAGGCCGTTCTCCCAAAGGACACTCACCCCTGAGAGGAGGGTATTTAATTACCGGCTGGCCAGAGCAAGAAGAGTTGTGGAGAATGCCTTTGGGATTCTGGCCAGCCGGTTCCATTTGTTCCACTCGGCCATAAATCTGGCGGACTATAAACTAAATCATGTCATACTGGCTTGCTGCATACTCCATAATTTTTTAAGAAGGCATTCCGCTACATATATGACCTCTGTTGGGCCTAAGGCCGGACTTGGAGTTGACCAAACTCTCACAGGCCTGGAAATTGGCCGTATTGGCTTGGCCCCCCAAACCGCATGTCAAGTGCGTGACCGATATGTCAATTATTTTAATGGTCGGGGGGCCATTGCTATTCAAGAAGAGCTCTAATTTCTTAAAAAAAATAAAGAAAATACATTTTGGCTCAAATATCTTGTTTTTATTCTTGTTTGCATTTAGTTTTGTCTGTCTCCTAGTGCACTTGTAATAGTGGCAAGTGCATTTCCCTTCATTTAATTAGGCCCTTTGTCACTGTAACCACACAAAAATTAGCAAAACATCTTATTGATAAATAATCAGCCACACACATTGTAGTAGTTAAAACATTTTACTGTGTGCACATTGAAAGGTTAATTTTTTTGGAAATTTTTTTGGGAAATTTTTTTGGGAAATTTTTTTGGGAAATTTTTTTGGGAAAATATTTTTTATTTTTTTGGTTATTTAAGGCATATTTCTAAAAAAATAGACCTTGTTTACAAAATTACAATTAACAACAGTGTTTTTAAAAACATACATAAAAAAAAGAACTTACAAAGTTCAACATGTGTGAATAACGGTGCTGGTGAGGTCACCCTTGTAAAGGCACAAATTTGCAGATGCTCAAAATTGGGTATTAAAAAAGGTTCACGTCAACATGTGCTATCTCCCATAATGGGGGAGCAATGTACGTGTTTTGTGTGTGCAATCCCTTTGTTTCTCTCACAAAATAACATTTTTAGGATGAAGGGCTTGCAAACACAAAACAAGTACATGGATATCCCCTGATGGAAGATAGCACATGATCACACACCGTGTGCATCTGCAAATTGGTTTATTTTTAATGCTAAAACTTCTAAAATGTAACAACAATGAAGAACATGATTGATGTTTTTAGGCAAAACGTTATTATATTCTGCCCAAAACATCAATCATGTTCTTCATTTCCTGTTGCATGGTGTCCAGCCGAATTTTCATGCTGTCAATTTGGTCACGCATTCTGTCTATTTGGCCATTCCACAACATTATCTGGCCAATAAGTCTTTGTGCACTGTCTGTGCTGAATGGCTCTGCCGCTTGGCCTTCCACAACCAGAACCTCACCTAAAATGTGTGGATAAAAAAATGGGTTAAAATATGCACGCCTAAATAGATTACCTTAAGCTGGGGTGTCAGTCACTCACTTGGTGGGGTTGAAAGCTCGCACACTTCCTCCACCTCTCCTTCCTCCAGCTCGTCGGGTGGGCGTGGTCTTGGGCTGGGGCTTGGGGTATCTTCAGCTTCAGGCTGGTGACTTGGAGAGGTCCTGGGATCCTTGGACTGTTGTCTGAGTCTTTTCTCCCCTATGAGAATTAAACAAAATGTATAGTTAAAACAGTGATATTTTTTATTTTTAAAATTAATATGAAACGTTGGTTATGAGTTGTGGACAATTGCCTTTTTTTGTCCACAAAAATTTAGAAGACAGGATGAAAATTCCCTCTGAACAACAATTATAAACAATACACATTTTCATGCAAGTTTCACAGATGTAGACACCTCAATGATCTCCTATGTGTATTACCCCTCAAAAATTTCTTTATGGTCACATAGTACACTAGTGCTCGTGAGTCCAGATGTGGAAACAGCTGCTGTGTCCTGTCCTTACATTACACTGAATCATTTTTGAAGAAGCGTTATATTTTCAAACACATCTACACCACATCACCAAATTTTGGGAATACGACAAATTATCAAGACCTAATTGTATGTCCAACCCTGTAACATCGTATTTGGCGAAAAAATAACGTCATTTTCTTAGTATCATATGTATTTTACAAAGAACGGTCTTTACGAACGATGCTGTATAAACGAACAAAATATGGATCAGCATGCAAGTTAAGTATCTCACTAGGAACACACAAGTACTTACTTTTTTTAAGCAGCTTCTTTATTCGCCAATATTGTTCTGGCTCCCTACTTTTGATGTCAGACCACTGCTTCCTCAATTGTTCTTTAGACCGTTTTGTGCCAAATTTAGCTTCTAGAGCGGTGACAACTGAGGACATTATTTTGTCCTTACGCATATTCGGTCGTGTGTACGGTCCTTTTTTCCCATCGTAGTCCTCCCTTCTCAATATGGACACCATCTCTTCAAAAGCCATGTTGGTGGCCTTATATCTCCTCCAGGATGTGGATGGTTGTGGCTCCGGGCTTTCCTCCGCGCTACTTCCAGTTAATCTCTCCGCCATCTTTCTCTATCTACTCCCACTGCGCAATGAAGAGTGAAGGGGCGGGGACAAATCGTACTAAAGAACATCAGGGGCGGGCGACGCAGGCGGAGCATGACACATGCGCAGTGTATATAAAGCTATTACGATGGCCTACGTATGTCCGTGCGGAAGTAGCGAGCGTCAGAAACGAAGGTAAGATTAAATGTGGGTGTGTGTGTTTGGTGTGTGTGTGTCCCCTAGATTCTTCAAAAAATAATCCTGGGAGTTCTGACTTGTCTTTCAGCAAAAATGAATCCCTTTAAGGAGGAAGATTTTTTGTCCAGTTTAAAGATTTATATAAGGAAAACAAAAACCTATGGGAGGTCAAACACCCATTATATTACAATAGAGATGTAAGGAAGGCAACACTGGGCACACTTTTAGAATTTGTGAAGACTCGAGTCCCCCAGGCAGACCTCAAGTTTGTAGACAAGAAAATTGGTATCTTGCGAAACATGTATAAGCGGGAACACAATAAGATCCAGGAGTTGCTCAGATCCGGAGCAGCAGCCGACCAAGTTTATGTACCCAAGCTGTGGTACTACCACAAACTGCGATTCCTGGATGACCAGACAGAAGCCAGGCAATCACTTTCGACCCTTCCCCCCTCCCTTCCCTCCAGCCTTCCATCCACCTCCACCCTAGCTGAGGAGTCCCAGGAAGAACTGGGCCTTTTCATCCTTGATGAAGTGGATGCGCCGAGCTTCAGCCAGGTATCCTTTTTTGTTGAATTTGTGATTGTGTAAATATTAATGATGTTAACGTCTCAAATTTTTAAGTGCTTCATAAAAGATGACTTCATCACAAATATTAATATGTAGACATATCAATAGACAGTAGTGGCCAAAAATATACTTCTGCATAGGTGTGCGCAGCCTCTTGCATTAGGGTGTGCACCCCAAAGCTCAAATACATATGCATGTCTATATGTACTGATGGTGTCAGTAGGGCAGTGGACAGTGTCAGTAGTTTTATTAGATTATTTTTTAAATTATTTTATTTTGTAACATTTTTTTTGGGATGAAATATCAGTGGTCTAAACAGGGGGGAATATGCACCACACAAGCCCATTAGGGTGTGCCCAGGCACACCCTGTGCGCACGCCTATGTACTTCATATATTGTTGATCAGCTGGAATAATGGTGGGGTCAAATAGATAGCCTTTACTATTTGTTTAGAATTAGATTTGCAAGTCATGAGCTGAAAATTGTGTGTGATTGCGTAACCCAAAATTACAACTATGTCCCTTTTTTTTGACACAGGATGGCCTCAGCCAGGAGGAGGCCTTGCCCAGTGGGAGAGAGGAGGAGGCCTTGCCCAGTGGGAGAAAGGAGGAGGCTGTGGCTGGGCCCAGTAGAAGCCGCACGGAGTGTCAGGTGTCTCCCCTCCGCATTACCACCAAAAGGCCCAGAAGAATGACACAAACTGAGGAGGAATCCCTAGCCCTCATTTGTGAAGCAAGCAAAATAATAAGCACACCACCCAATGCAGAGGAGGCATATGGGACATATATGGCCAGCAAATTGCTGGAACTGGAAAAGGGGCAACACCTCCTCTGTGAGGGTCTGATTTGGCAGGCCTATCAGAAGGGCTTGAGAGGGAAGCTTACTGCTACAACCTATCTAGCAGATGAAGCCACTCCTCCTCCTCTTCCTACTGCCCCAAGTACACCACCAGAGGCACAGCCTCCAAGGTAGGCTGTGGAGAAGCGTGGAGGGAAGGCTGCAGAGAAGCGTGCAGGGAAGGCTCCACGAAAGAGTCGAAAGTGATTGCCTGGCTTCTGTCTGGTCTGACTGTGCTCCCTGTGCTCCCTAGTCGCAAGAGGCCAATTTTCTTGTCCTCAAACTTGATGTGTGTCCTGGGGGACAAAAGGCTTCACAGATTCCAAAAGTGTCTCCAGTGTTGCCTTCCTAATTTTTTTTTTACCAAAATAAATGGAATTTTTAGTTACCTTACATTATTGACTATGTGTTTTGATTACAAAACAAAATTTTGTTTGGGAGCAGGCAGGTACAGGTCAAAAAGACTATGGGGTTGATTTACTAAAAGCAAATAGACTGTGCACTTTGCAGAGAGCAGTTGCCCTCTGCAAGTGCAATTGCTCCAGAGCTTAGTAAATGAGGTAAGGCTTGACTTTGCAAAGAGTACACAATCCTGTGCAAGGAACATTAAAAAAACAGCATTTTTGCTTGCACGTTATTGGATGATGGAAGTCAGCAGAGCTTCTGCTCATTTACTAAGCTCCGGAGCAACTGCTCTTGCAGAAGGCAACTGCACTTTGCAAAGTGCACAGTCTTTTTCCCTTTAGTAAATCAACCCCTATGTGTGTTTGTTCCAAAAGGCTAAATCATTTAGAAAATCAAGTGCAAAGTACTAGTGAAAAGTGCACTTTAGAAATTACACTGCAAGTGCACTTGTTGGAAGTGCAGTCGCTGTAAACCTGAGGTGAAGAGCTGAAATGAGGGGAAGCTCTGCTGATTTTATCATACAATCATGTGCAAGAAAAAGGTTTGTTTGTTTTTTTGTGTCCTTGCATGTGCCCCTCGGATCCACAGCGAATGCACTTCTAAATGCTCTTTATGTGCAATTCCAAGTACAATTTGCACTTGTAGTGAAAAATGAATTTGCCTTTGGAAAATAAACCCCCCTATGTCTAATTAACAAGGGACACCAACCTCATTAAGGTTCATTAAAACAACACAAAATATTAAGGTTATTGTGGTAACCTGAAACTACAAAAATAAAATTAAATAAAAAAAAAAAAAACATTTTGTATAATTTAGCACACATTGTAAAATAGATAGTGTTTAAATCTAAAAAAAAAAAAAAAAAAAAAAAAAAAGATGAGTCCAAAATCTAATTTAATAGTTTATTTATGGAGACCTGGCTTTTCAAAAATATCATATTAGTCATGGCATGAGGATAAATCATGAAGAAAGTAGTTTGTGAGAACTCTGTGTGAATAAAAAGCACCAAAACAACTTCATTCCTCCCGCATTATAAAGAAAAAAAAAGCGCGCTGTTTTAACCACTTGCCGACCGCCTCACGCCGATATACGTCGGCAGAATGGCACGGGCAGGCAGTATCACGTACCCATACGTGATCTGCCTCCCGCGGGCGGGGGTCCGATCGGACCCCCCCCCCGATGCCAGCGGCGGTCGGCTTGTGACTGGGAGCGTTACGTGATGAGGGGGAGGCCATCCGATCGTGGCCCCCCCCCCTCGCGATTGCTCCCAGCCAATGGGAATCCTCCCCTGCCTGTGTGTAGTACACACAGGCAGAGGATGTGATGTCATCTCTCCTCGGCTCGGCAGTTTCCGTTCCGGCGCCGAGGAGAGAAGACATGTGAGTGCACAACACACACACACAGTAGAACATGCCAGGCACACATTACACCCCCGATCCCCCCCCCCGATCACCCCCCAATCACCCCTCCCCCCCCTATGTCACACTGACACCAAGCAGTATTTTTTTTTTTTATGATTACTGCATGGTGTCAGTTTGTGACAGTTAGAAGTGGTAGGGCAGTTAGGGTTAGCCCCGTGTAGGTCTAGGGTACCCCCCTAACCCCCCCTAATAAAGTTTTAACCCCTTGATCACCCCCCGTCACCAGTGTCACTAAGCGATCATTTTTCTGATCGCTGTATTAGTGTCGCTGGTGACGCTAGTTAGGGACGTAAATATTTAGGTTCGCCGTCAGCGTTTTATAGCGTCAGGGACCCCCATATACTATCTAATAAATGTTTTAACCCCTTGATTGCCCCCTAGTTAACCCTTTCACCACTGATCACCGTATAATCGTTACGGGTGACGCTGGTTAGTTCGTTTATTTTTTATAGTGTTAGGGCACCCGCCGTTTATTACCGAAGAAAGGTTTAGCCCCCTGATCGCCCGGTGGTGATATGCGTCGCCCCAGGCAGCATCAGATTAGCGCCAGTACCGCTAACACCCACGCACGCAGCATACACCTCCCTTAGTGGTATAGTATCTGAACGGATCAATATCTGATCCGATCAGATCTATACTAGCGTCCCCAGCAGTTTAGGGTTCCCAAAAACGCAGTGTTAGCGGGATCAGCCCAGATACCTGCTAGCACCTGCGTTTTTCCCCTCCGCCCGGCCCAGCCCACCCAAGTGCAGTATCGATCGATCACTGTCACTTACAAAACACTAAACGGATAACTGCAGCGTTCGCAGAGTCAGGCCTGATCCCTGCGATCGCTAACAGTTTTCTTGGTAGCGTTTTGGTGAACTGGCAAGCACCAGCCCCAGGCAGCGTCAGATTAGCGCCAGTACCGCTAACACCCACGCACGCACCGTACACCTCCCTTAGTGGTATAGTATCTGAACGGATCAATATCTGATCCGATCAGCTCTATACTGGTCCCTGCGATCGCTAACAGTTTTTTTTGTAGCGTTTTGGTGAACTGGCAAGCGCCAGCGGCCTAGTACACCACGGTCGTAGTCAAACCAGCACTGCAGTAACACTTGGTGACGTGGCGAGTCCCATAAGTGCAGTTCAAGCTGGTGAGGTGGCAAGCACAAGTAGTGTCCTGCTGCCACCAAAAAGACAAACACAGGCCCGTCGTGCCCATAATGCCCTTCCTGCTGCATTCGCCAATCCTAATTGGGAACCCACCGCTTCTGCAGCACCCGTACTTCCCCCATTCACATCCCCAACCAAATGCAGTCAGCTGCATGAGAGGCATTTTCTTTATGTCTTCCCGAGTACCCCTACCCAACGAACCCCCCCAAAAAAGATGTCGTGTCTGCAGCAAGCGCGGATATAGGCGTGACACTCGCTATTATTGTCCCTCCTGTCCTGACAATCCTGGTCTTTGCATTGGTGAATGTTTTGAACGCTACCATACACTAGTTGAGTATTAGCGTAGGGTACAGCATTCCACAGACTAGGCGCACTTTCACAGGGTCTCCCAAGATGCCATCGCATTTTGAGAGACCCGAACCTGGAACCGGTTACAGTTATAAAAGTTAGTTACAAAAAAAAGTGTAAAAAAAAAAAAAATAAAAACACAAACAAAAATAAAAAATAAAAAAAATAGTTGTCATTTTATTGTTCTCTCTCTCTCTATTCTCTCTCTATTGTTCTGCTCTTTTTTACTGTATTCTATTCTGTAATGTTTTATTGTTATTATGTTTTATCATGTTTGCTTTTCAGGTATGCAATTTTTTATACTTTACCGTTTACTGTGCTTTATTGTTAACCATTTTTTTGTCTTCAGGTACGCCATTCACGACTTTGAGTGGTTATACCAGAATGATGCCTGCAGGTTTAGGCATCATCTTGGTATCATTCTTTTCAGCCAGCGGTCGGCTTTCATGTAAAAGCAATCCTAGCGGCTAATTAGTCCTCTAGACTGCTTTTACAAGCAGTGGGAGGGAATGCCCCCCCCCACTGTCTTCCGTGTTTTTCTCTGGCTCTCCTGTCTCAACAGGGAACCTGAGAATGCAGCCGGTGATTCAGCCAGCTGACCATAGAGCTGATCAGAGACCAGAGTGGCTCCAAACATCTCTATGGCCTAAGAAACCGGAAGCTACGAGCATTTTATGACTTAGATTTCGCCGGATGTAAACAGCGCCATTGGGAAATTGGGAAAGCATTTTATCACACCGATCTTGGTGTGGTCAGATGCTTTGAGGGCAGAGGAGAAATCTAGGGTCTAATAGACCCCAATTTTTTCAAAAAAGAGTACCTGTCACTACCTATTGCTATCATAGGGGATATTTACATTCCCTGAGATAACAATAAACATGATTAAAAAAAAATGAAAGGAACAGTTTAAAAATAAGATAAAAAAGCAAAAAAATAATAAAGAAAAAAAAAAAAAAAAGCACCCCTGTCCCCCCTGCTCTCGCGCTAAGGCGAACGCAAGCGTTGGTCTGGCGTCAAATGTAAACAGCAATTGCACCATGCATGTGAGGTATCACCGCGAAGGTCAGATCGAGGGCAGTAATTTTAGCAGTAGACCTCCTCTGTAAATCCAAAGTGGTAACCTGTAAAGGCTTTTAAAGGCTTTTAAAAATGTATTTAGTTTGTCGCCACTGCACGTTTGTGCGCAATTTTAAAGCATGTCATGTTTGGTATCCATGTACTCGGCCTAAGATCATCTTTTTTATTTCATCAAACATTTGGGCAATATAGTATGTTTTAGTGCATTAAAATTTAAAAAAGTGTGTTTTTTCCCCAAAAAATGCGTTTGAAAAATCGCTGCGCAAATACTGTGTGAAAAAAAAATGAAACACCCACCATTTTAATCTGTAGGGCATTTGCTTTAAAAAAAATCTATAATGTGTGGGGGTTCAAAGTAATTTTCTTGCAAAAAAAAAAATAATTTTTTCATGTAATCAAAAAGTGTCAGAAAGGGCTTTGTCTTCAAGTGGTTAGAAGAGTGGGTGATGTGTGACATAAGCTTCTAAATGTTGTGCATAAAATGCCAGGACAGTTCAAAACCCCCCCAAATGACCCCATTTTGGAAAGTAGACACCCAAGCTATTTGCTGAGAGGCATGTCGCTATTTGCTGAGAGGCATGTCGAGTCCATGGAATATTTTATATTGTGACACAAGTTGTGGGAAAGAGACAATTTTTTTTTTTTTTTTGCACAAAGTTGTCACTAAATGATATATTGCTCAAACATGCCATGGGAATATGTGAAATTACACCCCAAAATACATTCTGTTGCTTCTCCTGAGTACGGGGATACCACATGTGTGGGACTTTTTGGGAGCCTAGCCGCGCACGGGACCCCGAAAACCAAGCACCGCCTTCAGGCTTTCTAAGGACGTAAATTTTTGATTTCACTCTTCACTGCCTATCACAGTTTCGGAGGCCATGGAATGCCCAGGTGGCAAAAAAAACCCCAAAATGACCCCATTTTGGAAAGTAGACACCCCAAGCTATTTGCTGAGAGGTATAGTGAGTATTTTGCAGACCTCACTTTTTGTCACAAAGTTTTGAAAATTGAAAAAAGAAAAAAAAAAAATTTTTTTCTTGCCTTTCTTTATTTTCAAAAACAAATGAGAGCTGCAAAATACTCACCATGCCTCTCAGCAAATAGCTTGGGGTGTCTACTTTCCAAAATGGGAAAACCTGGGCATTCCATGGCCTCCGAAACTGTGATAGGCAGTGAAGAGTGAAATCAAAAATTTACACCCTTATGCCCCGTACACACGGTCGGATATTCCGATGGACATTGTCCGATCGGAGCGCGTTGTCGGAAATTCCGACCGTGTGTGGGCTCCATCGGACATTTTCCATCGGATTTTCCGACATACAAAGTTGGACAGCAGGAGATAAAATTTTCCGACAACAAAATCCGATCGCGTCAATTCCGACCGTGTGTGGCCTGTTCCGACGCACAAAGTGCCACGCATGCTCAGAAGAAATTCTGACACGGGACAGCTCATTCTGGTAAACTTAGCGTTCACAATGGATACAGCACTTTCGTCACGCTGCAATGTTCAAAATGGTTTAATACAGCGCACTCTCTTCTTCTTTATAATGTGACAAGAATGAAGTAGTTTTGATGCTCATATTCACACACACTTCTCACAAACTTCTTTCGTTACTATTTATCGGGATTCCCTCAATATATTTTGATTTCTCACATCTGACAACATAATTTTTTTTTTTTTTTTACTTTAATGTAGAATCTTTTTTTGTGTTTCTCTTTTTTAATCTTTTTTTTGGTGATTTTGATTTGTACTCCCGAAAATGTTTGTGTGTTTTTTGTGACAAGTTCCCACAACACCATTGATATGTTGTTCTATTTAATCTGTAGGAGATTGTTTGGTGTTGTTGTCCCTTGTTAATTTAACATTGTACTTTAGAAATGTACCTGAATCGTCACCAACAAACTGTCCTTTTTGGATGAAAACACACACAGGAGAGTAGAATTTACCTAAAAAATTTTATTAAGGGGTCACAACTAAACAAAGAGGGAGGCAACGCTGGAGAAACTGCAGAAGTGGGTGAAGCCTTGGACCCCCAGGGCAGACATCAATTATTTAAAAGCAAAATTGGTGGCCTGAGGAGTCCATATCTAAGGGAGGGCAGTCTGGTCCAGAAGTCCCAGAGATCCGGAAAGCAGCAGATGACATCTGTGTCCCCAGGCTGTGGTCATACGAGAGACTGCATCTTCTGTCAGACCAGACTGAACCCAGGGTCATCACTCTTTGGTCTTCCTTCCACGCTTCCTTACAGGCTTTGGCTGTGGTGGTGGAGTTGTGGCAGCAGGAGGAGGAGGAGGAGGAGGATCGTCAATCTCAATGACATCTGTCTTGTGTGTCAGTTCCCCACTCTCCCCCTTACGTAGGACTTTATAAATCAGGTCCTCAGAGATCTTGCGTTGGCCCTCCTGCATGCCCAGCAATTTGGTGGCAGCCATGCAGGCAAAGGCCTCTTCAGGACTGGGGAAGGCTCTGAGGGACGCCGAAGCCTCCTGGATCAGCCTGTATGCTGAATCCTGCACAGGACTGGGAGTGGCCTTCCTGGCCCTTTTGTATGGAAGGCGGAGGGGAGGAACCTGAGACTCAGTCAGGCTGCGACTTGTCCCAGGCTTCTCTTGGCTGACACTTAGCCCCGCCTCCTCCTGGCTGCCACTAATCCCCGCCTCCTCCTGGCTGACACTAATAATCCCCGCCTCCTCCTGACTGCCACATTCCACAACCTCCTCCTGACTGCCACATTCCACAACCTCCTCCTGGCTGAGGTCTTCCTGTGTATGAAAAAGGGACATAGTTTTAGTTTTTTCTTCATCAATCACACACAATTTTCAACTCCTGACTGCTGCAAATTCAATGTTAACAAATATAACAGACTATCCTTCTGAGCCCAGCATTTTGCATTCTTGTCCCAATTTTGGGTGTCCACTACTGTCTATTGATATGTAAAACACTTTTTTTAATCAGCAATTAATGATCAATAATAACATCTAGTAAACATCATTTATTTATTGACCAGAAATCTGTAGAAGAATGCTATACCTGACTCCAGCTGGGCTCCTCCACTTCTTCCTGGCTGGAAGGCCCAGGTTGGATATCGGAAGCCTCAGCTGGGATGGAAGGAAGCGTGGAAGGAAGAGTAGAGAGGGATTCCCTGACTTCAGTGTGGTCTGACAGAAATCGCAGTCTCTCATAGTACCACAGCCTGGGGACATAAACATCATCTGCTGCAGCTCCGGATCTCTGGGAATCTGTGACCTTCTTGCGCTCCCTAAGATAAGTGCTCCTCAGGCCACCAATTTTAGCTTTTAAATAAGGGATGGTTGCTGTGGGGACCGCCGGCTTCACCAACTCCAGCAGTTTCTCCAGCGCTGCCTGCCTCTTTTGTTTATGTTAATAGTGGGGGTGTCTCACTTGCCACAGACAGGGCAGCTCCCTGTACTTGTCAATAAACAGGGGCAGGAAATTGTGGTCGTTGAACCCATCCATTTTCTCTGCAAGACACAACACAAGACAAACCCTAATGTCAGGCCAAACTCCCCTAATCTTGTTACAATATAGGCTTCCATTTTGAAGCAGTATAGGCCCAAGTTTAGATCCTATCTTCGTTAGCACGATCGGCGTCTCCGATGCTTCTTCCTCCGCTCACAGATTGTACGTAAGACGCGCGCGTTACGATTTATACACACTGCGCATGCGTATAACTCCGCCCGCCCCTGACGTTCTTTCTATTCTATTCCCCGCCCCTTTTCGTTCGGCGCAGTGGAGGAAGAGCACATGGCGGATATACAGCAGGATCGTGCTAAGTACAGCAACGAGGAGGAGGGGGAGGAAAGGCCAGAGCCTGAAACGTCCCAATCCAGAAGGAGATTAAAGGACTCAAATATGTCCTTTGGGGAGATGTTGGACATCCTGAAGAAGGCCGACTATGATGGAAAGTATGGGCCTTACCCCAACCCCAATGTCCGAAAGGCCAAGATCATGGCGAAAGTGGTCAGGAGTCTGCACCGGAAATTCAGGGTACGACGATCGAAAGATCAGCTCAGGAAGCGGTGGTCGGACCTGAAATTACGAGAACATGAGCAGTACAGAAAGATCCGGAGAGTGCTGCAAAAAAGTAAGTAGTTGTGCTGTGTTTCTATTCTTTTTGTGTTTATTACGTTCGTGCTGCTCCATGTGCTTTTAGGAACTGTTGTACAGTTTAAAATGGCAACTTTCATGTTCATGGGCACATTATTCGTTCGGATCACACATTTTTATTTCGGACTATAAAATACCATTATTTAGGCCATATGCATTTGGCCACCATTTTGAGGCAATATACTTGTCTTCAAAGAATTTGGTTGTGTAGATGGCTTTGTTACTAGAATGAAATGCAAACTAGATTCTGTGTAAGGAGAAGACACTGAGCAGCTGTTTTCACATCTGGACACTGGAGCACTAGTGTGGGACACAAGAACACCATTTTTATTAGGGGGGCCACACAGGTGCTCCAGTGTATACTATAGGGGGGGGCTACATCTGTGAAGCTTGTACCAAACAGGTAAAGTATTACAGGTTGACAAAGGACACTAAAAAAGCTACATCTTGGAACTCGGCTAAATTAGACAATTGTACCCCACTTCCAAGCAATGTTTCCTATTTCTAGTTCTGCCATCAAATATCTGTGTGCTAATTATTCCATTTTTGTTTTACATAGGGGGGAAAAGACTCGGGGGACACCCCTCATCCGAGGAGACCAGAGCCCCCCCCCCCCTCTGGAAGAAGGGGAAATCCACCCAACACAAGATGAGTAGGAGGAAGAAGACGTGGTGGAACTAGTCACCACAACAGGTGAGTGTCTGCGACCACAGGCTCAGATAAGAGATGGATGGCGGCATTTTTTTTAGACCTAATTTATTTTGGGTTTCCTCTCTTTTTAGGTGATCGTGAGGTTGTGGATGAAGATCCTTTCACATCAGAAAGTGCCCAGATTGTGATCGGGGAGATCATGGGGTGTAATTTACAATTGGAAAACATCAAGCAAAACATCAATGATGTTATTCCAAAATATAAAAACATCATTGATGTTTTGGGGCGAGTTTAAAACCCCTCCAAATCACTTTCTTCTTTTGTCTGCTACAATGTGCGAAATGTTTTTGTGATTTTTCCCAAAGCCAAATTTGGAGGATGCACACAATGTGTCAACATGTGCTATCTGCTATCACGGGAGATCAATGGACGCGTTTTGGGGGTGCAACCCCTTCCTCAATTATAAAGTAGAGGTGAGGAAGGGCTTTCTCCCCCAAAACACGTCCCTTGATCCCCCGTGATGGCAGATAGCACATGTTGACATTGTGAAATTTGTGTGCATCTTCCAAATTTGGCTTTTCCAGGGGTGGTTTCCCCCCATCTGAACGCAATATCAAACACAGTTCCTAAATACTCATGTCTGATATTGCCTTCAAGTTCTACCAAATGTGAACTTTGTAAGATCAAGATTTGTGTCTTTCTTGTTGGTTTTACACAGGCCTGTTTTCTATAAAATGCACATTTTGATTTTGGATAATGACACCACAAAAATTGGTATACAACAAACATGTTGGTTTGTCAGAAAAATCTTTGGTAAATGCACATGTGATTGTGCAGGTATTAAAAAGATTGTTCATCAAGAATGTGTGGATTATTGTCTCAAAACTACAACACTTTTGGGGTGATGTAATTGTTGTTTTATGAGAAAATGGGGGTAATTTCCTAAGGGCAAATCCTCTTTGCACTACAAGTGCAGTTTCACTGCAGTTGCAAGTGCACTTGTAGTGAAAAGTGTCTTTGCATTTAGTAAATAACAGCCAACAGTGCTTTGTATAAGGTTACACAATCACGATATTTTCTGCACTCCACACATTTCTGTCAGGGTCAGCTCAAACAAACACAAGCAGTAAATGTCCACAAAGAAGAGCCTGGGGGGAGATGCCTGTCGAGAACTTGAGGTCCTGCAGGCTTCTCCCTGTGGCCAAATACCGCAAGGTAGCGACCAACCTCTGCTCCGGAGTGATGTCTTGCCTCATGCAGGTATCCTGCCTGCTGATATAGGGGGTCAGCGAAGCCAACAAATGGTGAAACACGGGGTCCGTCATCCTGAGAATGTTCCTGAAATCATCAGGATTATTCTCACGGATCTCACGGAGCAAAGGCATGTGACAGAACTGGTCACGCTGAAGCAACCAATTCTTGGTCCATGAACTCCTCCTCACCCTGTTCATGGACTGGACTTGTGTCAAGGTCAGGACCCCAACACCAAGCCCCCGCACAGCACGAACTCTACGAGGAGTACGCATACGAAACATGGCCAGAAAACGGTCGGCTGCTCAGAACGAAGTAACAGAACGCACTGAAGAACAGCAAGGCCTGTGAAGAGCGACCTGAAAACCAGTAACGAACGAACAAGAATACAATGACTACCTAAAGTCACGCGGAACTTTATGCACGCACTGAAGAGCAGATACAAACCCACAAGCACAAACTGAACGGCAGAAAACGATCTGAAAGCCACGAGTCTGAAAAAGCGCGAATCGTCTCTCACCAAACTTTTACTAACACGAGATTAGCAAAAGGAGCCCAAAGGGTGCCGCGCTTGGTTCTGAACCGGCCTTTTCTAGTCTCGTCGTACGTGGTGTACGTCACCGCGTTCTTGGCGATCGGAAATTCCGACAACTTTGTGCGACCGTGTGTAGGCAAAACAAGTTTGAGCCAACATCCGTCGGAAAAAATCCTAGGATTTTGTTGTCGGAATGTCCGAACAAAGTCCGACCGTGTGTACGGGGCATTAGAAATCCTGAAGGCAGTGATTGATTTTCGGGGCCCCGTACGCGGCTAGGCTCCCAAAAAGTCCCACACATGTGGTATCCCCATACTCAGGAGAAGCAGCTAAATGTATTTTGGGGTGCAATTCCACATATGCCCATGGCCTGTGTGAGCAATATATCATTTAGTGACAACTTTTTGTAATTTTTTTTTTTGTCATTATTCAATCACCTGGGACAAAAAAATGAATATTCAATGGGCTCAACATGCCTCTCAGCAATTTCCTTGGGGTGTCTACTTTCCAAAATGGGGTCATTTGTGGGGGTTTTGTACTGCCCTGCCATTTTAGCACCTCAAGAAACAACATAGGCAGTCATAAATTAAAGGCTGTGTAAATTCCAGAAAATGTACCCTAGTTTGTAGGCGTTATAACTTTTGCGCAAACCAATAAATATAAACTTATTGACATTTTTTTTTACCAAAGACATGTGGCTGAATACATTTTGGCCTAAATGTATGACTAAAATTGAGTTTATTGGATTTTTTTTAGAACAAAAAGTAGAAAATATCATTTTTTTTCAAAATTTTCGGTCTTTTTCCGTGTATAGCGCAAAAAATAAAAACGGCAGAGGTGATCAAATACCATCAAAAGAAAGCTCTATTTGTGGGAATTAAAGGACGCAAATTTCGTTTGGGTACAGCATTGCATGACCGCGCAATTAGCAGTTAAAGCGACGCAGTGCCAAATTGTAAAAAGTGCTCTGGTCAGGAAGGGGGTAAATCCTTCCGGGGCTGAAGTGGTTAAAAGATCACAGAAGAGGAATGTGCTAGCTTCAATACGAAGGCTAGTTTTACCAGACCGAGCGCTTCCGTCTTGTAATTGCTTCAGAGCATGCGTCGGTTTGAGTCCGTCGGACTAGCGCACAGACGACCGGTTTGTCCTCTAGAAAGAAGAGTCCGTCAGATAGATTTAAAACATGTTTCAAATCTAAGTCCTTCCAACTTTTGAGCAAACAAAGTCCGCTGGAACCCACACACGATCGAATTGTCTGACGAAATCCCGTCCGGATGTAAACAGCGCCATTGGGAGATTGGGAAAGCATTTTATCACACCAATCTTGGTGTGGTCAGATGCTTTGAGGGCAGAGGAGAGATCTAGGGTCTAATTGACCCCAATTTTTTCAAAAAAAGAGTACCTGTCACTACCTCTTGCTATCATAGGGGATATTTACATTTCCTGAGATAACAATAAAAATGCTAAAAAAAAAAAAAAAAAAAATGAAAGGAACAGTTTAAAAATAAGATAAAAAAAGCAAAAAAAATAAGAAAGAAAAAAAAATGCACCCCTGTCCCCCCCGCTATCGCGCAAAGGCGAACGCAAGCGTCGGTCTGGCGTCAAATGTAAACAGCAATTGCACCATGCATGTGAGGTATCACCGCGAAGGTCAGATCGAGGGCAGTCAGTTTAGCAGTAGATCTCCTCTGTAAATCTAAAGTGGTAACCTGTAAAGGCTTTTAAAAATGTATTTAGTTTGTCTCCACTGCACATTTGTGCGTAATTTTAAAGCATGTCGTGTTTGGTATCCATGTGCTTGGCCTAAGATCATCTTTTTTATTCCATCAAACATTTGGGAAATATAGTGTGTTTTAGTGCATTAAAATTTTAAAAAGTGTGTTTTTTGCCAAAAAAATGCGTTTGAAAAACCGCTGCGCAAATACTGTGTGAAAAAAAAATGAAACACCCACCATTTTAATCTGTAGGGCCTTTGCTTTAAAAAAATATATATATGTTTGGGGGTTCAAAGTAATTTTCTTGCAAAAAAAAATAATTTTTTCATGTAAACAAAAAGTGTCAGAAAGGGCTTTGTCTTCAAGTGGTTAGAAGAGTGGGTGATGTGTGACATAAGCTTCTAAATGTTGTGCATAAAATGCCAGGACAGTTCAAAACCCCCCCAAATTACCCCATTTTGGAAAGTAGACACCCCAAGCTATTTGCTGAAAGGCATGTCGAGTACATGGAATATTTATATTGTGACACAAGTTGCGGGAAAAAGACACATTTTTTTTTTTTTGCACAAAGTTGTCACTAAATGATATATTGCTCAAACATGCCATGGGAATATGTGAAATTACACCCCAAAATACATTCTGTTGCTTCTCCTGAGTTCGGGGATACCACATGTGTGAGACTTTTTGGGAGCCTAGCTGCGTACGGGACCCCGAAAACCAAGCACCGCCTTCAGACTTTCTAAGGGTGTAAATTTTAGATTTCACTCTTCACTGCCTATCACAGTTTGGGAGGCCATGGAATGCCCAGATGGCACAAACCCACCCCAAATGACCCCATTTTGGAAAGTAGACACCAATTTGGGGGGGGGGGAGGGTTGCTATCTTGGCATTTTATGGCCTATGAAACTGTGATAGGTAGCGAGGAGTGAAATCAAAAATTTACGCCCTTAGAAAGTGATTGGTTTTCGGGGCCCTGTATGCAGCTAGGCCCCCAAAAAGTCCCACACATGTGGTATCCTCGTACTCAGGAGAAGCAGCAGAATGTATTTTGGGGTGTAATTCCACATATGCCCATGGCATGTTTGAGCAATATATCATTTAGTGACAACTTTGTGCAAAAAAAAAAAAAAGTGTCATTTTCCTGCAACTTATGTCAAAATATAAAATATTCCATGGACTCAACATGCCTCTCAGCAAATAGCTTGGGGTGTCTATTTTCCAAAATGGGGTCATTTGGGGGGTTTTGTGCCATCTTGGCATTTTATGGCCTTCAAAACTGTGATAGGTAGTGAGGAGTGAAATCAAAAATTTACGCCCTTCGAAATCCTGAAGGCGGTGCTTGGTTTTCGGGGCCCCATACGCAGGTAGGCTCCCAAAAAGTCCCACACATGTGGTATCCCCATACTCAGGAGAAGCAGCTAAATGTATTTTGGGGTGCAATTCCACATATAACCATGGCATGTGTGAGCAATATATCATTTAGTGACAACTTTTTGTAAATTTTTTTTAATTTTTATTTTTTTATCATTATTAAAACACTTGGGACAAAAAAATGTAATATTCAATGGGCTTAACATGCCTCTCAGCAATTTCCTTGGGGTGTCTACTTTCCAAAATGGGGTCATTTGGGGGGGGGGGGGTTTGTACTGCGCTGCCATTTTAGCACCTCAAGAAATGAGATAGGCAGTCATAAACTAAAAGCTGTGTAAATTCCAGAAAATGTACCCTAGTTTGTAGACGCTATAACTTTTGCGCAAACCCATAAATATACGCATATTGACATTTTTTTTACCAAAGAAATGTGGCCGAATACATTTTGGCCTAAATGTATGACTAAAATTGAGTTTATTGTATTTTTTTATAACAAAAAGTTGAAAATATCATTTTTTTTCAAAATTTTCTGTCTTTTTCCATTTATAGCTCAAAAAATAAAAACCGCAGAGGTGATCAAATGCCATCAAAAGAAAGCTCTATTTGTAGGAAGAAAAGGACGAAAATTTCGTTTGGGTACAGCATTCCATGACCGCGAAATTAGCAGTTAAAGCGACGCAGTGCCAAATTTTAAAAAGTGCTCTGGTCAGGAAGGGGGTAAATCCTTCCAGGGCTGAAGTGGTTAATGGGGTTAGTTATTCGTGTCCGAACTTTTGCGGTGTTCGGAAATTCTGGTGCGAGCCGAACAGGGGTCCGTTTGGCCCATCCCTAGTCACCAGTATGGTATTTGTAAATTTAAATCATATCCCCTCTCACACGTCTCTTCTCCAGAGAGAATAAGTTCAGTGCTCGTAACCTTTCTTCATAACTAATATCCTCCAGTCCCTTTATTAGTTTTGTTGCCCTTCTCTGTACTCGCTCCATTTCCAGCACATCCCTCCTGAGGACTGGTGCCCAGAACTGGACAGCATACTCCAGGTGAGGCCGGACCAGAGTCTTGTAGAGTGGGAGATTTATCGCTTTATCGCTTGAGGTAATTCCCTTTTTAATGCTTGCCAATATTCTGTTTGCTTTGTTAGCAGCAGCTTGACATTGCATGCTATTGCTGAGCCTATCATCTACTAGGACCCCCAGGTCCTTTTCCATCTTTGATTCCCCCAGAGGTTCTCCCCCCAGTGAGTAGATTGCATTCATATTTTTGCCACCAAAATGTGTTATTTTAAATTTTTCCACATTAAACCTCATTTGCCATGTAGTTGCCCACCCCATTAATTTGTTCAGATCTTCTTGCAAGTTATTGCCCTGCTTAGCTTAGTATTGTCCGCAAATACAGAGATTGAACTGTTTACCCCATCATCCAGGTCGTTTATGAACAAATTAAATAGGATTGGTCCCAGGACAGAACCCTGGGGGACCCCACTTTCCACCCCTGACCATTCTGAGTACTCCCCATTTATCACTACCCTCTGAACTCGCACTTGTAGCCAGTTTTCAATCCATATACTCACCCTATGGTCCATGCCAACGGATCTTACTTTGTACCGTAAACGTTTATGGGGAACTGTGTCAAATGCTTTTGCAAAATTCCAGATAGACCACATCTACGGGCCTCCCTTATCTAGATGGTAGCTCACCTCCTCATAGAAGATTAATAGATTGGTTTGGTAAGAACGATTCTACCGTTTTCATTACTAAAATCTTGTATATAGTCCCTTATCATCCCCTCCAAGAGCTTGCATACTATGGATGTTAGGCTAACTGGTCTGTAATTCCCAGGGTTGTATTTTGGCCCTTTTTTAAATATTGGTGCTATAATTGGCTTTTCTTCAATCAGCGGGTACCATTCCAGTCAGTAGACTGTCCGTAAAAATTAGGAACAATGGTCTGGCAATTACTGGCAAAAACAGCGCTTTAATTGCAGTCACTTTACCATCAGGGAGCTATAGACACTCACATAAATTCCCATGAATTTACTTTTTCACAAGGATGAGCCTTCTTTAAATAGTTCCTCCCTAAGGCTACTTTCAGACTGGGGCATTGGGGGTGTCGGCGTTTAGCAGCTCTTTACGGTCATTTTTGCGGCCGCTAGCAGGACGCTTTTAACCCCTGCTAACGGCGCTGCTCATTGATTTCAATGGGCAGGGGTGCTGTAGGAGTGATGTATACACCGCTCTTACAGTGCCTCAAAAATGAGGCATGCAGGACTTTTTTTGGCGTCCTGCCAGCGCAGCACTCCAGTGTGAAAGCCCTCGGCCGCTATAGCGCCTGTAAAGCGCCTCAGTGTGAAAGCAGCCTAATGGTATTCTTGCTTTTTTACAAAACAGGTTATTAATGCTCTTTTCTGTCCACAGACCCAAAATTAGAAACTTCAAAAATCAAGAACATTTTAAAATTGAGTACAATAAATGTGGGGAATAAAGAACGTTTCATTTAATTTCAAAGCACTGGAAGAAACTAAAGCCATGTACACACGACTGGACTTTTCGACCGGACTGGTCCGACGGAACAAATCCGTTGGACAATCCGACCGTGTGTGGGCTTCATCGGACCTTCAGCAGACTTTTTCTGTTGAAAATCAGACGGACTTTAGATTTGGAACATGTTTCAAAGCTTTCCGACGGACTCGAGTCCGGTCGAAAAATCAGTTCGTCTGTATGCTAGTCCGACGGACAAAAAAGGACGCAAGGGCAGCTATTGGCTACTGGCTATGAACTTCCTTTTTCTAGTCCCTTCGTACGTCCTCACGTTCAAACCAACGGACTTTAGTCTGTTCGTGTGTGGGCAAGTCCGGTCGCTCGAAAGTCCGTCGTTCGAAAGTCCGTCAGAAAGACCGTCGGACCTTTGATGCTGAAAAGTCCGCTTGTGTGTACGCGGCATAAGGCAACATGCGTACTGGATGTTTCCCTAAAGCGATTTTAACACGATTTCAAGGGATGTCTGTGTAAACTTGAGGTCTATGGACCTCAACTCACATCAAAGTCGGACCAAAGTAGTACAGGGACTACTTTGAAGTCAGTGTGACTTGAAGCCGCACAGATATGAATGGTTATCATTGGGAATCATGGGGTACGACTTGTCATGCGACTCTGATGTCCAAAGTCGCAGGAAAAGTCGCACAAGTGTGAAAGGGGCCTTACTCTCCTAGGTAGCTTCCTGGAGTAGCATTTTGGCAGAAAAAAAAAACGCTTGACGCTTGTAAATGTAACACGTTTAGGCTCATCAAGCACTTGGTGTTAATTTATTTCATAAAACTTATTAATAATCTGCGCTCGGGGCAAAGTGATTAACATCAATCAGAACCTGACACTACACCCTGATACCAGGCATTTAACAGAGAAAATAAACAAACAGTGCAGCGCTCATGATAAATATACGTGAAAAAATTCTCATTATAAAAATGATGCTAGTTGTCATTAATACCCCCAAAATTAGAATAGAATAGTAAATAAACTTGTGATTTTATACATAAAAGAAGGAAATGTCCATAAAGTGTCCAAAAGAGTAATCAGTATATGTTGTGAGGATATCAGTTCCACATGCCGTGATGGAAGTTGAAACTCAAAAGACGGCCAAGGTGACACCTTTTACAAGGCTTTCCAGAATGCTAATAAGATTGGTAATAAATTCTCATTAACACACTGGATCCAACATCACGGAAAGAGATAATCTTCATGGGAACCCTCAAAAGATGTCAATTGGTCAAACCACAACCTCCTCAATGATTATCACTGACTTCATGGTAACCCAGCTCAGATCTGTAGGATAGAAGCGTGCAATTAGACACATGTAATGAAGAAATGCTCCACATAGTATAAAATTGCAAACAAGGTAAATGTATTGCCTAAAAATGCACTTACATAGTACCCAAATAAAATGAATGTATGGGTGATGCCAGGATCTCTTCCTCCAGAAACAAAGATAGCCGACAGCCACGCATGCATGGTAGCATGTGTGCGTAGCTCTGCCCAGTTGCAACTTCCATCACGGCATTTGGGACTGATATCCTCACTAGATATACTGATTACACTTTATGGACATTTTTTTCTTTTATGTATAAAGTCACACGTTTATTTACTTTTCTATCCTAATTGTGGTAGTCATATCTAGCCTTACTGGGTATTGATGATAGCTAGCATCATTTTTATAATAAGAATTTATTTAATTGGCCCAAATAATTATCCTGGCAATTAAAATGAATTCATGCTCAAGCGCAAAATAGGCCAGTTAGTTGAACGCATTCACACGAGCCACGCGTTTTTCTGCCTCTGCTGCCTCTGGATGCACTGGCTGTGATTTTTTTCTGCCTCTAAATGCCCCTGCCTCTGAATTTCTTTAACCACTTGAGCCCCGGACCATTATGCTGCCTAAGAACCAGAGGTCTTTTTCCAATTTGGCACTGCGTCGCTTTAACTGCTAATTGCGCGGTCATGCAATGCTGTACCCAAACGAAATTTGCGTCCTTTTCTTCCCACAAATAGAGCTTTCTTTTGATGGTATTTGATCACCTCTGCAGTTTTTATTTTTTGCACTATAAACGGAAAAAGACCAAAAATTTTGAAAAAAAATGATATTTTCTACTTTTTGTTATAAAAAAAATCCAATAAACTAAATTTTAGTCATACATTTAGGCCAAAATGTATTTGGCCACATGTCTTTGGTAAAAAAAAATGTCAATAAGCATATATTTATTGGTTTGCGCAAAAGTTATAGCGTCTACAAACTAGGGTACATTTTCTGTAATTTACACAGCTTTTAGTTTATGACTGCCTATGTCATTTCTTGAGGTGCTAAAATGGCAGGGCAGTACAAAACCCCCCCAAATGACCCCAATTTGGAAAGTAGACACCCCAAGGAAATTGCTGAGAGGCATGTTGAACCCATTGAATATTTATTTTTTTTGTCCCAAGTGATTGAATAATGACAAAAAAAAAAAAATATTTACAAAAAGTTGTCACTAAATGATATATTGCTCACACAGGCCATGGGCCTATGTGGAATTGCACCCCAAAATACATTCAGCTGCTTCTCCTGAGTATGGGGATACCACATGTGTGGGACTTTTTGGGAGCTTAGCCGCGTACGGGGCCCCGAAAACCAAGCACCGCCTTCAGGATTTCTAAGGGTGTAAATTTTTGATTTCACTCTTCACTCCCTATCACAGTTTCGGAGGCCATGGAATGCCCAGGTGGCACAAAACCCCCCCAAATGACCCCATTTTGGAAAGTAGACACCCCAAGCTATTTGCTGAGAGGCATATTGAGTCCATGGAATATTTTATATTTTGACACAAGTTGCGGGAAAGTGACACTTTTTTTTTTTTTTTTTTTTTGCACAAAGTTGTCACTAAATGATATATTGCTCACACAGGCCGCGGGCATATGTGGAATTGCACCCCAAAATACATTTAGCTGCTTCTCCTGAGTATGGGGATACCACATGTGTGGGACTTTTTGGGAGCCTAGCTGCGTATGGTGCCCCGAAAACCAAGCACCGCCTTCAGGATTTCTAAAGGTGAAAATTTTTGATTTCACTCTTCACTGCCTATCACAGTTTCGGAGCCCATGGAATGCCCAGGTGGCACAAAACCCCCCCAAATGACCCCATTTTGGAAAGTAGACACCCCAAGCTATTTGCTGAGAGGCATGGTGAGTATTTTGCAGCTCTCATTTGTTTTTGAAAAATGAAGAAAGACAAGAAAAAACTTTTTTTTTTTTCTTTTTTTAATTTTCAAAACTTTGTGACAAAAAGTGAGGTCTGCAAAATACTCACTATACCTCTCAGCAAATAGCTTTGGGTGTCTACTTTCCAAAATGGGGTCATTTGGGGGGGGTTTGTGCCACCTGCGCTTTCCATGGCCTCCGAAACTGTGATAGGCAGTGAAGAGTGAAATCAAAAATTCACGCCCTTAGAAAGCCTGAAGGCGGTGCTTGGTTTTCGGGGTCCCGTACGCGGCTAGGCTCCCAAAAAGTCTCACACATGTGGTATCCCCATACTCAGGAGAAGCAGCAGAATGTATTTTGGGGTGTAATTTCACATATTCCCATGGCATGTTTGAGCAATATATCATTTAGTGACAACTTTGTGCAAAAAAAAAAAAAAATTTGTCTCTTTCCCGCAACTTATGTCACAATATAAAATATTCCATGGACTCGACATGCCTCTCAGCAAATAGCTTGGGGTGTCTACTTTCCAAAATGGGGTCATTTGGGGGGGTTTTGAACTGTCCTGGCATTTTATGCACAACATTTAGAAGCTTATGTCACACATCACCAACTTTTCTAACCACTTGAAGACAAAGCCCTTTCTGACACTCATTGTTTACATGAAAAAGTTATTTTTTTTTTGCAAAAAAATTACTTTGAACCCCCAAAAATTATATATTTTTTTAAAGCAAATGCCCTACAGATTAAAATAGTGGGTGTTTCATTTTTTTTTTTTTCACACAGTATTTGCGCAGCGATTTTTCAAACGCATTTTTTGGGGAAAAAACACACTTTTTTAAATTTTAATGCACTAAAACACACTATATTGCCCAAATGTTTGATGAAATAAAAAAGATGATCTTAGGCCGAGTACATGGATACCAAACATGACATGCTTTAAAATTGCGCACAAACGTGCAGTGGCAACAAAATAAATACATTTTTAAAAGCCTTTAAAAGCCTTTACAGGTTACCACTTTAGATTTACAGAGGAGGTCTACTGCAAAAATTACTGCCCTCGATCTGACCTTCGCGGCGATACCTCACATGCATGGTGCAATTGCTGTTTACGTTTGACGACAGACCGCTAACTTGCGTTCGCCTTAGCGCGAGAGCAGGGGGCGACAGGGGTGCTTTTTTTTTTTTCTTTATTATTTTTTTTGCTTTTGTATCTTATTTTTAAACTGTTCCCTTCATTTTTTTTTTTTTTTAATCATTTTTATTGTTATCTCGGGGAATGTAAATATCCCCTATGATAGCAATAGGTAGTGACAGGTACTCTTTTTTGAAAAAATTGGGGTCTATTAGACCCTAGATCTCTCCTCTGCCCTCAAAGCATCTGATGACACCAAGATCGGTGTGATAAAATGCTTCCCCAATTTCCCAATGGCGCTATTTACATCCGGCGAAATCTAAGTCATAAAATGCTCGTAGCTTCCGGTTTCTTAGGCCATAGAGATGTTTGGAGCCACTCTGGTCTCTGATCAGCTCTATGGTCAGCTGGCTGAATCACCGGCTGCATTCTCAGGTTCCCTGTTGAGACAGGAGAGCCAGAGAAAAACACGGAAGACGGTGGGGGGGGGGGCTTTCCCTCCCACGGCTTGTAAAAGCAGTCTAGAGGCTAATTAGCCACTAGGATTGCTTTTACATGAAAGCCGACCGCTGGCTGAAAAGAATGATACCAAGATGATACCTAAACCTGCAGGCATCATTCTGGTATAACCATTCAAAGTCGTGAATGGCGTACCTGAAGACAAAAAAATGGTTAACAATAAAGCACAGTAAACGGTAAAGTATAAAAAATTGCATACCTGAAAAGCAAACATGATAAAACATAATAACAATAAAACATTGCAGAATAGAATACAGTAAAAAAGAGCAGAACAAGAGAGAGAGAATAGAGAGAGAGAGAACAATAAAACGACAACTATTTTTTTTTATTTTATATATTTTTTTTTTTTTTACACTTTTTTTGTAACTAACTTTTATAACTGTAACCGGTTCCAGGTTCGGGTCTCTCAAAATGCGATGGCATCTTGGGAGACCCCGTGAAAGTGTGCCTAGTCTGTGCAATGCTGTACCCTACGCTAATACTCAACTAGTGAATGGTAGCGTTCAAAACATTCACCAATGCAAAGACCAGGATTGTCAGGACAGGAGGGACAATAATAGAGGGTGTCACGCCTATATTCGCGCTTGCTGCAGACACGACATCTTTTTTGGGGGTTCGTTGGGTAGGGGTACTCGGGAGGACATAAAGAAAATGCCTCTCATGCAGCTGACTGCATTTGGTTGGGGATGTGAATGGGGGAAGTACGGGTGCTGCAGAAGCGGTGGGTTCCCAATTAGGATTGGCGAATGCAGCAGGAAGGGCATTATGGGCACGACGGGCCTGTGTTTGTCTTTTTGGTGGCAGCAGGACACTACTTGTGCTTGCCACCTCACCAGCTTGAACTGCACTTATGGGACTCGCCACGTCACCAAGTGTTACTGCAGTGCTGGTTTGACTATGACCGGGGTGTACTAGGCCGCTGGCGCTTGCCAGTTCAATAAAAAGCTACCAAAAAAACTGTTAGCGATCGCAGGGATCAGGCCTGACTCTGCGAACGCTGCAGTTATGCGTTAAGTGTTTTGTAAGTGACAGTGATCGATCGATACTGCACTTGGGTGGGCTGGGCCGGGCGGAGGGGCAAAATGCAGGTGCTAGCAGGTATCTGGGCTGATCCCGCTAACACTGCGTTTTTGGGAACCCTAAACTGCTGGAGACGCCAGTATAGATCTGATCGGATCAGATATTGATCCGTTCAGATACTATACCACTAAGGGAGGTGTACGGTGCGTGCGTGGGTGTTAGCGGTACTGGCGCTAATCTAACGCTGCTTGGGGCTGGTGCTTGCCAGTTCACCAAAATACTACCAAAAAAACTGTTAGCGATCGCAGGGATCAGGCCTGACTCTGCGAACGCTGCAGTTATGCATTTAGTGTTTTGTAAGTGTCAGTGATTGATCGATACTGCACTTGGGTGGGCTGGGCTGGGCTGGGCTGGGCCGGGCGGAGGGGCAAAACGCAGGTGCTAGCAGGTATCTGGGCTGATCCCGCTAACACTGCGTTTTTGGGAACCCTAAACTGCTGGGGACGCCAGTATAGATCTGATCGGATCAGATATTGATCCGATCAGATACTATACCACTAAGGGAGCTGTACGGTGCGTGCGTGGGTGTTAGCGCTACTGGCGCTAACCTGACGCTGCCTGGGGCTGGTGCTTGCCAGTTCACCAAAATGCTACAAAAAAAACTGTTAGCGATCGCAGGGATCAGGCCTGACTCTGCGAACGCTGCAGTTATGCGTTTAGTGTTTTGTAAGTGACAGTGATCGATCGATACTGCACTTGGGTGGGCTGGGCGGAGGGGCAAAACGCAGGTGCTAGCAGGTATCTGGGCTGATCCCGCTAACACTGTGTTTTTGGGAACCCTAAACTGCTGGGGACGCTAGTATAGATCTGATCGGATCAGATATTGATCCGTACAGATACTATACCACTAAGGGAGGTGTATGCTGCGTGCGTGGGTGTTAGCGGTACTGGCGCTAATCTGACGCTGCCTGGGGCGACGCATATCACCACCGGGCGATCAGGGGGCTAAACCTTTATTCGGTAATAAACGGCGGGTGCCCTGACACTATAAAAAATAAACAAACTAACCAGCGTCACCCGTAACAGTTATACGGTGATCAGTGGTGAAAGGGTTAACTAGGGGGCAATCAAGGGGTTAAAACATTTATTCGGTAGTATATGGGGGTCCCTGTCGCTATAAAACGCTGACGGCGAACCTAAATATTTACGTCCCTAACTAGCGTCACCAGCGACACTAATACAGCGATCAGAAAAATGATCGCTTAGCGACACTGGTGACAGGGGGTGATCAAGGGGTTAAAACTTTATTAGGGGGGGTTAGGGGGGTATCCTAGACCTAAAGGGGGGTAATACTAACTGTCCCAACACTGTAACTGTCACAAACTGACACCAATGCAGTAATCAGAAAAAAAAACAAAAAACTGCTGGTGTCAGTTTGTGACGGGGGGGGGGTGATTGGGGGGGATCGGGGTGTTTAGTGTGCCTGGCATGTTCTACTGTGTGTGTGTAGTGTTGTGCACTCACATACCTGTCTTCTCTCCTCGGGCCGGAACGGAAATTACCGAGCCGAGGAGAGATGACATCATTTCCTTTGCTGCTGTTTAGCATACAGCAGCAAAGGAATGATGTGATTGGCCGGCGGCGATCGCGAGGGGGGGGCCACGAACGGATGGCCTCCCCCTCACCTCTGATCGCCGCTGGACAAAAGACGACCGCCTCGGGCACCGGGGGGGGGGGTTCGATCGGACCCCCCACCCGCGGAAGGCAAATCACGTATATGTACGTGATTTTGCCTGTCCGTGCCACCTTGCCGACGTAAATCGACGTGAGGCGGTCGTCAAGTGGTTAAATGCCTATGTGTGCATGTACACATAGGCTAACATGCAGAGGTGTTTAGAGGCAGGAAAAAAAAAACAAAAGGCAATCGTCCCTAGGAGCAGCAATAAAATTGCCCAGTGTGCATGAGGCCTTAAAAACCTCCACGAGTTGTATTGCAAAATGGAAAAAGTCTTCTATTTGTTTAGCTTTTTTTTTTCTAAAGTGCAGGACCCTGAAGGTTTACTGTGGAGGAGAATTGTAGAGCAATGACTTAAAAAGTATCCATGCAATTGCCAAGTAAACTTGCTTAGATGTTCAGGTCAACCAGGAGTTGTCCTTTGGGTATAAGGTCCTGTCTGAGATGATCCCTGTCCAAGGTAATTCCTTGTAAGTCTCCATCAGGCGTTGCTATCGTTGTGACAAATTTCAATGACTCCTGTGTGACAGGCCTAAATATTTCATTGTCATATATTTTTATTTGGTATTCTGTGTATCACATTAAGCCCTAATGGTAGTAAGGGCTTTTAAACATATTTTGGATATCAGATTTCTGACATGTTCTCTTAATAAATGACAGCTAATGTAATCATTTTTTTTCCTTGAACATTTAGGGGCACAAGGGCTTGGCACTGAGAGACTTGGCTTTGTGATTATTCTTGCAGGGCAAAAGAAAAAAACTCAAATCTTTGGCAAGGTAGAACTATGAAAAACTACGAAGCTGTGTCTTTATGGCCTACTGACCAGGATGTAGTCATAGCATTATATGATCAGTACTGATACATGCGCAGGTCTATACCCATTGAAAACAACAGAATGTAGCACCCACATAGATAGGCGCTAGGATTACCGGTAGTTATATTTAATACTGGCTCACTGTGTTCAATGGAGCTGTATTTTTGTTTGCTAGGTAAATTTCGCTAGTCTCACTGTAAGCATTGTGGCTGTAATTGGTGTGTTAGGAAAATTTAGTTGTGTTTAATGTAATCAGTGCAGCTAAATGTGATTAGGTAGGCCTACTCAGTGTTTCAGATACTGCTGGTTTGCCTACTTCCTCTGTTTTCCAGAGAGCAGTAGCATTCTCTGCCACATAGGTGTGGAGCAATACAAATGAATATTTATACGACCCTAGCCAATCCCAAGGACAATGGCCCTGAAGGCTGCTGGGAGTCTGTATAAATACTCTGAGACACAGAGCTTCCGGGTCTTTGCCTGCAGAGGGGAAGTCCAGCCTGCCTTCTGCTTGCTGTTAGTGAGACCTTAGGTGGGCAACCTGAGGATCTGGATGCTTAAGCTAGAGAGCTGACTGAGGAGCTGTCATCCGAAGATCTAGTCTGGTATGACTGAAGAAAGGTGTTGCATGGATGTTGGAAGGAGGCGATTAACTTTCCCTGGACATTTGTGAGTACAGATTGCTGTGAGAGATCTTAGAGACTTTTTGGCTGCTGCCACACCTCTTGTGCTAGAGCATGGGTGCTCAATCTGTGGCCCTCCAGCTGTTGCAGAACTACAAGTCCCATAATGCATTGCAAGTCTGCTCTAATTGTGCTTTAACTGCTTCTACTACAAGATAAATCAATAGTTTGCTATTGCAAGGACTTCTGCGTCAGCTTTTTAGAAAGAAGTTTACTGTCCTCAACCTGTACATTGTTCTCATTTTTGGAGTATCCCACTCAATTCCCTCAACCCTATATCAGTCACTCCAAAAATAAACAAAAAGAACATTCCTAGACTCTTTTTTTTGAGGAAAAGAGTACAGTATATACTCGAGTATAAGTCGATCCGAGTATAAGTCGAGGCCCTAATTTACCACAAAAAAATGGGAAAAACTTATTGACCCGAGTATAAGACGAGGGTGAGAAATGCAGAAGGTACTGTAAGTGGAAAAAGAGGGTCAACAATGCCCATCTGCAGCTGTATACCTCCCTGTGTCCTGTGCATGTGTCATGTGTTATGTGTATATGTGCATGTGTCATGTGTCCTGTGTATATGTGCATGTGTCATGTACCTGTGTCCTGTGTATATGTGTCATGTACCTGTGTCCTGTGTATATGTGTCATGTACCAGTGTATATGTTTATGTGTGTATGTGTTCTGTGTATGTGTTCTGTGTATGTGTCATGTGTCTGTGTGCATGTGTGTCTGTGTGCATGTGTGTCTGTGTGCATGTGTGTCTGTGTGCATGTGTGTCTGTGTGCATGTGTCTGTGTGCATGTGTCTGTGTGCATCCTACCTGTGTCCTGTGCATCCTCTGTGTGCCGCTCTGCACCGATCAGCGTGTGCAGCGGCCATTCACTGTTCAAAAGCCTCGTCCATGATAGGCAGAAAACAGAAATATCCGTGATAGGCTGTACACTGACTGCCTATCACAGACGAGGAGGCGCGGCTTTTGAACAGTGAGAGGCTGCCGAGTGCTATGTAGCACACGCTGGCCACCGTCTGCCTGCATGACACGCTAATCATGCAGACAGACAGCGGTGACTCGAGTCGAGGGGGGCACTTTCAGCCCCAAAAAAGGGGCTGAAAATTTCGACTTATACTCAAGTATATATGGTAATTGTGATTGTGTGCCTCGCTGTGGGGGCAATCTACTGGGAAAAGAACCTGGGCATATTTCCAGCTGCTCCTTCGGGGGTAGTGCTGCAAGAATAATATGGACTAGTGTCAATAGGCTTTTGTTTGCTTCTCCCTATACAAGTCTATGGGAATGCTAAAGCAACTTGAATCAGGTCAAATGCAGGTCAGAAGAAGGTCAACAAATGCACCTGCAATTAATTCTGATTGACTTCAGAAGCGCTTAAAAACTGCATGTTGCATTTGTCCACCAAAGCCTGCCGACACTGGCCCTATAGAGACCTATTTATGAAGCAGTCTTTAGCATGGCTATGGCACTGACAAAAATCCTTAGACACATCTTCTCCTTAGTCTTCAGGAGGGAATCGGGGGGGCTTCAGTAACCAAAACTGCAGTGTATATCCTCATGACACATCACATAAAGCACTTCTATGGTTAACAGCGGACAGAATTAAAATTAGACTTGGGAAACTTAACATTAATAAATCACCGGGACCAGATGGCTTGCACCCGAGGGTACTTAGGGAACTCAAGTAATTGCCAGACCATTGTTCCTAATTTTTACTGACAGTCTACTGACTGAAATGGTACCAGTTGATTGGAGAAATGCCAATGTAGCACTAATATTTAAAAAGGGCCCAAAATACATCCCTGGGAATTACAGACCAGTTAGCCTAACATCAATAGTATGTAAACTCTTGGAAGGGATGATAAGGGACTATATAGAAGATTTTAGTAATGAGAACGGTATCATTAGCAGTAATCAGCATGGATTCATGAAGAATCGTTCTTGCCAAACCAATCTATTAACCTTCCATGAGGAGGTGAGCTGCCATCTAGATAAAGGAAGGCCGTAGATGTGGTGTATCTGGATTTTGCAAAAACATCTGACACAGTTCCTCATAAACGTTTACTGTACAAAATAAGGTCCGTTGGCATGGACCATAGGGTGAGTACATGGATTGAAAACTGGCTACAAGGGCCAGTTCAGAGGGTGGTGATAAATGGGGAGTACTCGAAATGGTCAGGGGTGGGTAGTGGTGTCCCACAGGGTTCTGTGCTGGGACCAATCCTATTTAATTTATTCATAAATGACCTGGAGGATTGGGTAAACAGTTATCTCTGTATTTGTGGACAATACTTAGCTAAGCAGGGCAATAACTTCTCCGCAGGATGTGGAAACCTTGCAAAAAGATCTGAACAAATTAATGGGGTGGGCAACTACATGGCAAATGAGGTTTAATGTAGAAAAGTGTAAAATAATGCATTTGGGTTCCAAAAATATGAATGCAACCTATACACGGGGGGGAGAACCTCTGGGGGAATCTAGGATGAAAAAGGACCTGGGGGTCCTAGTAGATGATAGGCTCAGCAATGGCATGTAATGCCAAGCTGCTGCTAACAAAGCAAACAGAATATTGGCATGCATTAAAAAGGGGATTAATTCCAGAGATAAAACGATAATCATCTCCCACTCTACAAGACCGCATCTAGAGTATGCTGTCCAGTTCTGGGCACCAGTCCTCAGGAAGGATGTACTGGAAATGGAGCGAGTACAAAGAAGGGCAACAAAGCCAATAAAGGGTCTGGAGGATATTAGTTATGAGGAAAGGGTGCAAGCACTGAACTCATTCTCTCTGGAGAAGAGGCGCTTGAGAGGGGATATGATTTCTATTTACAAATACCATACTGGTGACCCCACAATAGGGATAAAACTTTTTCGCGGAAGGGTGTTTAACAAGACACGTGGCCACTCATTAACATTAGAAGAAAAGAGGTTTAACCTTAAACTACGTAGAGGGTTCTTTACTGTAAGGGTAGCAATTCCCTTCCACAAGCGGTGGTCTCAGCGGGGGGCATCGATAGTTTTAAGAAACCATTAGATAAGCACCTGAACGACCACAACATACAGGCATTATACAAAGTAATACTGACATATAATCACACACATAGGTTGGACTTGATGGAGTTGTGTCTTTTTTCGACCTCACCTACTATTTAACTATGTAACTATGTAACATTTATAAAGCACAGACATATTGTTTTAAAAAGTGTTTTATACTATCTTCTGATGTGAAATGAAGCCCCATTCATTTTAATGAATTTGTGGGGAGCCTGGGAAGTAAAAACAAAAATGGTCACGTGACTTGGACAAGTCATGTGGCAGGCCTCTCCTATACTATCTACATGTCAGAAGCATGTAACGCTTCTGTTCCTTGATAGCTGCTGGTCTCATTCCAGCATTCTCATTTTGGTTGTGATACATTCTCTCTGTTCACCTGCAAGGTAATTGATGTTGTCAGTCTCTGGATAGAGACCAAAACCTGATTTAACCCTTTCATGACTAAGCCTATTTTTGAAATTTGGTGTTTACAAGTTAAAATCCGTATTTTTTGCTAGAAAATTACTTAGAACCCCGAAACATTATATATATATTTTTAGCAGAGAATCTAGAGAATAAAATGGCGATTGTTGCAATATTTTATATCACACGGTATTTGTGCAGCGGTGTTTTAAACGCAAGTTTTTGGGAAAAAGGACATATAGATAGACATGTATATGCGGGCATCATCCCAGTATAACCCCGGAAAGCCGAGTACGCAGATCAAACGCAAGCCTGCAGTCTCATGCTTGTGATAGCGTGTGTAATACCTGATCAAGCTCCCTGTTTTTCTGCCCTGCTAAATTGGATTACCTCGTTGACGACCTCGGATCGGATATTGAATATTCCCTGAACTCTGCCTGCCTTTTGACGTTGACCCTGACTATTCTGAACCTTGCCCATCTGCGAACCACAAGGGCCTGTTTGCTTTGCTCAGTTCGCACATGCCCTGGCATGGTAGCCAGGCACTATAGCATTGTGTATAAGACCTGGGGGCAACCGAGTATCAGTAGGTCTGCTTGCCTTATGGGAAAGGGGGCTGCTATAGGTGAAGAACTCAGAAGCTAGCTATAGTATCTGACCACCTGCATTAGGAGTAAGAGTGACACTACAGTTTTATGCATGTTGTGTTTTATTATCCACTTTGGCAATCATGTGACTACTATCACAGTGGTAACTTGATTGGATGCATATGTGTTGCGTGGGGTGCAGGCATTAAAGCCCACCTTTTTGCTCTTGCACATATGTGTTGGATGGCCATAAATAGGTTAATTGCATTAAAAATGCAGGTGCAGTGTGAAGTATTTACTGCAAACTCCTGCGAAGAGCAGATGCCACATATCCCAAGAGGCCTTGCTCTATACATAATTACCACGCTAGTTGTAAGAAATAGCAATACACTTTTTTTTTAACAGTTTTACTTAAAATGTACACATTCTTGTTTACATATGTAAACATTTGTCAAGAAAACTTAGTACAATGTTTTATAAAAATGCATATGGTTTTAAGAGCATAAGCTTTGCATGGCTGCATAACCTACAGTTTTTCCTAATGCCACTAGTGGTTGACATAGTTCTGATTTATTGCTAGGGATGAGCCTGATGTTCGAGTCGAACGCAAGCTTGACTCAAACATCGGGTGTTTGCCGAATTTAGAACATTATGGGGCGTTAGCAGGAAATTCGAGTGCCCGCCATAACGAACTGCAAGACCGTCAATGCACTGTATTGACGGCTGCTGATTGGCCAAAGCATGCACCTGACCTGCATGCTTTGGCCAATCACAGTGCGCTCTTCTGTGAGAGCAATGATTGGCCAAAGGCAGGGTGCCTTTGGCCAATCATGGCTCAAGGGGCTGAGTCCATACCCCACACTATGTAAGGCTGCTTACACGGAAGGGGGCTTCCAGATTCCAATAAGCCCCCCACCCACAGACCCCCACAACCAAGGCAAGGTTTGGGGGGAAAATGGGTTCTTGTCCCCATCAACATGGGGACAAGGTGTTTTGGGGGCATCCTCCCCATGTTGAGGACATGAGGCCTGGTACGGTTCAGGAGAGGGGGGTGCTCTCTTGTCCCCCCTTTTCCTGTGGCCTGCCAGGTTGCCTGCTCGGATAAGGGTCTGGTATGGATTTTTGGGGGGATCCCCCACACCATTTTTTAAAAAATTTTGACTGTTGATTTCCTTAATGGGGGGACCCCCGCGCAATTTTTAAATAAATTTTAGTTCGGGGTTCCCCTTAATATTCATACCAGACCCAAAGGGCCTGGCAATGGACTGGGGGGGGAAGCTACGCTGTTTTTTTCAATGATCTTTATCTATATTGCCGGGATTCGACAATACATTACAGCCGCAAGCAGTTTTAAATGGCATTTATTTCCTTTAGAAACATCCTTTTGCTGTGGTACTGTTCTAAACATGGGAAAGGTGCGCTACTTTAGAGGCAGACTAAGGAGACCCCCAGGCACGATATTTAAAGGAATATTTCATTTTTATTGTTTCACTTTAAGCATTATTAAAATCACTGCTCCTGAAAAAAACGGCCAATTTTTTTTGCATTGATATATGTCCCCTGGGGCAGGACCCGAGCCCCCAAACACTTTTTATGGCAATAACTTGCATATAAGCCTTTAAAATGAGCACTTTTGATTTTTTATGTTCGTGTCTCATAGACTTTAACGGTGTTGGAACAAATATTTTGCCTGTTCGCAAGTTCTGGTACAAACCAAACCGAGTGGTGTTCGGCTCATCCCTATTTGTTACTATGGGTTCGGAGCTAATTTCCACTAATTGTCCAGTGCAGTTTTTCTCTCTTTTGAAAAAGGTTATCCATAGCAAAAATCAGACATTTGTTCCCACTTTATATATCAGCGCAGACTAAAATGTCTCACATTTCAATGATGCATATGTTATTTGTGCAGTATTAACCACTTTAGGACCAGAACTTTTTGCACCAGTATAATTCTGTAAAGTTATCATTTGATAGGTGTATTTTTTTTTTTTTGTGGAGAGCATTTGATTCAAATGGGTTAATTTGATAATGCAGATAATGCTTTTTATTTAGCAGTTTACAAAATGCCCTGTTTACCGGTAGAGCATAAAAAGCTTGACACAAACACACTCAATAATAAGGTTTGTAGCACAGTGACACACCTTGCATTAACAGATTGTAGTCAGGCAGCCAGTTTATTTTGAATGAGTTGCCAATGTACCACATTGCAGGTTTTTTTTTTTTTTTCTTTAATCCAGCGCACCACAACACGCAGCTGGTTCACATCTGTAAGTTATGGTACGCTTAAATGCATGGGGCTGTTATGTGCTGTCTAAGTTCATACTGAAGTGGGTCCAGGAACACATGTAACGCGCACACGACATGAATGCAACTGTTTTGGAAAACAGTTAAATCTGTGGGTTTCATTCCGCTTCAACAGGCAGCAATAGTGATCCCTGTTTCACAGGTTTACTTGGGGTGGCAAAGGCAACTGATCAGATATCGCAAATGTGACTGTGTCTGTAAAGCCAAACACTAGATATGATATACTGTATACACTCTTTCAAATGTCCTTAAGTGGTTGATAGATCAAAAAACATACGTATCAAGTTACACTGGCCAAAATTAAGCACTGCATATAGAAATAGATTGAAATGCCAAAGGATCGTCTCTTATGCATGGTTTTATTTCTTGTCTTGATCACTTTATTTTCAAACCTTTCATTGCAGATTCCAGACTCTAAAAAAAAAGGAGAAAATGACACTGTTACAATTACACTTATCTACACATTTATATTATTTTTGGGGTGTAAAGCAAACTTTTCAACCTCATTCTTTTATTAGCAAAGTACAGTGATTGGCAGCACAATAATTTCTCTGTCAATTCAGGTGAAAAGATTTGCAGCGATGTTGCAGATTTTCAGTGCTACAAAATTGGGTTCTTCATCCATTTTGCTACATGGGGGGGGGGGGTGCATGGAAGCTGTCACTTGGAGAAAAAAAAAACTGCTGCTGGAATGAAGTGCAGGCACCTCAAAGAACCTAAAAAACTTACAGCGGTTTTCAAAACCTTTATATTGTGGCCAAAGGATACTGGGGTAGTGTAAGTGCTTCTGTCTCCAAACATTCTGATTGGTCTATCACCAAGGTCAACTCAAGCCAACATGTTTTTGCATAAAGTGGAGAAGTGTTAAAACTTGGGTTACATTTTTATTCCTGTCTCACCATTCATTTAATTTTCAACCATACATTTAATTTTGGCCCTGTTCACATCTGAGCAGCTTTGAATTGAGGGGCAGAATCGTACGATTCTGCCTGTGCTTCCAGGTCACGCTAAAAATGCACCAAAACCCTGAAAAACGCGCTTGATTGCCATTTATTGTTAATGGCAGCCCAAGTATGCTAAAGAAACAAGTGTTTTGTCATGTGACAAACTGACCAAAAAATCCCCAAAACATGCCATTCAAAAAGAAGCCAAGGTTGGCTACGAAAATGTGTACAGGAGCTACTTTGGTACATTTTTGCAGAGGTATCACATAGTGACAACACTTCATTCTTGTCACTGCACAGCAGCTTGTTGCATTGTGCTGTAGTGTGGTGATGTGTAGTTCCATCCAGTGAAATGTGGACATTTTTTTTCCCCATGCTGCACTGCACTGCACATCACACCAGCATTGCGGTGTGAATGGGGTACATAGAAATCATTTCTTTTCCATGTGCCCTAGCGGTGACATGCATTTATCCTGTGTGGAAAAATGCAGGTCACCTCACAGAGTGAACAAGCCCATATACTAACCCCCTTCTCCCCCAACAGCTTAGAGCTAACAGCTAACAGCTTAGAGCCACCTCCCCACCCAATTGCTCAACCTTTGTACCACAACAGCAAAATCATACTATATATCATTCACAACCACACGAGGCAGGCCGGGGCTGGGAGCAGAGAAGCTGCAAAAACCAGATTGCTTACTCTGGGATGCAGAACAGACAACTAAACGAGTAGCGTGAACTGTTGTCAGACTCTGCTTTTAGGCTGTAGGTATGTTGAACCAGAGTAAATATACTACATGGATAAAAATGCAGAGGCTTTGCAGAGTAAGCAATAATGAGAGGCCTGCCAATGGTACTGGCAGGCAGGGTGGCAGCCCTTCCATTATACACCAGAGGCAGCTGAGAATTGGTGCAGCTGTTGGTGCTGTCACTTATTACAATGCATTCAAAAACAGAACAAAAACATATTTGGTTAATTCATAATATATGATTATAGTAAAATATGTACAGGTACATAAAAGATAAAAAATATTTCCCACCTTTATGTCCCAAATACACATCCCTCCATCCATTCCAGTGGTGCAGAACTTGGAGCATTTTGCTTTTCCCCCATTCAGCACAGAGATTTGACTGAAAGTAAAAAAAAAAACAAAGGGTGTTTTTATTTAGTCTTGTGACCAGTCATCATTATTATAATTAAACCATGTAACTCAGTGAATGGATTTCCATAGGATTACTTCACACCTGAGGATGTTTAAAGACCTGTGAAACCCAATACAATGCCACCAAGTAAAAGAACTTCCATAGGTTGCTTTTTCTTTTTAAAAACCTGTTCAACTTAGTATATTGGACATGATTCCACTAGCAGCTCCACTTTTTCTGCTATTATGCTGTTCTGAATTTAGTAATACCGGGTTACAAGCGTTTGCGAACTAGTGTGATCCCTTGGGAGAGGAGGAGACATTTCCCAGTAACTTCTCGTTTACATTTGTTTGGTTATCAAGTATTAGTACAGGTAAAAGCAAGCTCCAGGATACTTCTTTTGCTTAAAGCGGCATTCCAGCCTGGGGAAAGAAAAAAAAAAAAAAAAGTCAGCAGCTACAAATACTGTAATACTGACACTTACCTGACCATGGAGCCTGCGGTGTCGGCACCCCAAGCCGATCCGTCCATCGGCTTCGGGTGCAGGTGCCGGCATTGCAAGTAAGGGAAACCGGCAGTGAAGCCTTAAGGCGATTCACGTGGTGCTTTTTGAATGGTCCTGTTGTCTTCTGGGGGGGGGTTGTTTCAAACTGGGTTCAATTTTTGCCTGGAACTCCGCTTTAACGTATAGCAGTATTAAAAGCCAAGTTCATCTTTTTCAAAAAATAGCCTATGTAGTCAAAGGGGCACCAGTAGATATTAAAAAAAAAAGTTTTTTAAAATATTCATTACATTAGAACGAATAAAAAACCCTTTTTTTTTTTTTTTTTTCATTTTGGAAAGAGAGAGGAAGGGTTATAAGGGTTATAAGCCCTGTAATGTTTATTTTTGCCATCTGTGTCCCATTGGGGAGATTAGCCTTTAGGCTGGATTCACACCTATGCATTTTTAGTGCTTTTTGCATTTTGCAGATTTGCAATACAGAACGTGTTCCATAGGAAACCGTGTTAAATGGACTGTAGTGCAAATCTGCAAAATGCAAAAAGCACTAAAACTGCATAGGTGTGAATCCAGCCTTACTTCCTGTCCCATAGCCAAAACAGGAATTGAGAGGAAATCCTTTCAAAATGAGGGGATCATGAGATGCTACCAGGGCCACCAAAACTAGCGTGCCCTTTGGAAGATTTCTCCTCTTTTACTGTTCTGGTGGCAACCCACAATGCACAATTCTCTTTTTCTTTCACTTTCGATAATAATGGTTAACAGAACAAACAGATAGGGGGATCTCCCTTACAAGGGCACAGAAAGCAAAAAAAACTGGCAATAGGTATAATCCTTCTACACTCTCACCAAATAAACAAAGTTTTGCCTTTAGCTATCCTTTAATTATGTTGTCATACCTGCAGGCCGACCCCCCCGTCCCATAAGTCTGGCTGAAAAACTTCATTAGCAATTGCCACATCCTACCTTGTTGCTAAGATGTAAACACCATTGAATGCTCACTTCCAGCTCTACAGGAGCAAAAGTCAATGGGTTTCACATCCTAGCACCAAGGCAGGATGTATGGGTTACTAACTGGGAGTTTTTCAGCCAGGCTTCCAGGAGGCCCAAATGGCCAACAGGTATGACAGAGAAATGAATAAACATTTTACAATGCTGCACAGTTTTGATTTTCTAGAAAAAGATTAACCTAGCCTTTAAATCCCAATACAAAAAAGTATTATATTGCAGTTTACAATTTCTTAGCTCTAGCTGCATTATTTTCTTTTATTTACACATGTTAATCTGGCCAGTAAATCTGTTATGTTTCATCTTTATTTTTCAGATCGAGCTGTCCAGACAAAGTGGCAGTTGTAGTGTTGAGAAAACCATTTAACACTGACATTGCAAAAGGAAAACAATGTTGCTGTAACTGCTTAAAAGTGTCAGCTGGAGTTTGGCTTTAATTTGTTAGTCAAGTTCTTGTCATCTGCTAGTCCATATAACACTTTCCTCTTCCCAGAGATGTCTCTGTTGCTACTCCTTTGAGTGGAGCCACCCTAAGACAGAAAGTGTGTTACTGGCCACTGGATGAAAATAGAGGGCAAAAAGCCCCCCCCCCCCCCCCCCCCCCCAGCTGAAAACAGGTCACTGGAGTGCAGAACGAACTGCACTCCTGTGATCCATAGGAGAAGTAGGGCCCAAAAAGCTACAGCCTCTTTCATCCTGGTGAGTGAGGAAGAAAAACTGAACATTTCCTATCAAATTCTTACCGTAATTTTCTTTTCCTGATAGACTCCATGGCAGCATATGTGTGGGTTAACCCTGCCTCCACTCCTCCCCTATAGGACCCCTCTCCCGTTAAAACTTTGCTCCAAGCCAGCGTCCATGTTCCGCAACTAGCCTACTCCAGACATTTGGGAGGGAACTCCTGCTGCCATGGAGTCTATCAGGAAAGGAAAATTATGGTAAGTATTTGATAGGAAATTTTCCGTTTTTCGGACAGACTCCATGGCAGCATACGTGTGGGAAATAACTCGCCGTACACACCTGGGTGGGCAAAATGTTGAGCAAAGAAAGTTTAACACCGTATACCGACAGTACTTGTAAACCAAAATTAACTGATAATAGGGCAGCTGATTCAACACAGTAATGGGACACAAACATGTTCATAGACGACCAGGAGGCCACCCTGCAAATTTTATGCCAACGTGATAACCGGGAAAAGGCGAACTTGACAGAGAGGCCTCTAACTGAGACAGTCCTAGAACACTCCGTTCCAATTTCCAAAGGGTGTTGAGAACAAGAGGCAGAATCCATTGGAAAGCCTCCGCTGACTCCGAGGTCTGAGCCTAGCTGCTTCCTTGAAGAATTGTTGGACAGGGAAGATGCCTAGACCATAAAACACCTGTGAAGGCCGATAAAGCTGACACCTGAACTCTGAGGGAGCTGACCAACAGAGCCAGAACTAAATCCGACTGGAGGAAGCCTAGAATATCTAAAACTTCTAGATCACCACATGATCTGTCAGCAGCAAACATGTATTGAACAACTTTGACCAGATTTTCCCATCAACTTTGTCTGCATTCATTCTTCTAGTATTCAAGAGAGAGTGGAGATGACTCTGGAAGAGCAGCCGAGGACCTCCAATCTCGAGAACCAAACCATCAGACGCAACCGTGCCAGACATGGATGTAGCATTGTACTCAGTGACAGAAGGCCTGGCCTAAGGAGAAGGTGAACTGGGTTCCAGAAGCTGAACTGTGCTAGCAAGGGGAACCACAATCTAATTGGCCAATAAGGCATCACTGCCACTAACACCACAATCCATGTTCGGAGTCTTCGTAGAAAACCCAAGGTTGACCAGGACTGGAAGAAATGCATAGGTCCTACTGCATTTTCAATGATCCATCAGGGCATCTGCACCTGAAAACCTCCACATGTAGAGACCATTCGTTGTGGACTCTGGAAAGAAAATCCATTAGAACATTTTGGACTCATACACCGCTGAGCTGTAGGCTAGATTCTTCTGAGCCCAAGACATAATTGGCTTCGCTTCCTGTAATAGAGAACAGGCTGAGAGTCCCCAAGCTGTCTTTTAAAGTAGGAGACCGCCGTAGTGTTGACTAACCTAAGAGAACTGACGCTCCCTTTGTTATATGGTAAAAGGCCTGAAATCTGCTTCCTGGCTCCCACTGCTGGAGTAACCCCTTCCAGAAAGGCCGCCTTCTCCAGCTTCCACTTGATCCTCGGACCCGTAGACACCATAGTGCCAATCATATTAGACACCGCAGGGCATGCAGGTGGGCAAGGAGTATTCAGATCCTAAAAAACCTGGGGATCCAGAGCCAAGGCAATTATTCAAGACTATATTGAACTGAGCCCCAAGGCCCACAAGAGACTGAGTGGGCTCCAGGTGTCTCCTTGCCAGATTCAGCAGCCAGCTGAATTTGAGGAGCATAGAAAAGCCCTGAGCTCTGGGATCCAGCAGCTGCCCTCTGTCTTGGCACAGTAGGACAAGGACATCCACGTAACTAGGCAGGCAAATGCTCCTTGTTTTGATAAAGACTATAACAACCAATAAGACCCTGAAAACACACAGGGTAATGCTGAAAGCGAAAGCCTGAATGGCTGGAGCTGGAGATGGTCCTGACCTACAGTGAACCGAAGGAACTTGTGGAAGTCTTCTACAATGGGCCAGTAACGTGGCTAGACCACCTATGAATCAGGGATGATGTTTTCACCTTGAACTTCTCCTTTGCTAAAAATTGTCTCAGGTGTGCAAGGTCTAAAACTGGCCTCCGCAAGCTGTTCAACTTCATGACCTTAAGAGGGGCGAGCACCTGCCCTGAAATCTCTCGCATTCAGAGACTGGCACAGCAGCACTTTGCGACACCATCGACTTATGTAAAGCATGAGTATATGCTTTCTTTACCTCAGCGTGAGGCAAAATCCATGGAAATGAATCAGAGAAGATGGAGGACTTCTGATGGACCATGCATGCCCCCGAAAGGACCACTTTGATGTCCCAATAGTCTGAAGCCCAAATCAGTGATTTGGACTGGTCAGAACCATCCAAACTTTTATATCTGCCCCTGGCCAGATTGTTTCAATATGAAGTGTACACTTCTGCAGTAGTTCACTCTGACACGCACAGTTCAGTGTAAATTTACTTCTGTGTTTTATTTCCTCTTTTTGCAGTTTTTGTGTTTTGTATTATTATTGTGACAATGTATAAGGTCTTTTGCTGATTTAGATGACTTATGTCTGTCCATATGGAGGGGGGGGGGGGGGGTAGCAGCCGATCATCGCTATTTCGGGTAGCTTCCTTCCAAAATGTGTTGATGTCATGTCTTGAATGTATTTCTCGGAAAGGAGGTGCAATTTCTTCATTAACTCTTTGTAGTTCAGTTCCACAGCGAGGGAGGGGTGAGTTTGCAGCAGGATCATCTCTGCGTAAAGTTAAGGTTGAAAAGCTAAGCAGTAACATATTTATTACATATTGAAATAGGCATTTTAACATCTTACCTGCGATACCTTAATCACATCCATTACACTCAGTAGCTTCTTGGATTCCGAGTTCAAGCTTTTAGCATACTCATGAGGGGATATTAGGTCCCCTCACCAGCTCTTCCTAAAATCCCAACCTGGTCTGTAAACATGTGCGATCCTCGCACGCTCTGAACTTTGCCAAAAGATGAAGCTCCCTAAAAGGGAATGCTACACTATGCCTATTAGAGGCGGGAACAGCAAGCCCAGGCCCCAGCCATATCACTCACTTTGCCGTAACTAACGAGAGCATAACCCGTGACGCTATGCGGCTGATGTCATTTGGAGCCTTATCATGGAAACCGAAACCAGCTCCAACTCCTGAACTACAGAGTTTCTGAAAATGCTCCTGAATACTGCGTCCACATTCTCCATTCACATTTCCATACTTTTCGATATGGCCACAAGAGCCCAGGCCGACTTTCGGGCTATTCGCTGCATCTTCCAAGGAAGAGCGACATGCTTGCTCACCTTATTAAGGTATTAACCATTTAGAGCGGCAGCCTTTAAATGCTTCACATCCTTATTTCTGAATAGATAGAGCGTGGCCATCTTGCTCAGAAGGGAGGGATGTATCGCAACCTTGCTTCACTTATCCAAAATGATATCCCCTAGTTCTGTTAAGAATGAAAATTTAGAACACTCTCTCTATGGCTATGTCTCCAAGTTGTGCGATTGAGAGTGCAGCCCCAATCCAACTTTAGGCTCGATTCACACCTATGCATGTTGCTTTTGGGCGTTTTTGGAGGTTTTTTTTCATGCTTGCCACGTTTTTGAGCAGCGTTTTTGCGGCGTTTTTGCCGCGATTTTGCCGCGATTTGCGTTTTGCGTTCTTTTTTTTTACAGTTTTTTTTTACAGTCTAAAAAAGAATTAAAAAAAAAAAAAAAAAACGGCAAAAACGCATCAAAAACGCTGCAAAAACGGTGCACTTGCGTTTTTGATGCTTGTCCATTGAATTCTATTACATGCAAAACGCTGCATTTTGCATGAAAAAAAGTCCCTGACCCTTTCCAAAAATGCAGAGAAACAAAAAGGCATTGATGTGAACATGTTCCATAGGAACCCATGTTAAAAAATTCCCGTGCATTTCTGCAAAATGCAAAATGCATCAAAAAACGCGCTAGTGTGAATGGAGCCTTACAGTCTCCGCATTAAAGTAGCGCAGGAACCCCTCAAAGTCGCTGCAACTCTAAGTTGCATAGATTGGAACGGGTGCCATTGAACTTAATGGGCTGTGACCCACCATGCGACCTATGTGTCCAAAGTCGCATGACAAGTTGCACTAGTGGAAATGGAGCCCAAAGGTGCTTACAGAACTTCCTTTTGCTTTGCAGGAGACTCTACCTTGGTTGGGACAGTTCCAGTTCTTCCTGGTCATCCTAGTGGAAGAACACGCCGCAATGGCTGTTGGACTTCGTGTGTGGCTTCTATCCCACTCTTTAAGGGATTCTTACACCACGTGCCTCACTAGGAATTCCATTTACTAGAAAACGCCACCACCTGGGCTTAGCATGGCTCACACAGAGACTTGACCTCTGGGACCAAAGTCCCGCATCCCCAGCAGGCTCCTTGGAGCCGCTGACATAGAGGTGGGTGCGTACAGGAGGATTCATAGTTTCTGCTATGAAGGCTGGACCTTGACAGTGACCTATGCCAAATACATTTGGAAGAGGAATGTTGTGACCTAATGAGGTCTTTATCATCTTGTGCCGTGTATTGTCAATCTGACCTAGAAGGACTCACAAAAGCAAAATAGGATAGAAAGGAAATGGTTAAAGAACCCGAAAAGAGTACCAAGGTCAGCAAGGAAAGGAAAGGGTTAAACCCACCCTCTCATACCTGCTACACCAGGGCTAGCAGTGATACATCAACAGTGTGACAGTACAGACAGACAAACTGGTGGTCAAATCATAGCAGAAACACAGAGGCAGCACACCAGGGTATTAATGCATACCTGGAGCCCCCAAAGTCGACCTCCATGATACTTAGGCTCCATTCACACTAACGCGTTTTTTGATGCATTTTGCATTTTGCAGAAATGCATGGGAATTTTTTAACATGGGTTGTTATGGAACAGATACCATCAGGCCCAACACCCACCTGCAGGACCGCAGGGAGGCCCACCTGTACAGTACAACAGTAATTGAAACGCAGCATGCAACTTTTGGAGTTTGTCCAGAGGAAGAAACACTCTGGCCAGAGATGAAACCAGAGTCAGGCCCAGATAATCCAAATTTCTGGAAGGAGCCGGAGCAGACTTCAAGTAATATAGAAGCCGACTGAAAACTGAGGTCTGTATAGTGAGCTACATTGCCCCTCAGTGTAGCCGAGGACTCTGCTCGCAGAAGAAGATCGTCAAAGCAGCCCAGGACCGCAATCACCCGTTTACGTAACCACAGCAGAACTGGGGCCAACCCTATTTTATGAAACGTAGTATGTTTTTATTTGCTACATGTATGTATTCCATTGCTCATGAATAAACTGTATGATTTGATGCAAGTGTTTGATCACGCGCCTTCCATCTATCCTTCCTACACTAACTTCTTCAGACCACCCCTGGTCAGTCTAGGCAGTGGGACACACATGACCACCTTCTCCAGTTTGGCTATTTCAACAGTACTACTTATCCACACCAATAACGTCCTCACGAGCGCAGGAGTAAGTTTTTTTTGTTTATGTTTAAGTCACAGGCCCAGCCCCCGTCCAGTGGGGCTATGTTGCGGCTGACCTGCGGTCTGCACGCGCTCGCTGGCCAGACTGGGGAGACCACTGGATCTTAGTGTCCAGCCCGTCGCCCAGTCCGGCAGTTGATTGTAGATCTTACAGGAAAAAATCCAAGAGAAAAAAGTAGCTTAAAAAGCAAAAACAAAAAATTGCCAGGACCAGAGATCCCAGCAGGGAACTAGGTCCTTACTCCTGACTAGGCAGAAAAAAACTGAAGGCTTATAACAGAGAGAGGGGTGTATATCACCTAGGACTGCCCATGGGCGTAGCCAAGTCTTTTTTTCTGCCTAGTGTCCTACTCCTGTAGGGGGCGATATAACCCTATGGTTCTGAATAAGGAAACGCTGTGTCTCAATGAGCGAATGAGAATTTTTTTCTATCCTAATGCAGCAAATGCATTAAGGTAAAAAAACATTTTAGCTTTAGAACCACTTTAAAGTGGTTCTAAGGGCTGAAGGTTTTTCACCTTCATGCATTCTATGTGAAGCCGCACCCCCCCCCCCCCCCCCCAGTCCTTACCTGAGCTCCCACCGATCCAGCAAGGCTAACGATAGCCTCGGCTGATCCAGGACTCTCCCTCCTCATTGGCTGTGTCAATCACAGCCAGTAAGCCAATGAGGAGAAAGCGGGGAAGGCATGGGGCAGCATGGAGGCATTGGGCAGCAGCTAAGGAGCGAGCATGCAGCAGTAACCCAAGGGGAAGCTGCTTTCTTTGGGGGCACTGCTCGAAGGGGAGGAGTCAGGAGCAGCGGCGGGGGACCTGAAAAGAAGAGTATTGGAGTTGCTCTGTGCAAAACCACCGCACAGAGCAGGTAAGTATAACATGTTTGTTATTTAAAAAACTAAACAAAAACGAAGCTTTAATACCCTTTTTAGTTACCTGTTAACCCATTAAGTGATTTCTTAGCCAAGCCACTTTCAAGATACCTGGAGCACAATCTTTAAACATCTCCTTTTAAGATTCCAGCATATTTGTTAGGCATCTAAATGTATCAAAGAGGATGCAGTTATCTGCATAGAAAAGGGGTGACCAACTAGCTAAAAACTGTAGTCCATTTAGATTCATGAAGGAGGTATAAAAGTCTGTTGCACCTTTCTTTATATTACGTAGCTATCTTTTATGGATTTCAAGCTATCAGTGGTGTATCAGTGGTTTTGTGCTGCCCTAGGCCTGACCAAATTTGTGCCCTCCCCCGCTAATTTAAATATGACCCAACCCTTCCTGTCAAGGTCACTCCTCTTCCTGCAGGGCCTTGAGGGATGAATTCCCCTTATTTGCAGGGTTTTCCTCTCATTTCCTGTTTGGCTATGGGGTGGGAAATGAAGGGAAGGTATGTGGTCCAGTCATTGAGCAAAAGGAAGGATTGGGGGCAGGAACAAATAAATCCATCTGTTTATTTTTCTCATCAGCAATCAACAGAAATAAAATTAAGATTCCTTAACCACTTTCCACCCGGCCACTGCATATGTACGGCCGGGTCGGCGCTCTCTCCTTCTGAGTGGACGTTCAGGAACGTCCCTCAGAAGGAGGGGAATCGCGCGCGGGCCCGCGCAGCGGCGCGATCCCAATGCGCTTGTGTCACCCGGACACGGCGCATCTCAGATCGGCAGGAGGGCTCTGTGATTGGCCCTCCTGATCACATGACGGCCGTGTCCAATCAAAGCCCTCATGTGATGTAAACAGAGGGCCGGTTGCTAGGCGATCGGCTCTCCTCTCCTCACACATTAGTTGTCGGTGAGGAGAGGAGAGCGGATCGCTGCAGCCGGCTGGTGATCAGTGTGTATGAGCTGTTTTTTACAGCTTTTTACACACTGATCATCAGCATAGTAACACACAGTGTAAAACACAATGTCCCAAAACACATGTCCCCAAAACACATACACATGTCCCCACATAGTAAAAACACCCACCTGTCCCCCACATATGTCCCAGTAAAATCACATGTCCCAATGATTATCTGCACACATATGTCCGTGATCACTTGCGCACATCTGTACATGATCATTTGTGTAAATCTGTCCATGATCACACGAACCAATTATTATACACATAATGGGATTTTTTTTTTACCAAAGACATGTAGCAGAATACATTTTGGCTTAAATATATGACAAAATTCGATTTTATTGGATTTCTTTTAAGATAGAATAAAGAAAATATTGTTTTTTTTTCCAAATTTCCGCTCTTTTTTTGCTTATATCGCAAACAATAAAAAACAGAGTCATGAATAAATACCACCAAAAGAAAGCTCTATTTGTGCGAACAAAATGATAAAAATTTCATCTGGGTACAGCGTAGCATGACCGCGCAATTGTCATTGAAAATGCGAGAGCGCTGAAAGCTGAAAATTGGCCTGGGAAGAAGGGGGCGAAAGTGCCCAGTATTGATGTGGTTAATATGTACAACTGACACAAGCAAAGGATTGCAGGAGAGTCCTGCCAGGTATAGGTGACCGTGTTGATGGGATAAGAGACTATATACAAGATTTTAGTAATGAAAATGGTATCATTAGCAGTAATCAGCATGGATTCATGAATAATCGTTCTTGCCAAACCAATCTATTAACATTTTATGAGGAAGCGAGTTGCCATCTACATAAAGGAAGGCACATAGATGTGGTGTGTCTAGACTTTGCAAAAGCATTTGACAGTTTCTCATAAATAGGTGTATAATTATTCCTGCGCTATCATGTGTGTAATTGTCAGAGCTATTGGGAAAAGCTGCCTGCACCGAATCGGGCACAACCAGACCCTGCTAGTGGATGAATAAATTATTAAAATGGTGCTGCGCTAATCCTAAAAAAATGTGCAACAGTAAATTGTAGGAGTAAATCGCCTCCACTTATCCCCTGATGAACTCATGTGTTGTGTGACGTCACGCGTAGGGACGGGACAGGCACTTATGCTGATTGAGGCTTACGAGCTCGCCACTCGTCGGATATTAGCCATTCGTTTCGCTGCTGTATTGTGAGTACCTATGTCTTATATTCATAAAAGCCAGTTTTAGCCTGACAATATTACACTATCTGGGAACTTCCGGTTTTTCTATCTATGTGCCCCTTTACCATCTGAGGGAACTATGCTCCAGGACTAGGACCGCGTTGATAGAGGAGAAAACTTAAAGGATGGTATCCCCATTACTGGTCATATGCTGTTACTCCATTACCTTAAGGTAAGGGGCCACTGCTTACTAATTGGTGTGTGAACATGAAGAGGAGCACTACTTTGATTTATTTGAGCACTTCAACGCAATTTGTGCATGCTATGAAGCCAGTTTTATTTTGTGGAGGAGGACTGTTTTATGTTTAAGCACTTTGACTGAATTTAAGTTTATGTCTTAAGAGTCACGTGGACTTTTATTGCACAAGTCACTTCATGTTTGTTGCATATATACTACACAGTGGAATTTATTGTCGTATTGAATTATTTGCACTTTTATATGGGAGGATTTACTCCTACAATTTGCTGTTGCACATTTTTTTGTCAATTTTACAGTTATATTTTGGTTATGAATATCCACTGAAAGTCAATATTATATATCACGATTGTACTTTGCACTTTTTTCTACTTCAAGTGATTTGTTCTCACATAGGAATGATCACATACTATCCATAACTGCTTATTTTGTATTTTTTAAATTTTCATAATTTAATGATATCTAGCCCACTAGGAGATTTATTTCTTTTTTTGTGTGTCTGCTAGGGGTGCGCATCTTCACTGGCCTCACGATTCGATTCGATTACGATTATCAGGTCCACGATTAACGATGCATCACGATTACTGCGCGCGGTTTTCATCCAAAAAATTTAAGTAGTCAGAAGAACTCCATTTTTTAAATTTTATCTGTTCTTAAAAAAAAGACAACACTCCTTGCATGTAGCAAAGTGTAAACAGTGCAGACAACTTAAAGAGGAGCTCCAGACTGCCCCCAAATGACTACAGGAGATGATCAGAGACTGCGGACATGCTACAGGAGATGGTCAGAGACTGCGGACATGCTACAGGAGATGGTCAGAGACTGCGGACATGCTACAGGAGATGGTCAGAGACTGCGGACATGCTACAGGAGATGGTCAGAGACTGCGGACATGCTACAGGAGATGATCAGAGACTGCGGACATGCTACAGGAGATGATCAGAGACTGCGGACATGCTACAGGAGATGATCAGAGACTGCGGACATGGCACAGGAGATGATCAGAGACTGCGGACATGGCACAGGAGATGGTCACAGACTGGGGACATGGCACAGGAGATGGTCACAGACTGGGGACATGGCACAGGAGATGATCAGAGACTGCGGACATGGCACAGGAGATGGTCACAGACTGGGGACATGGCACAGGAGATGGTCACAGACTGGGGACATGGCACAGGAGATGGTCACAGACTGGGGACATGGCACAGGAGATGGTCACAGACTGGGGACATGGCACAGGAGTTGGTCACAGACTGGGGACATGGCACAGGAGATGGTCAGACACTGGGGACATGGCACAGGAGATGGTCAGACACTGGGGACATGGCACAGGAGATGATCAGAGACTGCGGACATGGCACAGGAGATGGTCACAGACTGGGGACATGGCACAGGAGATGGTCACAGACTGGGGACATGGCACAGGAGATGGTCACAGACTGGGGACATGGCACAGGAGATGGTCACAGACTGCGGACATGGCACAGGAGATGGTCACAGACTGGGGACATGGCACAGGAGTTGGTCACAGACTGGGGACATGGCACAGGAGATGGTCAGACACTGGGGACATGGCACAGGAGATGGTCAGACACTGGGGACATGGCACAGGAGATGGTCAGACACTGGGGACATGGCACAGGAGATGGTCAGACACTGGGGACATGGCACAGGAGATGGTCAGACACTGGGGACATGGCACAGGAGATGGTCAGACAATGGGGACATGGCACAGGAGATGGTCAGACACTTTGGACATGGCACAGGAGATGGTCAGACAATGGGGACATGGCACAGGAGATGGTCAGACAATGGGGACATGGCACAGGAGATGGTCAGACACTTTGGACATGGCACAGGAGATGGTCAGACAATGGGGACATGGCACAGGAGATGGTCAGACAATGGGGACATGGCACAGGAGATGGTCAGACACTTTGGACATGGCACAGGAGATGGTCAGACAATGGGGACATGGCACAGGAGATGGTCAGACACTTTGGACATGGCACAGGAGATGGTCAGACACTTTGGACATGGCACAGGAGATGACAATTCTATGATATGGACTTGTGTCACAGCGCCCCCCCTCCCCCTCCCCACTTACATGCTGCTCTGCCGGTGGGCGATCTGCCTGCTCACCATCTCCCCCCCGATCTCCATTCGTGCGGCCGGTGTTCCCGGTCAGGTCAGGTTCTCAGGTCAGCATCTCCAGCAGTGAATTCTCCCGGGAGAGCGCTCGGTGCATAAAGTTGTTTTTAGTGTGTGTATATTCCGGTCATGTGACTCTCAGCCGTGCCTCCCTCCTCTCACGTCTCTCCTGATGTCAGCCCCGCCCGCCTCTCTTCTGACCTGATAGCTCCAGTCAGTGGGCGGAGCTGACACCAGGAGAGACTGAGAGGAGGGAGGCGCGGCTGAGAATCACATGACCGCAATATACACACACTAAAAACAGCTTTATGCACGGAGCGCTCTCCCGGGAGGGGGCGGGGCTAGACATCGATTTTTCGGGTCGCATGCATCGATGCCGCATCGGGGACACCCGATTTGCGATGCATCGATGCTGCGATTAATTTCAGCAGCCCTAGTGTCTGCTAGGATTAGCGCAGCACCATTTTAATAATTTATTCTCATAAATGTTTACTGTACAAACATAGGCGTGCACAGCCTATTGCATTAGGGTGTGCACCCCAAAGCTCAAACACACATGCGTATATATATATATCTGTGTGTGTGTGTGTGTTTACACTAAAATTACTAGAAGTATTGGGACGCCTCCCTCTACACGCACATGAACTTTAATGGCATCCCAGTCTTAGTCCGTAGTGTTCAATATTGAGTTGGCGCACCTTTTGCAGCTATAACAGCTTCAACTCTTCTGGGAAGGCTGACCATTCTCCCAGAAGCGCATTTGTGAAGTCAGGCACTGATGTTGGATGACAAGGCCTGGCTCGCAGTCTCCACTCTAATGTAATGGCAAGTCAAGTTCCACCACCCCAAACTCGCTCACCCATGTTTTTATGGACCTTGCTTTGTGCACTGGTCCAAATCATTTGGTGGAGGGGGGATTATGGTGAGGGGTTGTTTTTCAGGGGTTGGGCTTGGCCCCTTAGTTCTAGTGAAGGGAACTCTTAAGGCGTCAGCATACCAAGACATTTTGGACAATTTCATGCTCCCAACTTTGTGGGAACAGTTTGGGGAAGGCCCCTTCCTGTTCCAACATGACTGAGCACCAGTGCACAATGCAAGGTTCATAAAGACATGGACTTAGTAGGGGTGGTGGAAAATTAACTTCAAGTGCAAAAATTCACATTATAATAGTAACTAAAACATATAAAATGAAGTGTAACAATCTAAAAAATAAAAAATCCAAAGTGCTATAACGGTGTGAACCTTCCAACTAAAAAGTTGTTGCACTTTAAGTTAATTTGTATTGCAATTATCTGTGGAGGGGTTTCCACCATCCTTGCTAAGTTTTTTAAAAAAGTATGTCTTATTCTCATTTTGATGTGTATTACATGTGAAATCACATATCACTGGAATTATTGCACTTGAAGTTAATCTGTATGGTAAATATCTATAGGAGGGGTTTCCACCGTCCCTGCTAGGCGGTACTGGTGGGCAGCACTGATTGGCAGCACTGATAGGCACTGATAGGTGGCACTAATTGGCAGCACTGATTGGCATTTATAGGCAGCACTGATGGGTGGCACTGATGGGCAGCACTGATGGGCACTGCTAGGTGGCACTGATGGGCATTGATAGGCAGCACTGCTGGGCACTGATTGGAAGCACAGATAGGCACTGATAGGAACTGATTGTCACTGATAGGCAACACTGATAGGCAACACTGATTGGTAGCACTGCTGGGCACTGATAGATGGCACTGATAGGCAACACTGATTGGCAACACAGATGGGCATTGATAGGCTGCACTGATGGGCACTGATTGAAAGCACTGATTGGCAGTGATTGCAAGCACTGATTGGCACTGGTAGGCAGCACTGATGGGCACTGATAGGCAACACTGATTCGCAGCACTGATAGGTAGCACTGATGGACACTGATTGGCACTGATAGGTGGCACTGATTGGGAGCACTGATAACCAGCACTGATTGGCAGTGATTGGGAGCACTGTTTGGCACTGATAGGTGGCATTGATTGGCAGCACAGATGGGCACTGATAGGTGGCACTGATAGGCAGTACTGATGGGCACTGATTGATGGCATTGGTTGGCAATGATAGGTGGCACTGAAAGGCAGGACTGATGGGCACTCATTGGCAGCACTGATGGGCACTGATAGGCAACAGTGATTGGCAGCACTGATGGTCACTGAAAGGCAGCACTGATGGTCACTGAAAGGCAGCACTGATAAGCAGCGCTGATGGGGACTAATAGGTGGCACAGATTGGAAGCACTAATTGGCACTGATAGGCAGCACTGGTGGGCACTGATAGGTGACACTGATAGACAGCACTGATGGGCACTGATAGGTGGCATTGGTTGGCACTGACATGTGGCGCTGATTGGCATGGACAGGTGGCACTGATTGTCACTGATAGGTGGCATTGGTTGGCACTGACAGGTAGCATTGATGGGCATTGATAGGCGGCACCGATTGGCACTGATCTAGGAGAGGGGGAGTTTCACATTGAGCAGTCAGCGAGGCATGTAGGAGCCGCCCAGTGCATGAAACTGTAATGTAATGTCACTGCTTTCAGAGACCAGCTGTCAAAACTCACTGCTGATGTCGGGGGTGGGCAGGACGAAACAGCTAGCCTATCAAACACAAGCCAATGGGATAGGGGCTGGCTGGGCCACTCCATGTATTTGGCCCCACCCCCTTTCTTAAGCAGCCCAATCATTGGCTGGTGTTTGATAGCTGATATAAAGGGGGCGGAGCCACATACATGGAGCAACCCGCCCAGCCCATATCTTGGCTTGTGTTTGATAGGCTAGCTGTTCGATCCCACCCACCCACCCCCGACATCAGCGCTGAGTTTTAACAGCTGGTCTATGCAAGCAGTGACATTACATTACAGTTTCAAGCACTGAGCGGCTCTTACATGCCTTGCTTACATGTGAAACTGTCTCACAGGCAGTGGGCTATACAGTCTCTTGCAGCATTTTACAGCAGATCTCGGGACACACATTAGGGTGTGCCTAGGCACACCCGGCACATCCAGTGCGCACGCCTATGTGTACAAAATAAGGTCCATTAGCATGGACCATAGGGTGAGTACATGGTTAGAAAACTGGCTACAATGGCGAGTTCAGAGGGTGGTGATAAATGGGGAATGTAAAAAGGTGTTCTTACGGGCCCAAAAGTACACCACTCAGCGCCAGGGACAGAAGTCGTTCTGAAGCAGGAATATAATGAAGATAAAATACGAATAACACCAATTTGCTGTCACAATAGGTACAAAGAGGTGCAAACTAAAAATAATAGTATAAAAGCAGCCGTTTAAAAATATGGATAAATCATAATAAATAGTGGTATACAATAATCAGCAGACAAGACCATAATATCACTCTAAAAACAGCGCTAATGTTGAGCTAAAACAAATATACATGTGGCCAACTTCACAAACAAAGTCCTTTGAGAGAGGTGGGTAGTTGAAAAAGTAGTTCAGAAAGTGTTCATAGGTGATCATAGTATAGAAACTCAGTGTGCACCTTCCACCGGTCAATCCAATTCCACCATGTGAGAACACGTTCCCCTCAGGGGGTTAAACTCACCAGAGCTTAATAGTAATAAGCCTCCAAGGAAAAAAACATCCAAGCCACAAGCCACTGCCAGCACCGCTCTGGAGGAATCTCAGATGATCAAGGCTCAGAAATAACCCTGCTCCATGCAGTAGAAACAGAAGTTTCTACTGCATGGAGCAGGGTTATTTCTGAGCCTTGGAGGCTTATTACTATTAAGCTCTGGTGAGTTTAACCCCCTGAGGGGAACGTGTTCTCACATGGTGGAATTGGATTGACCGGTGGAAGGTGCACACTGAGTTTCTATACTATGATCACCTATGAACACTTTCTGAACTACTTTTTCAACTACCCACCTCTCTCAAAGGACTTTGTTTGTGAAGTTGGCCACATGTATATTTGTTTTAGCTCAACATGATATTATGGTCTTGTCTGCTGATTATTGTATACCACTATTTATTGTAAATGGGGAATACTCGGAATGGTCAGGAGTGGGTAGTGGGGTCCCACAGGGTTCTGTGCTGGGACGAATCCTATTTAATTTATTCATAAACGACCTGGAGGATGGGGTAAACAGTTATCTCTGTATTTGCGGACAATACTTAGCTAAGCAGGATAATAACTTCTCCGCAGGATGTGGAAACCTTGCAAGAAGATCTGAACAAATGAATGGGGTGGGCAACTACATGGCAAATGAGATTTAATGTAGAAAAATGTAAAATAATACATTTGGGTGGCAAAAATATGAAGGCAATCTATACACTGGGGGGAGAACCTCTGGGGGAATCTAGGATGGAAAAGGACCTGGGGGTCCTAGTAGATGATAGGCTCAGCAATGGCATGCAATGCCAAGCTGCTGCTAGCAAAGCAAACAGAATATTGGCGTGCATTAAAAAAGGGATTAACTCCAGGCATAAAGCGATAATTCTCCCACTCTACAATACTCTGGTCTGGCTGCACCTAGAGTATGCTGTCCAATTCTGGGCACCGGTCCTCAGGAAGGATGTACTGGAAATAGAGCGAGTACAAAGAAGGGCAGCAAAGCTAATAAAGGATCTGGAGGATATTAGTTATGAAGAAAGGTTGCGAGCACTGAACTTGTTCTCTCTGGAGAAGAGACGCTTGAGAGGGGATATGATTTCAATTTACAAATACTGTACTGGTGATCCCACAATAGGGATGAAACTTTTTCGCGGAAGGGAGTTTAACAAGACACGTGGCCACTCATTAAAATTAGAAGAAAAGAGGTTTACCCATAAACTACATAGAGGGTTCTTTACTGTAAGAGCGGCAAGGATGTGGAATTCCCTTCCACAGGTGGTGGTCTTAGCAGGGGGCATCGATAGTTTCAAAAAACTATTAGATAAGCCCCTGAACGACCACAACATACAGGGATATACAATGTAATACTGAATCACATACATAGGTTGGACTTGATGGACTTGTGTCTTTTTTCAACCTCACCTACTATGTAAATATGTAAGATTTCCTAATATTTAACTGACATATGCATCATTACAAGCTTGAAAACTCTCAGGGATTTCTAGTATATACAGTATCTCACAAAAGTGAGTACACCCCCTCACATTTTTGTAAATATTTTATTATATCTTTTCATTTGATACTGAAGAAATGACACTTTGCTACAATGTAAACTACTGAGTGTACAGCTTGTACAACTGTGTAAATTTGCTGTCCCCACAAAATAACAATACACAACCATTAATGTCTAAACCGCTGGCAACAAAAGTGAGCACACCCCTAAGTGAAAATGTCCAAATTGGGCCCAAAGTGTCAATATTTTCTGTGGCCACCATTATTTTCCAGCACTGCCTTAACCCTCTTGGACATGGAGTTCACCAGAGCTTCACAAGTTGCCACTGGAGTCCTCTTCCACTCCTCCATGACGACATCATGGAGCTGGTGGATGTTAGAGACCTTGTGCTCCTCCCCCTTACGTTTTTAGGATGCCCCACAGATGCTCAATAGGGTTTAGGTCTGGAGAAATGCTTGGCCAGTTCATCACCTTTACCCTCAGCTTCTTTAGCAAGGCAGTGGTCATCTTGGAGGTGTGTTTGGGGTCGTTATCATGTTGGAATACTGCCCTGCAGCCCAGTCTCTGAAAGGAGAGGATCATGATCTGCTTCAGTATGTCACAGTACATGTTGGCATTCATTGTTTCCTCAATGAACTGTAACTCCCCAGTTCCGGCAGCACTCATGCAGTCCCAGACCATGACACTCCCACCACCATGCTTGACTGTAGGCAAGACACACTTGTCTTTGTACTCCTTACCTGGTTGCCGCCACACACGCCTGACACCATCTGAACCAAATAAGTTTATCTTGGTCTCATCAGACCACAGTACATACAGCGGTTTAACAGGACAGGTTCCACTCAGAACAGGCCTCACCATGGTCGACCAAAGAAGTTGAGTGCATGTGCTCAGCGTCATATCCAGAGGTTATCTTTGGGAAATAGACTTATGGGTGCTGCCAGCATTGCTGCAGAGGTTGAAGGGGTGGTGGGGGGTCAGCCTATCAGTGCTCAGACCATATGCCGCACACTTCATCAAATTGGTCTGCATAGCTGTCGTCCCAGAAGAAAGCCTCTTCTAAAGATGATGGACAAGAAAGCCTGCAAACAGTTTGCTGAAGACAAGCAGACTAAGGATATGGATTACTGGAACCATGTCCTTTGGTCTGATGAGACCAAGATAAACTTATCTGGTTCAGATGGTGTCAAGCGTGTGTGGTGACAACCAGGTGAGTAGTACAAAGACAAGTGTGCCTTGCCTACACTCAAGCATGGTGGTGGGAGTGTCATGATCTGGGGCTGCATGAGTGCTGCCGGCACTGGGGAGCTACAGTTCATTGAGGGAACCATGAATGCCAACATGTACTGTGACATACTGAAGCAGATACTGAACCTCCTCCCTTCAAAGACTGGGCCACAGGGCAGCATTCCAACATGATAGCAACCCCAAACACACCTCCAAGACGACCACTGCCTTGCTAAAGAAGCTGAGGGTAAAGGTGATGGACTGGCCAAACATGTCTCCAGACCTAAACCCTATTGAGCATCTGTGGGGCATCCTCAAACGGAAGGTGGAGAAGCACAAGGTCTCTAACATCCACCAGCTCCGTGATGTCGTCATGGAGGAGTGGAAAAGGACTCCAGTAGCAACCTGTGAAGCTCTGGTGAACTCCATACCCAAGAGGGTTAAGGCAGTGCTGGAAAATAATGGTGGCCACATAAAATATTGACACTTTGGGCCGAATTTGGACATTTTTACTTAGGGGTTTAATCACTTTTGTTGCCAGCAGTTTAGACATTAATGGCTGTGTGAAGGTGAAAAAAAGAGACAGCTACTTGAAATGATATGACGTGAATAATAAAATAATACTTCAACACATAAAATAATACAACCAATAACTGTGATCATCAGAAAGTGTAAAAATATTAAATCAAATGGGAAAAATTATTATTTTATGTAGTCCAACCTAAAAAGGCAAAATTAATAATAACAAAAGTCTATCCTTTGAACTAATCATAAATAGATAAAAGTAATGTGTAATAAATCCAAGACATTTCAATCTTATTCCAACACCGTTGTGTCTAAAAATTGTGCTCCAAAAGAAACTGTGCTCCACCCAAAGTGAGAAAATCAATTGCGCTCAAAAGAAGTCATCAGCCGCAAAGTGACCATCAAGCACAGATATAGAGAAGATTGCTCCCATCAATTCATATATCAGACTTGCTCCAACCAAGCTCTTTATCTCCTTTAGCAGATTAGGATCAGAAGTAGTCAGCCACAAACTGACCATCAGGCATAGATAAACAAGATGAAGTAATCCCATCAATTGGTAAATCAGACTTGCTCCACTCAAACTCCCTTTCTCCTTTAGTAGTTCAGGATCTATAAGAATGTCTCCACCAATGCCATAAAGAGCCATAAAGAGGCAGATGATCGTGTAATATTCTTTAATAATAGACAAAGTTAAAACAATGATGTATTGCACTCACATGCTGGCAGTAGTAAATAAGCATCAAGTTAAATGCAGCTCTACACCAAGGGTGCCTAATCAGCCTGCTCTATGATGAGCTGTATTCGCTGTAAGGAAAAACAGCGTGCGTACCACCCGGCTTAATAGCTGAATTGGGAGGCTCCTTTACATGTGCGTCTTACCCTTATTAATGGCTGTGTGTTGAGTTATTTTGAGGGGAGAGCAAACTTACACTGGTATACAAGCTGTACACTCACTACTTTACATTGTAGTAAAGTGTCATTTATTAAGTGTTGTCACATGAAAAGATATAATAAAATATTTACAAAAATGTGAGGGGTGGTGTACATACTTTTGTGATATACTGTATATCTTCTGGCAACCAGCAACACTGACAACAGGGTATCATAATTATTCATAGATGTTATAGCGAAACAAACAGTAATAGAGGGGTTATCATATTCTTGTCTACATATCTCCTTACCTAATGCTATTTTTATGCAGAGAATCCAGTGTTCCATTGTTGGTATCAGAGCTGGCTTTTTTGTCCAGGTTCTGAAATCTCTCTCGTGCGGTCATTCCTTTCTGTGCGCTCTGCTTAGGGATGTCCAGCTTTCCTCCAAAGCTCAGACTCCCCTGGTCTTTATCATATGTAAACAGCATAGGATAGCAGTCATGACCCTGGCAGGAGATAGAAATAAGAACTTAAAGAAAATCTAAATCTAAAATTGTGTTTGTAATATTAGGTTCATATTAAAAAGCATAATATAAAATATAGAAGAATTTAAGGGTCTTAGTTTATGATTTTAGTTGTTGGATAGTAAAGTGGGTACAGTTTTTTTTTTAAAGAGAAACGATGCTGTTATTTCAAAGGTTTCTTATGTTGTATAATTGAAGTGTGTACACTATTCACATTTACTTTTTCCAGTAAGTTTTCAGCTCATAGAAGTGCAGTACTTGTGAATTCTAATGCTATGTACAAACGATAGGATTTTCCGACAACAAAACCGTGGATTTTTTTCCGAAAGATGTTGGCTCAAACTTGTCTTGCATACACACGGTCACACAAATGTTGTTAGAAATTCCGAATGTCAAGAACGCGGTGATGTACAACATGTGCGACGAGCCGAGAAAAATGAAGTTCAATAGCCAGTGCGGCTCTTCTGCTTGATTCCGAGCATGCGTGGACTTGTGTGCGTCGGAATTGTGTACACACGCTCGGAATTTCCAACAAGTCTTGTTGTCGGAAAATTTGAGAACCTGCTCTCAAACATTTGTTGGCGGAAATTCCAACAACAAATGTTCTATGGAGCCTACACACGGTCGGACTGTCCGGCAACAAGCTCACATCCAACATTTGTTATCGGAAAATCCTATCGTGTGTACGGCCCATTGGATGGGTCATGTTTGCTGAAGGCTCACTCACCTGCTTTTCAAACCAAAAAAATCATAGCAGTCCTGAATGAATAATTTTTATTAAAGTGAAACTTTAACATCACACATCCAATAAGTATAGTTTATTTTTAAAAAAATGAGTTTCTTGAAATGTGATAGAACATATTCATGTTTGACAAAGCCTGGTTCATCCAACTTTAGCAAATCATCCCTATAGACAAACAGTCATGGGAACAGCTAGAGCAGGGGGTACTCCAACTTTTTAAGGTCCAGTGCGGTATCCATTGGGCTGTAGGTGGTTGGACTGTTGCCAGTGGAAGTTTAATATGTCCCAACATTGGTGGACAGTAAGTGTAAAAAACAACCCAGCATCTTTGGTAGTAAGGATGCCCTGGCATTAGCGGAAGTAAAAGATGCCCTTGTGTTGGGGGTCAGTGGAGGTAAAAATGCAATGGCAGCAATTGGGAGGAGTAACGCCGCTCCACTGGTGTCAGTGAGGGGAATAGTATCCCAATTGGGATTCTGAGTGTTTTTCCAGCACTGGTGTTAAGTGATTACCTACCTTTTTATACTCGCTGTGTCTCCCCACTTCTCCTCTACTGGCTAGATGATGTCACAGCTAGAACTATGTAGGCACACGCAGACAGAAGATTGCCCAGCCCAATGGGGAGAGCTAAGGTATATTTGTCTGTTTCTTGAATGCTCTGCATTCTAGCACTTGTTACCCACTGCCATTCTGCATACAGCTGCACGAGAAAGCATTGAAAAGATTCTGCATGCATGGCCTTCTCATTGCAGGAGTTTGTAAACTGCTCTATGAGCCATAAGCTGGCCATGGATGGATCGAAATTCAGCCGGTGCAGCAGGGTCTGGCTGGATTTCAATCCATATGTGGCTGCTCCTGCTTGACAGAAGACTTATTGGAAAGCTGATCAGCTGATCAGTGTATTCTGACAGGGAGGTCCCCTATGTCAGAATACAATGTCTCAGCAGGGAGTATTCCTTCATCCACCTCGAATGTATAGATGGAGGAATCCATTTGGTTTGTTTTTTTGCATTCAGCCTTCTGGCTGAATACGAAAATTAAACTAAGGCTGGCCAAAGATGGATTTTAAAGGGCCGTACACACGATCAGACTTTTTGACAACAAACATGCAAATTAGCTGTTTTGGAGCAACATCCAACCGTGTGTACGCTCCATCGGACAAACTTTTTCAGTTTCCATCGGACTTTTGTTGGCTGTGCGAACAGACAAACTTTCCGGCAACAAAAGTCCGATGGAGCAAAGTCCGATCGCGTGTACACAAAGCCATCGGACTTTTGTACAAACTACAGTACGCAGCCGCGAGAATGTTTCCAGCGCGATCGGATCGCGCTGGTTCTCGGCGGCAGGGTACTGTACATCTCATGCTAGCTGCAATAGGAAAAACACATTTTCCTACTGCGGCGGGCGCAAGAGGGAATTCCCCTCTGGGGGAATACCAAGCCCTTCGGTCTGGTATGGATTTTAGGGGAACCCCCTACGCCAAAAAAATGGCGTGGGGTTCCCCCCAAAGTCCATACCAGACCCTTATCTGAGCACGCAGCCTGGCCGGTCAGGAAAGGGGGTGGGGACGAGCGAGCGCCCCCCCCCGAGCCGTACCAGGCCACATGCCCTCAACATGGGGGGTGAGTGCTTTGGGGGAGGGGGGCGCCCTGCGGGCTCCCCACCCCAAAGCACCTTGTCCCCATGTTGACCCTGGCCGTTGGTTGTCGGGTCTGCGGGCGGGGCGATTATCGGAATTCGGGAGCCCCCTTTGATAAGGGGGCCCCCAGATCCCGACCCTATGTGAATGAGTATGGGGTACATCGTACCCCTACCCATTCACCTAGGGAAAAAAGTGTCAATTAAAAACCTGTTTACTGTGTTTTTTAAGTAATTTATTAGGCAGCTCCGGGGTCTTCTTCCGACTTCGGGGGTCTCTCCGGCGTCTTCTCCCGGTGTCCGCATCTTCTGCCGGCTCCACCGCTATCTTCTGCCGCTCTTTTGCCAGCGGTGGCCCGAACTTCTGGATCGTCTTCTTCCCTCTTCTCTTCCAGAGATGTTGACACGACGCTCTCTCCAGCCGGAATGCTCTCTGTGCGCTACGCAATGGATTTATATAGGCGGTGACCCCGCCCCCGATGACATCACAGTCCCGGGGCATGCTGGGACTGTGAGGTCATAAGGGGGCGTGGTCATGTCATCTTATGACCACGCCCCCTTATGACCTCACAGTCCCAGCATGCCCCGGGACTGTGATGTCATAGGGGGCGGGGTCACCGCCTATATAAGTCCATCGCGGAGCGCTCAGAGACCATTCCGGCTGGAGAGAGCGTCGTGTCAACATCTCTGGAAGAGAAGAGGGAAGAAGATGATCCAGAAGTCCGGGCCACCGCTGGCAAAAGAGCTGCAGAAGACAGCGGTGGAGCCGGAAGAAGATGCGGACGCCGGAGAGACCCCCGAAGTCGGAAGAAGACCCCCGAAGTAGGAAAGGACCCCCGAGGTCGGAAGAAGACCCCAGAGCTGCCTAATAAATTACCTGTGTACTGTCTTTTTTATTGACACTTTTTTTCCCTAGGTGAATGGGTAGGGGTACGATGTACCCCATACTCATTCACATAGGGTGGGGGGCCGGGATCTGGGGGCCCCCTTATTAAAGGGGGCTTCCGGATTCCGATAAACCCCCCCGCCCGCAGACCCCGACAACCAACGGCCAGGGTTGTCGGGAAGAGGCCCTTGTCCTCATCAACATGGGGACAAGGTGCTTTGGGGTGGGGGGGCCCGTAGGGCGCCCCCCTCCCCCAAAGCACCCACCCCCCCATGTTGAGGGCATTCGGCCTGGTAAGGCTCAGGAGGGGGGGCGCTCGATCGTCCCCACCCCCTTTCCTGACCGGCCAGGCTGCGTGCTCGGATAAGGGTCTGGTATGGATTTGGGGGGACCCCCACGCCGTTTTTTCAGTGTAGGCGGTTCCCCTTAAAATCCATACCAGATCTAAGGGCCTGGTATGCCCCTGGAGGGGAACCCATGCCGGTTTTTTATTTAAAATTTGGTGTGGAGTTCCCCCTCAAGATTCAAACCAAACACAGTGCTTGGTATTGGCGGGGATCCAAGTCGGATCCCCGCACCAGTGTGAACCCGGCTCGCAAGATGTCAATCTCGCCAATAAAAGTGGCGAGATTGACACAATATCAGACAACAATAAAGAAGTTGACCAAAGGGTGGTGGTAAAGAGCTGAAAAACCACGTGATTTGGTGAAAGTTGGCTGGAAAAGTCCTGTAGTCTGTATGCAAGACAAACTTTTGGGAAACGCCCTTTGTACAAAAATCCAAGGGAAAGTTTGTACAAAGTCCTATCGTGTGTATGGGGCTTAAGAATGCAGAGTTAGGAGTTATCCTTATAATACAAGGCCAAAAAATGAAATTGGTTGTAAATCCTTCTAACATTGCTTAAAAGTGACAAGATCAGTGTGACTACAATACTTCTCATCAGGGTTAGAAATTTAGGAATGGTGTTCACAAAAGATACACCAATGACTATTTACACAGGTGGCAACCTTTGTACTGTTTTGGAGTTAGTTTAAAGTCATATTGAAGGCAGATTTAAAAAAAAATAACAAACATGTCATACTTACCTGTTCTGTGCAGTGGTTTTGCACAGAGCAGCCCCAATCCTCCTCTTCTCGAATCCCCAACCAGTGCTCCTGGCCCCTTCCTCCTGCCAACTGCCCCCATTGCAAGCAGCTTTTGAGCCGCTGCTCTGTGTGTCCATTCACACATGGAGCACAGCTTGACCCTGTCCCCACTTTCTCCTCATTGGCTCACTTGCTTTGACTGACAGGCTCCCACTAATGTCTCAGCCAATGAGGAGGAAGAGACCTGGGAGAGCTGCTGCTTCTGCACACATTGCTGGATCGAGATGGGGCTCAGGCTGCTGCACACAGAAGTTTTTTTTTTACTGTCATGCATAGAATGCATGACAGTAAAAAACCTTGAGCCTTTAGAACTTGCACTCTGTGCTATCCTATATTTATTTTCTCTTAGGTCGTTGAAATTAATTCATGTGCCAGTACTCATGCATAAAATAATAGATGCCCTAAAATTATTTATTAAAAGGTTTGGCCACAACATTAAAATATTTTTATAGTGCCTGGAGCAAAAGTGGTAATTACATTTGCTATTCATTAAAAAGTTTCCTCTGAAAAGCTATGAATCTAAGAGGTATGAATCTGGCTAATGGACGTCTAATCAGAACACTGAGGCAGCACTCCAAGAGGGAAGCAAGGACTTTGAAGAAACAAGTTAAAAAGGAAGGCGCCTCTAAGTGCAGAGCAACAAGACTATTAGCCAAAAGGGTTAAAAACACTTGCTAGAAGGTTATGGTAAAAAGACTCAGGCCTCATTTACACTGCTGTTGGTAAACTGACGTTTAGGAGCAGTTGGGCATTTTTTTTCTACTGCTCCTGAACAATGTTGGCGGGGAGTTCTGATAAGCCAACTTAGGTGCTCATGCTCTTAATCAAGGTCATCTGCTGATCTGAGAACTGTAGTGGGGACTTTTAATGGCAACTATAATCACAGGTAGTTTTACTCACTGTGTCTCTGACTTTGTGGTGTCTCGTAGCAGTGACACCTATGCTGAAATCAGGAGATAGGGTCTCCTCTAGCCCCTCCCACTTCACATTCCTCACCAGTCAGCTGACCTCTAGTCTCTGCCCCCCAGTCATGCCGTGAACTGAATGGGCAGCTGCGAAGAGGCTGAGTGGGCGGCTGCGGGCTCCAGGGACAGCTCTGCTCGGCGGCCACAAAAAGGCTGGGAAAGCGGTGCGGGCTTCAGAAACAGACAAGGATTTGGTGACCCCTGGCAAATCATCATTTGACCCCCGAGGGGGTCCCGACCCCCAGGTTGAGAACCACTGTTCTAGTAAGTGTTTTTAACCCTTTTGGCTAATACAGTCTTGTTGTTCTGCGCTTAGAGGCGCCTTCCTTTTTATCTTAGCTCCCTCTGTTGTGTGAATTTTAAAATATTTTTAGCTTGTCACCATACCTATGATCAAAAACATCAATTCATGTGGTATTAGTCATTTTACATGAAATTTCCACTTAAAAATGTTAAAATCATAATAGGAAATACTGCATTGGCATGGAACCATCACTTTCCTACATGAAACTAGCATTTAACTAAAGTCTCAATTTCCCCAAAACTGGCATTTTATCTCATTAACTGTTATTTTATTATTACCTCAAATGGTTCCTTCACTGTCCTTCCTCAGTGGAGGCCTCACAGAAACTAAGTGTTAATTTCTGCCAGAAGGTGGTCATAGTTTTAGAAAAAACCTGCACAATAATGTTTATGAAATGACTTTTACATACAAAATAATGCACAAAAGGTGAATATAACGTGCATGTGGTAATTTAGGCAGACCTGTGCGATAAAGTGAATAAAAAAAAAAAAAAATGCACAGCAAAAAAAATACTGCATGCGTAGGCTTTTTTGAAGGAACAATTTTGTGTTTAAAAGGACACAAAGTGTCTGCAACAGAGGGTGTCCCAAGTTCACAGCAGATGCTTCATTTTGTGTTTGTGGCAATTCTTAAAATGTATCTATACATAAAACTTTTTTTTTTTTTTAAAGTTTTGAATAGACTGGGGAACTGGGAAAGGTTGGAACCCCTATCAGGTTTTACTGCTATCTAGGGCTCTGTTAGGGCCCTTTCACACTGGGGCGGTTTGCAGGCGCTATTGTGCTAATAATAGCGCCTGCAAACCGACCCGAAATAGCCGCTGCTTTGTCTCCAGTGTGAAAGCCCCGAGGGCTTTCACAGTGGAGCGGTGCGCTAGCAGGACGGGAAAAAAGTCCGGCTAGCAGCATCTTCGGAGCGGTGAAGGAGCGGAGTATACACCGCTCCTGCCCATTGAAATCAATGGGACAGCGCGGCTATACCGCCAGCAAAGCGCCTCTGCAGAGGCACTTTGTGGTGGTTTTTAACCCTTTCTCGGCCGCTAGCTGGGGTAAAACCGCCCCTCTAGTGACCGAATACCGACGGTAAAGCGCCACTTACAATAGCGGCGCTTTACCACCGACGCCGCCCCAGTGTGAAAGTGGCCTTAGAGATTTTCCTTCACTTTCTGTTCTGGGGATAACAATTTTTTTTTTTTTTTTTTACAAGACAGGAAGTGAAGGAATCTCCCCAACAGAGGCTCTGACTGCAGTAAAACCTGACAGAAGTACTAATCCACTCTATACCAAAAAAAAAAAAAAAAAAAAAAGAAGTTTTGGGTATAAATACACTTTAAAGAAAACCTGTGGGATCATTTAGGCTTGGTTCACACTGGAGCGGAAACCCTGCGAATCCAGTGCAGGTTACCACATCGCATCTGAATTGCCGGTGGTTCACACGGCCATATGCAAACTGATGGGAGTGTCAATACAAAGTTAAAAACACCTCCAGATCGGTTCGCAGATCGCAGTGGGAACTGTGAATTCAGACAGGAATCGGTTTGCATGGGTGTGAACACCCATGCAATCCGATTATGGTGTGGACAAAAAAAAGGGTCCTGCACGAGTTTGGTCCGAATGCGATGCAAATTCAGAACTTGCCGTTTATATGGCTCAATTCAGATTGCACAGACATCGCATGTGATCTGCACAGCAATGCAGTGCAATGCAGTGCAATGCGAATCACATGCAATGTCTGGCATTACAGCAGTGTGAACCGGCCCTAAAAACTACTAAACACTTGCAGGTAGGAGATGACAGTATAAGTTTTAGAATTTTTCCTTTATGTTTCCTACTGCTATTACTGCCTGGGACCTTTCCAGAACAGTTGCAGATTTCCTCAAACTCAAAGAATGTTTTACAATTCTACAAACATGCACATTGCCCCCACATGACAATACATGGGTCTGTTGGTTGTTCAGGCACTATACATTACATTGTGGAATTGGGCCTCATCCCCGCTATGAGAAAGTGGATACACTTCTGGAAAGTTCCAAGCATTGAGGCTGGGTTCACACTGGAGAATGCAGCGGCTCACAGCAGGAGTCCAGTGCGTCTCCATTCACCATTTCAGGTCCGATTTCAGCCCAAATTTTTTGGCTGAATTTTGGACCTGAAACGGACCAGAAGATGCAATACACTGCTCCTCCACCGCTCCTGCCCATTGAAATGCGGCGCTTTGCGGATCGCTTTAACCCTTTTTCGGCCACTAGCGGGGGTTAAAAGTGCCCCGCTAGCAGACGAAAACCTCCGCAAAAACTACGGTAAGTCGCCGCTAAAAACAGTCGACACCCCAGTGTGAAAGCAGCCTAATAATGTATATTCTGACAGTTTATACTGTCATCTACCTCCTGCAACTGTTAGGTAAGTAGTTGTTTTGTTCCCGCAGGTTTGCTTTAAAGACAATTGAAAGCAGACTTAGGGGCATATTTAAAAAAGCAGGCCAATGTAGGCGCATTCACCTGCATAGATTGGCTTGCAAATGCTGGCCATTTGCTGGTGTTTGCCCTGTAGATTAATAATGTAAATCTGCAGTGATGCTGTAAATGGTGTACAATTTTAAAGAAAGATGCAATTAGTAGTCAAAGGCAAATATTTGTCAAACCAATAATTGGTTAGCCAATTTAGCTTGGTCAGCCTAAAAAATATGCCCCAGAGTGTCATGCATGTTTTTCATCCTGAAATGGCACGATTTGTTACAGTAAACAAAAAATACTTTTTTTTTTACTTACGGCAGCAACTAAGCTGTTTTCTGTAATAAATGTCAAACACAGGAGAGGCAAAGTATCTGTGGTTAGAGTTGCAACCCTGTAAGCAATCAATTATTAAACAGTTAATAACAGTTTCTAATATTATAAACCAGTATTTATTTAGCACTGACATATGCAATATGGAGAAGAATCAGCGCAAACAATTTGCTTAAAGCGATATTAAAACCAAAACGTAATATATTGTAGCCTACCAATCCTTAGATGTGGTGGCTGCATTTTTTTTTTTCCCCGTCTGTATTAACTTGGTGATCTGGTGAATAACACACCTCCTGTATTAGAGTGCCCCACTCTGGATGAAGGAGCACATGAGGCAGCAGTGTTAATCTGGTAAAACTTTTAGATGTACTAGCAGATTTAGATACAGTAACAAATTGAAGCCAAACTCCCGCTCACACTGCAGTTACAGCCACCATTTTTTTTCTCTCTTTTCAGATAAAAGTTAAACATGAATAAATAAAAGCTTACCATTGTAAGCACCCCTGTCAGTGGTAAATGGTTTGTCTCAGCACTCTAAACCCTTTGAAGGAGAGCTTGTTCTGCTGAAAAATAATGCCCTGTACACACGGTCCGACATTGATCGGACATTCTGACAACAAAATCCATGGATTTTTTCCGACGGATGTTGGCTCAAACTTGTCTTGCATACACATGGTCACACAAAGTTGTTGGAATTTCCGAACGACAAGAACGCAGTGACGTCCACCACGTATGACGAAACTATGAAAGGGCAGTTCAATACCAAGCGCGGCACCCTTTGGGCTCCTTTTGCTAATCTCGTGTTAGTGAAAATTTAGTGAGAGAAGATTCACACTTTTTCAGGCTCGTGGTTTTCAGATTGTATTTCTGCTGTTCAGTTTGTGCTTGTGGGTTAGTATCTGGTCTTCAGTGCGTGCAGCGAGTTCCCATTGACCTGTCATTGTGTTCTTGTCCGTTCGTTACTGATTTTCAGGTCGCTCTTCACAGGCCTTGCTGTTCCTCAGTGCGTTCTGTTACTTCATTCTGACTAGCCGACCGTTTTCTAGCCATGTTGCGTATAAGTACTCATCATAGAGTTCATGCTGTGCAGAGGCTTGGTGTTGGGGTCCTTACTTTGACAAAAGCCCAGTCCATGAACAGGGCGAGGAGGAGTTCATGGACCAAGAATTGGTTGCTCCAGCGTGACCAATTCTGTCACATGCATTTGCTTCCTGAGATCCGTGAGAATAATCCTGACGATTTCAGGAACTTTCTCAGGATGACGGACCCCATATTTCACCGTTTGTTGGCTTTGCTGACCCCTTATATCAGCAGGCAGGATACCTGCATGAGGCAAGCCATCACTCCGGAGCAGAGGCTCGTCGCCATGTTGCGGTACTTGGCGATGGGGAGAAGCCTGCAGGACCTCAAGCTATGGGGATCATTATCCCAAAGACCTGTTCTGCCATCATCCAGGTCCTGCAGAAGGACTATATTAAGGTAGGATTTTTAACCTTTATATCACATTTTATTGTATTTAATTTTTTGGTAATATATTGTATTTCTTTCCTCATTCCCTAATTACCACGATTGTAATATGCTGTGAATGTCCCCTTTGTCCTCATGCATGCTGGATTTAAAAAAAAATTTTTTTTTGCCCTTCATACATAAGTAAGCCTTCACTTACCTCCCCCGCATGCTCTCCTGGGCCTATATCCACCTCGTCTTCTCAATTAACAATGTAATTTGTCATCTCCATAGTAGTGCTTTACCCTAAATACCCCCTAAAATGTGTAAAATTGTGATTTTGTGCTTTAAATTCGGGCAGAGTGCCGGAGGTTTTTTTTTTGGGTCCCAAAATCATTTGGAACCCTCCCTCCCCCCAACTGCTAACTCAGCTGATACCAATCCTCTATCTGCTGACTTTGCCAAACCCATACATATACCCACCTCTTTTGTGGTCATATTTATGGATGAATTCACCAAAGCATGTAGTGCAAGGGCCTGCCTGAATACTTTCAAATGGTACTGTTTAAAGTTTTTGTATCCTATTATTATCTTGATAGGTAATAGCAGAATTTTAAAAAGTGCTAACATGTGTACAGTGTGTATTTATATCTTTGTATTATGACACTTTTTACGTGTCCAGTGGGCTGCCAATAGTGTAAGTAAGGAGGGGCTGGCCAAAGTAATACACATTATTTAGGCATTCATCTCTCAATGAAGTGGAGAGGGTTACCTGGCCAAAACATCTCCCCCTCCCCCTAAAATTTTTAAAATGGCCCATGAGAGGGTGGGGGGGAATCTGATAGGTGGACCTTATACCTTTGTCTTTAAATACTCCCTAAAATAAATGTTATACTGATGTTGGCCAAGAATGTTTGTGTCTAATCTGCTTTCAATGTTTATGTACAAAATTATTCATTTATTTTTCTTGTTTGATTCCATAGTTTCCTTCCAACCCACAGGAATGGCAGACTGTGGCATCCCACTTTGCCCAGTGGTGGGACTTTCCCAACTGCGTATGGGCAATTGATGGGAAACACGTCCACATCATCCCACCCCCCAACTCGGGGTCATACAACTACAAGGGGTTCAATAGTATATGTTGATGTTGGCGGTGGTGTCGGCTACTTACGAGTTCCTGTATGTGGACGTGGGGAAGAATGGCCGGATGTCAGATGGAGTCATCGCCCACACGGAGTTTTACAGGTGTCTCCAGAATGGCAGCTTGGGCTTGCCACCTCCAGAAGACAATGCGGAATGACTCCCATTCATCTTCGTTGCGGATGAAGCGTTTGCGCTGGGGGACCATCTTATGCAGCCATTCCCTATGAGGACCCTCACCCCGGACCAGAGGGTTTTTAATTACCGGCTGGCCAGAGCCAGAAGAGTGGTGGAGAACACTTTGGAATAATGGCCAGCCAGTTCCGCCTATTTCTTACACCGATACACATGGCGGAATATAAACTCAATCACATCATCCTGGCTTGCTGTGTTCTCCACAACTTTTTAAGGAGAAAATTCTTGGAACTATGCAGGCTCAGTTGGGCCTGAGGTCGGAATTCATATTAATGAACCAACCCTGATGGCGCTTGAAGCTGGCCGTCCTGGCTTGCCCCCCCAGAGTGTCCGTGAGGTCCGTCTAGGATACATGGAATACTTTGCGGGTAGGGGGGCCATCAATATGCAAGACAATGTCTGAGACATTTTTTAAATAAAAATATATTTTAAACTGAACAAATATTTGCTTTGATTTACTGCTTGGCTTTCTTTTAGCTGACCATGACTGAAATTTGGGGAGTCCTGAAAATGGCGTGATTGTAAGAATAGAAAGCACTGTGGGTGTTATTTACTAAAGGAAAATACACTTTGCACTACAAAGTGCAGGCTGCACTGAAACTGCACTTGTAGTGCAAAGTGGATTTGCCTTTAGTAAATAACCCCCATTGTCACTGAAAACACCAACTTTACTACAAAAAATGCTTTTGAGCATTGAAAGAAGAAGCCACACACTGTTGATTCTCAATCTTTTTAATCAAAGCACAATCACATGTGCATTTATAAAAGTTTTTAGAACAACCCAACATGTTTGTTGTATAACAGTTTTTTAGGTTACATTAAAAGTAGAAATTGCCTTTTAAGGTAAAACAGGCATGTTTAAAACCAAATAGAAATACACAACTCTGGAACTTACAAAGTTCAACTTTTATAGAAAGTGAAGGCAATATCAGACATGTGTATTGTTAAACTGTGTTTGATATTGCATTCAGCAGATGGGGTGAAGTCATCCCTGGAAAAGCCAAATTTTGAAGATGCACACAAATTGCCTAATGTCAACATGTGCTAGCTGCCATCATGGGGGATCAAGGGACGTGTTTTGTGGGTGCAACCCCTTCCTCTCAGCTACTTTATTATTGAGGAAGGAGTTACACCCCCAAAACGCATACATTGATCTTCCGTGATGGCAGATAGCACATGTTGACACACTGTGTGCATCTTCAAAATTTGGCTTTTCTATAATATGTCACAAAATTGTCAGAAAAAAAAACAATCACAAAGCAGAAATAAGTTAGGGATTTCTAGGGGTTTTAAATTCTCCCTGAAACATCAATGATGTTCTTCATTTTGTTTTGAACATCACTGATGTTTTGCTTGATGTTTTCCAAGTCCCTATTACACCCCATTATCTCCCCGATCAGGATCTGGGCACTTTCACTGGTGAAATGACCTTCTTCCACAACATCACGATCACCTAAAATATAAAAAAAAACCCATGTATTATAAATATGCAGGCATCCATCTCTTACCTGAGCCTGTGGTCGCAGACACTCACCTGTTGTGGTGACTATTTCCACAACGTCTCCCTCCTCCTCCTCTGGTTGAGTTTAGGGAATTTCCCCTTCTTCATGAGGTGGGGGGTCCATTGTCTCCTCTGATGAGTGGTGTCCTCCGAGTCTTTTCTCTCCTATGTGAAAAAAAATAGGTATACTTAGCACACAGATATTTGATGGCAGAAATAGGAATATGAAACATTGCTTGGAAGTAGGGTACAATTGTCTCTTTTGGCAGAGTTGCAAGATGAAAAAATATTTTTTTTTCCTTTGTCAAGCTTGAATACTTACCTGTTTTGTGCAAGCTTCACAGATGGAGTCACCCCTATAGTATACACTGGAGCACCTGTGTGGGCCCCCTAATAAAAAAGTTGTAATTGTGTCCCACACTAGTGCTTCAGCATCCAGATGTGTAAACAGCTGCTGAGTGTCCTCTCCTTACACAGAATCTAGTTTGCATTTTATTCTAGTTACTAACCCATCTAGACAACAAAATTATTTTAAGAGAAGCAGGCCATAAAAAATGTATTGAACTGCATCTGGACAAAACATGGTGTTTTATTGGTCAAACGAACAATGTTTCAGGCGAACGAATAATGTGTCCATGAACATGAAAGTTGCCATTTTAAATTCTACAACAGTAAAGAAAAGCACATGGAGCAGCACGAACATTATAAAAATAAAGAATAGGAACACAGGACAACTACTTACGTTTTTGCAGCACTCTCCTGATCCTTCTATACTGATCGTGCTCCCTTAATTTGAGGTCCGACCACCGCTTCCTCAGTTGATCCTTGGATCGACGTACCCCAAAATTCCTGTGCAGACTCTTCACAACTTTTGCCATGATCTTGGCCTTTCTGACATTGGAGTTGGGGTAAGGTCCATCCTTCCGTCATAGTCGGCCCTCTTCAATATGTCGAACATCTCCAACATCTCTACAAAGGACATATTTGAGGCCTTAAATCGTCTCCTCCAGGATCGTGACGTTTCTGGCTCCGGGCTTTTCTCCTCCTCCTCGTTGCTGTAATTATCACACACCTGCTCTTTCTCCGCCATGTGCTCTCCCCCACTGCGCCGAAAGAAAAGGGGCGGGGAATAGACTAGAAAGAACGTCAGGGGCGGGCGGAGTTTCATGCATGCGCAGTGTATATAAAGCGTAACATGCGTGCGTCGTATGTACGATCTGTGAGCGGAGGAAGGAGTATCGGAAGCGCTGATCGTGATAACGAAGCTAACATTTACAATTGGGCCTATACTGCTTATAGATTGAGGCCTATATTGGGACAAGATTAGGAGAGTTTAGCCTGACATTAGGGTTTGTCTTGTGTTGTGTCTTGCAGAGAAAATGGATCTAGTCAATGATCATGACTTTATGCCAATATTCATTGATATGTTCAGGGAGCTGCCCTGTCTGTGGCAGGTAAACCACCCACATTATAAGAATCAAACTAAGAGTAAGGCAGCGCTGGATCAATTGGTGGAATTTGTGAAGCTGGTGATCCCCACTGCAGTTATACCCTATTTGAAGGCCCTAATTGGTGGCATGAGGAGCACTTATCTAAGGGAGTGCAAGAAGGTCCAAGATTCCCTGAGATAAGCAGCTGCAGATGCCATTTATGTCCCCAGGCTGTGGTACTATGACAGACTGCATTTTCTGGCAGGCCAGACTGAACCCAGGCCAGCACTCTCCACTCTTCCTTCCATGCTTCCTTCCCCCTCAGCTGAGGCTTATGACGCCCAACCTGGGCCTTCCAGGCAGCAACATGTGGAGGAGCCCAGCTTGAGCCAAGTATAGCATTCTTCTAAATATTTCTGTTGGTCAAATGAATGATGTTAAATCTAGGTTAGTTTGGATTCCTAATTTCAGATTGTGATTGATGAACCAAAAACTAAAACGATGTCCCTTTTTCATACACAGGGAAGTCTCAGCCAGGAGGTGGCCGGGCCCAGTAGCCTGCCCGATACCCAGGTTACTACCCTCCACCTTCAACCAAAAAGTGGCAGGAAGAGGAGTAACATGAAAGAGGCAGCAATTAGCCTATTTTGGAAGGCTACTGTGGCCCTCAGAACCCCCCACTGTGTTCAAGAGGACTTTGCATACATAACAGCCTGCAAAATGCTGGAAATGGAGGAGGGCCAACGCCTAATATGTGAGTATATCATCTTCCAAGCCCTAAATAAGGGGTTGAGGGGCCAACTCACAAGCCAAAGCCACGTTTGTGAGCGCAACCATGGTCCTCCTCCTCCAGGTACTCCTCCTCCTCCTGCCACACCTCCAACACCACAGCCACAGCCTGGAAGGAAGCATCTAAGGAAGACCAGAGAGTGATGACCTGGGTTCAGTTTGGTCTGACAAAAGATGCAGGCTCTTGTATGACCACAGCATGGGGACATACATGTCATCTGCTGCTGTTCATGATCTCTTGGACTTCTGGACCAGATTGTACTCCTTTATATATGGACTCCTCAGGCCACCAATTTTGCATTAAAATAATTGATGTGTGCCCTGGGGGCCAAAGGCTTCGCCAATTTCTGCAGTTTATCCAGCGTTGCCTCCCTTTTTATTTGGTTAGGACCCCTTGATAAAGGAATTTTTTTCGATTATACTCGCCTATGTGTTTTTTCCTTCAAAAAGGACAGTTTATTTGTGAGGAGGCAGGTACATTTCAAAAATACAATGGGGGTCATTTACTATAGCGCCATGGCGCTAATTTGCGCCAATTGCAGCTAATTATCGCTAATTCGTGGCAATTTTGCACGAATTAATGCTACTAGCGGTATTCACTATAGCGCTGGTGAGAAAATACTTCCAAAATCGAATTTACTATAGTTCCCTGAAACCAAATAGCGCCCAAACCCTTACTCTGCTAAAACCTGGAGAAATAATGTTTAGAGCATGATATAATTGCCTAAATGGTACTGAAATATGCGGTATATTCTTTAAAGATAATCTGCTTTTAAACTGTGTGAAAAAGTGATTTCTACACTGAAATATCTTTAAAAGTCAGAAAAGTGAAAAATTCCCCGTTTTGGACAACTAGGTGCCAGCACAACTGAGCATGCTCAGGCCTGAAAATAACTCTCATTTTAACTCAAGTGTCTTTTTTAGCCGGCGCTATACTAAATACCAAAATGAGAGCTAATTAGAGAGCATTTTTTGGAAGTTAAAATCTGCTCTATTTTAGTCCAAATGAAGTTTCAGCCATTGATTATAATGGAACAATTCTAACTTTCACAAAAAAAAACCTTTTAATGTTGAGATGAAATGTATCTTTCTGTGAAATAAATTTTTCTTTGCAACATTGTTGCTTCTACTTAAAATATTTTGATTTTAAGAATGCTACAATGTGGAATGTTTTGATGTTTTGGTAAAATATATTTTTCTCTGTCACTCTCACTTGTTACTCTTCATCTCACAACAATCTTTATCCAAACTCACACAGGCGTCTTTACAATCCACAAACAATACCATTGCTGATGAAAATTTAAAATGAATCACAATTTTTTGTGCTTTTTATTATTTCCAAATATTCATAATTTGAGCCCAAAAAATGTGATATGTGTACCAACATCAGAAAGCAAAATGTAATTCCCCAAAATTTGAGGGTAATATTCTACTCTCACCCACAAAAAAACACCAAATATCACAGAATAAATCAAGAAGAATAACTCTTGAGTAATGTAATTCTATCACCTGTATGTCCATAGAAATGCAGTATTTATGTGTTTTTATGTGTATTTATGTGTAGGAGGTTCTCACATGTGGCAGCTCTGTGACTTAGAGGTTTGAAATTCTGCTTAGTATCTCTGAGGGTCTGGGTTCAAATCCCAAACATGCTGCTTCATGTAGAGAAGTTGTCTCATCCCCCAGGTCCTATAACTATGTCTAAATGTAGTATTTATGTGTAGGAGGGTTCTACCACCATTGTAAGTCTTTTCCAGAAACACTATTTAGCCAAAAGTATTGGGACGCCTGCCTTTACACACACACATGAACTTTAATGGCAGCCCAGTCTTAGACCGTAGAGTTAAAATTTGATTTGGCCCACCCTTTGCAGCTAGAACAGCTTCTGGGAAGGCTGTCCACAAGGTTTAGTGTGCCTATGGGAATGTTTGATCATTCTTCCAGAAGTGCATTTGTGAGGCCAGGCACTGATGTTGGATGAGAAGGCCTGGCTTGCAGTCTCTACTCTAATTCAGCCAAAGGGTGTTCTATCGGGTTGAGGCCAGGACTCTGTGCAGGCCAGTCAAGTTTCTCCACCCCAAACTTGCTCATCCATGTCTTTATGGACCTTGCTTTGTGCACTGGTGTGCAGTCATGTTGGAACAGGAAGGGGCTTTCCCCAAACTGTTCCCACAAAGTTGGGAGCATGAAATTGTCCAAAATGTCTTGGTATGCTGATGCCTTAAAGGGGTTGTAAAGGTAATTTTTTAATTTTTTTAAAATAAACATTTTATACTTCACTCGTTCTGCACAGAGTGGCCCCGAACCTGCTTTTCTGGGGTCCCTTGGCGGCTGTTTCAGCTCCTCCCCGCAAGAACTAACCACCTCAATGCGAGCTCCCTCGCATGGTGGTTAGTTGTTGCGGGCGCGCTCCCGTGATACAGCCGGCGGCTATAGCCGCTCGCTGTATCACTCGGCCCCGCCCCCCAGCGCGCCGCGTCATTGGATGTGATTGACAGCAGCGCGAGCCAATGGCTGCGCTGCTTCCAATCCATCCACTGTAGCCAATCAGTGGCCAGGCTGAGCAGCGGAATGGATGTCGGGAACGAGCAGCCGACTTTCGAGGGGTCAGGTAAGTAAAACAGGGGGGCTGGGGGCGGCGGTATTGTCAGTAGTTTTTTCACCTTAATGCATAGAATGCATTAAGGTGAAAAAATTTTTACCTTTACAACCCCTTTAAGAGTTCCCTTAACTGGAACTAAGAGGCCAAGCCCAACCCCTGAAAAACAACCCCACGTCATAATCCCCCCCTCCACCAAATCATTTGGACCAGTGCACAAAGCAAGGTCCATAAAGACATGGATGAGTAATTTTGGGGTGGAGGAACTTGACTGGCCTGCACAGAGTCCTGACCTCAACACAACAGAACACCTTGGGGATGAATTAGAGAGGAGACTGTAGGTCAGGCCTTCTCGTCCAACATCAGTGCCTGACCTTACAAATGCACTTGGAAGAATGGTCAAACATTCCCATAGACACACTCCTAAACCTTGTGGACAAGAAGAGTTGAAGCTGTTATAGCTGCAAAGGGTGGGCCAAATGAGTTTTGAACCCAACACTAATACTGGGATGCCATTACAGTTCATGTGCGTTTAAAGGCAGGCGTCCCAATACTTAGGCCAATATATTGTATATTGCTTGTGACACTGAGCATGGCTATAGACTTAGGGCTGGTTCACACCACAGAGTTGCAGAGAACATGTGTGAGGCTGGTGGCTAAGTGGGTACCAGTTCTGTCTAGCAGCACTTGGGATGTTGGTTCAATTCCCCAACATGCTAATGCTTATGTTGAAGTTTATATGTTCTCCCTGTGTGGATTTCTCACCACAATCCAAAGACATGCTGGCATATTATTTGTCTCCTGTCGAAATAGGTTCTAATGTAAGAAAGTTAATTTTGGACTTTAGATTGGAAGCTCATTGCAGCTAGGGACTGATGTTAATGTTTATTAGCACTAATCATGCCCAGGGACTTGGACACTTCAAATTTTAGTGTTTACACTGCATGGGTACATATGCTTAGAAAACTGTTGCTTTGTTTATGTGGATGCAAATGGACTTTGATCTTTGTCCTGTAGTTGGAGATTTGATGCACATAGCCAAGGGCTAACACAGTTGCGAATAGTATTATGTGTTCCTGCCCATCAGGTGCAATCACTTTAGACATACATGAAGAGACAGATTGAAAGATACTGGGGGGGGGTGTACTTCTATTGGGTGTGTCAGTGTGCTAACAATACAACCTCTCTTATATAAAGGCCTGCAGTAAGGGGGTTTGTTTGGCCTGAGAAGGTCAGGTTTTTTGCTGTGATGTGTGGGGGAAAAGGAATGATATTGGGAGATTTGATGAAATTCTTGTGCATTTTTTCAATCAAAAGTGGGTTTATGTGGCCATGCTGTCAATGTTGTGCGTGTATTGTTCCTGTCTGATCATGCAAACATCGTTTGGAAGCATCTGCTGACCTACTCTTTTTTTTATCTCGTTTAATCGTGTACACCAAAATGCAGCTTCCAGGAGAACATGGTCACCAATGTATGTATGTGTGGATTGTGGGCTGGTGGTGGGCGTTTTGAATAAGTCTTTTAATATTATGTTCGAATGCTTTGTAAGAATGACTGTTGAGTATGTTTCTATAATCTTGCAGATAAAAATGTGATGTGTTGCCCATTATACACTGAAAGTAAAACTGTGTCCACTCTAAGGTTTTGTCAAATTTTAGATTGTAAGCTCCTATGCACAGGGCCCTTTAAATCCCATTGCTAAATGTAGCACCATATACCCTGTCCAAATTTTTTTGAAGCTAGTAAATGTAAATTTTTTTTTGGTTTGTTTTTCTGCTGGTAAAATAAAAGTACATTATTGAGCTTTGTTGTGTTTTTTTTTTTTTTTTCTTCTACTTTTTTCTCTTTAGTTTTTGTGGGTGGTGGTGCACCAAAAAAACGAATCTCTTTTCCCTGGTTCACATTGATGCTACTTTGAAATCGCGCTACTTCACTTGAAGTAGCACAATTTCAAAGTAGCAAGGTCAGCGTGATTTCAGGTGCTACTTGATAGACATCCGTGTGGATGACTATTGAAGTCGCACCTAAAATCAGCAAAAGTAGTGCAGGAACTACTTTAGCAAATTGGTGAGCTGCCACAAAAAAATGTTGCATCATGTGGAACAGTGTCAATAGTCATGCGATTTGATCTCTCAAATCGCATGACAAATCGCTCCAATGTAAACCTAGGCTTCTGCACACCTGCAAGTTAATGATAAAGGTGGAATCTTTGTATATAATAGCTGTGGAGAATTGAAGGTAATGCATTCAGCTGGTGGATAGGCAGTGTTGTATGTTTCAGCTTTAGTTCACATTGGTGCGATTTGACATGTCAAAGCGGTAACAATTGCACTGTTTTAATTGGTGCAACTTTGGGGTGCAATTTGTATTGATATCAGTGTAGAAACCTGCACAGATGTCTCTGAAATTCCCCCTGCAGTCAAGACTGACATGCGGGAATGAAAGTGTGTGATTTCAGCTGAACAATTTCCTCCCGCTGCTAACCCAGGGACACCATTTCTTATCGAACGCCTTTAAATATCATAAGTAGAAATACAAATTTGCATATCTGCAAAGAAATAAAAATATAATAAAATTCTAATAGTGGTTGCGATCACATATTTGCAGCAGCGATCAAGAGTGTGGTTTCGCCTTCTGACTCAGAAATAAGTCATTGTAATCACCCGGAAGTCCCTGTGCTGGTCAAGATCTCCATCTAGGTGGACATGGTGAGGTCCCTCTTTAGCAAAGAGGAGGTTCGGCTCATTTTTCGGATAAGGGTATGATATGTACTTGTGCTTAATCAATGTTGGGGTGGATGTAGTAGTTAGATTTGGTGTGGGTGGGGTTCATTGATTTGTTTTGCATCCCCACACATTTGCTTCTGGCCTATGTGCACACATCACTTCCTGCATTTGTTCTGCTGATGTAAATACAAGTATAAATGAGAGCTCCTTTCTATTAAAATATATATGACTTGTTTCACAGTTGGGCGACTTTGGACCTCAGAGTTGCTTGACAAGTTCTCAATGAGAACTAGGGATGGGCCGAACATCCCCCCCCCGTTCGGTTCACAGCAGAACATGCAAACAGACAAAAAATTTGTGCCAACACCATTAAAACCGCTTCCTGCCCGCCGTATGCCAAATGACGTCCTTGGCTTTGAGCGGGGATATCTGAGTGATGCCTGTAGCTACAGACATCATCCAGATATCGTCTTTTAGAGCCGGTGAATCTGCACACCATAAGAATGATCATAGCGGCTGTTCCACTGCTTGATCATTCTTACGGGAGGCGAGAGGGGACGTCCGCCCCCCCTCCCGCCGCCCTCCGGTGCTTGTACCGACTCACCGCTACGATCGGTGAGTCAGTTACAGGATCCGCCAGTCCCGGATGTTTAGCATAGAGATTTCCGGAGGACCAGATGGTCGCCGGAGTCTCTATGATCGTTCGGAGGCCGGGTGTGATGTTATGACGTCACGCCTGGCCTCTGTATTCAAAAAAAGGCGCCGCTTCGGCTGGGAAGCGGAGAGCTTTTTTTTTTTTTTTTTTTGGATTTCAGGCTTCTAAGCCTAGAGGTGAGATGTGGGGTCTTATTGACCCCACATCTCACTGTAAAGAGCACCTGTCACACTTATTCCTATTACAAGGGATGTTTACATTCCCTGTAATAGAAACAAAAGTGATCAAAAAAAATTTTGGGGGAAAAAAAGTGTCAAGCTAAAATAAAAAAAGTAAAATTAACAATAAAAAAAAAAAAAAAAAGACCTCCTCTGTAACTCAAAACATGTAACCAGTAAAAATTTTTAAAGCGTCACCTAAGGGGATTTTTAAATAGCGAAGTTTGGCGCCATTCCACGAGCGTGTGCAATTTTGAAGCGTGACATTCATCTTTCACATTATGCAAAAACATTGGGCTAACTTTCTTTTTTTTTTTAAGCCCAAAACTGTTTTTTTTCCTAAAAAAAAACGCATTCCAAAAATTGCTGCGCAAATACCGTACTAGATAAAAATTTGCAATGACCACCATTGTATTCTCTAGGGTCTCTGCTAAAAAAACATATATAATGTTTGGGGGTTCTATGTAATTTTCTAGCCAAAAAAATATGATTTTTACATGTAGGAGAGAAATGTCAGAATTGGCCTGGTAGGCATGGACACGAACATGAATAATCAAAAGTGCTAATTTTAAAGGTTAATATGCAAATTATTGTCATAAAAAGTGTTTGGGGTCCTGGGTCCTGTCTCAGGGGACATGTATCAATGCAAAAAAGTTTTTAAAATGGCTGTTTTTTCGGGAGCAGTGATTTTAATAATGCTTAAAGTGAAACAATAAAAGTGTAATATCCCTTTAAATTTCGTACCTGGGGAGTGTCTATAGTATGCCTGTAAAGGGGCGCATGTTTCCCGTGTTTAGAACAGTCTGACAGCAAAATGACATTTCAAAGAAAAAAAAGTAATTTAAAATTACTCGCGGCTAATAATGAATTGCTGGTCCGACAATACACATAAAAGTTCATTGATAAAAACGGCATGGGAATTCCCCACAGGGGAACCCCGAAACAAAATTTAAAAAAAAAAATGACGTGGGGGGTCCCCCTAAATTTCATACCAGGCCCTTCAGGTCTGCTATGGATATTAAGGGGAACCCCGGCCAAAATTTAAAAAAAAAAAAATGGTGTGAGGTCCCCCTCAAAATCTATACCAGACCCTTCAGGTCTGCTATGGATTTTAAGGGGAACCCCGCACAAATTTTTTTTTTTAAAATGGCGTGGGGTCCCCCCAAAAATCCATACCAGACCCTTATCCGAGCACGCAACCTGGCAGGCCGCAGGAAATGAGGGGGGAACGAGAGAGCACCCCCCTTCCTGAACCGTACTAGGCCACATGCCCTCAACATTGGGAGGGTGCTTTGGGGTAGCCCCCCAAAACACCTTGTCCCCATGTTGATGGGGACAAGGGCCTCATCCCCACAACCCTTGGCCGGTGGTTGTGGGGGTCTGCGGGCGGGGGGCTTATTGGAATCTGGAAGCCCCCTTTAACAAGGGGACCCCCAGATCCCGGCCCCCCCGTGTGAAATGGTAAGGGCCTACCATTTCACTAAAAAAGTGTCAAAAATGTTAAAAATGACAAGAGACAGTTTTTGACAATTCCTTTATTTAAATGCTTCTTCTTTCTTCTTTCTTCTATCTTCTATCTTCCTTCGGTTTCTTCCTCCATCTTCTTCTTCTTCTGGTTCTTCCTCCAGTATTCTCGTCCGGCATCCTCCTCCACGGCGTCTTGTTCCCTTCTTCTCCTCGGGCCGCTCCGCATCCATGATGGCATGGAGGGAGGCTCCCGCTGTGTGACGCTTCTCCTCTTCTGATGGGTCTTAACCACTTCCCGCCCACGTCATATAACGTCCTGGGCTTTGGGCGGGTATATCTGAATGATGCCTGTAGTTACAGACATCATTCAGATATTGCCGGTTTCAGCCAGCGAATCTCTACACCATAGGAAGGATCATAGTGGCCGTTCCGCTGCTTGCTCGTTCCTATGGGAGGTGAGAGGGGACGTCCCCCCCCTCCTGCCGCCCTCCGGTGCTTGCTCCGACTCATCGTTACAATCGGTGAGGCGGAGAGCGAATCCGCCGGCGCTGGATGTAGATCATAGAGATTTCCGGCAGACCAGATGGTCGCCGGAGTCTCTATGATCATCGGAAGCCGGGCACGATGTTATGACGTCACGCCCGGCCTCTCCATTCAAAAAAACGGCGCCGCTTCAGCTGGGAAGCGGTGATCGTTTTATTTTTTTTTTAATTTCAGGCTTCCCAGCCTAGTGGTGAGATATGGGGTCTTATTGACCCCATATCTCACTATTAAGAGGACCTGTCATGTTATATTCCTATTACAAGGGATGTTTACATCCCTTGTAATAGGAATAAAAGTGATCAAAAATGTTTTTTTTTTCAAAAAAGTGTCAAAATAAAAAAAAACAAAATATAATTATCAATAAAAAAATTTTTTAAAGCGCCGCCGTCCCCGTATGCTCGCACGCAGAAGCGAACGCATACGTAAGTCCCGCCCACATATGAAAACGGTGTTCAAACCATACATGTGAGGTATCGCCACGAACGTTGGAGCGAGAGCAATCATTTTGTCACTAGACCTCCTCTGTAACTCAAAACATGTAACCAGTAAAAAAATTTCAAGAGTCGCCTATGGGGATTTTTAAGTACCGAACATTGGCGCCATTCTACGAGCGTGTGCAATTTTGAAGCGTGACATGTTAGGTATCTATTTACTCGGCGTAACTTCATCTTTCACAATATGCAAAAACATTGGGCTAACTTTACTGTTTTTTTTTTTTAAACACAAAACTGTTTTTTTCCCAAAAAAAAAACGCGTTCGAAAAATTCCTGCGCAAATACCGTGTGAGATAAAAGGTTGTAACAACCGCCATTGTATTCTCTAGGGTCTTTGCTAAAAAAACATATATAATGTTTGGGGGTTCTATGTAATTTTCTAGCAAAAAAATTATGATTTTTACATGTAGGAGAGAAATGTCAGAATTGGCCTGGTAAGGAAGTGGTTAAATAACGGGGGGCAGGGCCACCCAGTGACCCCGCCCCCCTCTGACGCAAGGGGACTTCCCTGTGGCATTCCCCGTGATGTCAGAGGGGGCGGGGTCACCGGGTGGCCCTCCATTATTTAAGAACCGTCAGAAGAGGAGAAGCGTCACACAGCTGGAGCCTCCATCCATGCAATCATGGATGCGGAGCGGCCCGGAGAAGAAGATGAAGCGAAGAAGATGCTGCAAAGGAGATGCTGGACAAGAACACCGGAGGAAGAACCAGAAGAACCAGATGAACCAGAAGAAGAAGATGATGGAGGAAGAAACCGAAGGAAGATAGAAGATAGAAGAAAGATAAGCCCCCCGCCCGCAGACCCCCACAACCACCGGGCAAGGGTTGTGGGGATAAGGCCCTTGTCCCCATCAACATGGGGACAAGGTGTTTTGGGGGGCTACCCCAAAGCACCCTCCCAATGTTGAGGGCATGTGGCCTGGTATGGTTCAGGAGGGGGGGCGCTCTCTCGTCCCCCCCTCTTTTCCTGCAGCCTGCCAGGTTGCGTGCTCGGATAAGGGTCTGGTACGGATTTTTGAGGGGGACCCCACGCCATTTTAAAAATAATTTTTGGCCAGGGTTCCCCTTAATAGCCATACCAGATCTGAAGGACCTGGTATGGAATTTTGGGGGACCCCCACGTCATTTTTTTTTTTTAATTTTGGTTCGGGGTTCCCCTGTGGGGAATTCCCATGCAGTTTTTATCAATGAACTTTTATGTGTATTGTCGGACCGGCAATTCATTAATAGCCGCGAGTAGTTTTAAATGACTTTTTTTCCTTTGAAATGTCATTTTGCTGTCAGAGTGTTCTAAACATGGGAAACATGCGCCCCTTTACAGGCATACTATAGACACCCCCCAGGTACGAAATTTAAAGGAATATTACACTTTTATTGTTTCGCTCAAAGCATTATTAAAATCACTGCTACCGAAAAAACATCTGTTTTTAAAAAAGAATTTGGCATTGATCCATTTCCCCTGGGGCAGGACCCGGGTCTCCAAAAAGTTTTTATGGCAAAGAACTTGCATATAAGCCTTCAGTGAGAACTTTGGATTTTGCAGGTTCGAGCCCCATTGACTTCCACTATTCCAGCATATGTGATCTGACAGGCATTATTGCCGTAATAGCGCTGCTTTCCAGTTGCATTAGCGCTGACTTTCTGAGAGTTGAAGTCTTTCCGGCCTTTTTTGAGAGTTATTTTTTGGTACTGCAGGAGAATTTTTTGGCGCTATAGTAAATGACCCCCAATGTGAAATTAACAAGAGACACCAACACCAAGCAATCTCCTTGAGATTAAATAATACAAGATAATAATGGTGTTGTGGTAACTTGACACACAAAACACACCCAAAAATATTGTGGAGTAAAATGAATACAAAAAAAAAAAAAACAGGAGATCAGGATTTCACAAACTAAAACAAAATAATACAAAATCTAAAAACATAAAAAAAAAAAAAAACATTTTCGGGAGATGTGACTATGTGACTAATCAAAATATTATATTCATGAAATCACGATAAATAATAAAGAAATAAGTTTGTGAGAAGTCTGTGTGAATATGAGCAGCAAAACAACTTAATTCTTCTAACATTATAAAGAAGAAGAGAGTGCGCTGTATTACACAATTTAAAACATTGCAGCGTGACGAAAGTGCTATATTCATTACAAACTTAAAACTTAATTTTACCAGACCGAGCAGTTCCGTCTCTGAATTTATTCTGAGCATGCGTGGCACTTTGTGCGTCGGAATTGTCCACACACGGTCGGAATTGACGTTAACGGATTTTGTTGTTGGAAAATTTTATAGCCTGCTCTCAAAGTTTGTGTGTTGGAAATTCCGATGGAAAAAGTCCGATGGAGCCCACACACAGTCGGAATTTCCAACAACAAGCTCCGATCGCACATTTTCCGTTGGAAAAATCCGACCGTGTGTACAGGGCATTAGACTTATTGGCCAGATCACCAGGTGAAAATAAAGGAAAGAAAGCCTAAAACAGAAAACTAATGCAGACATCACATCTTAGAATCGGTAGCTGCAAAATGTGGTTAATAGCACTTTAAAAATATACAATCTGAATTGGAAGCATAACAAATTTGTACCTTTTCAACAGAAATGGACCAGGAATATTATATTTTTACATAGTTACATTGGTCTAGCTTGGACCATGTAACTATGTAAATACTATACCTAGCTGATACCCCTTAAAGCTGGAAATCACTGAAGTAGACACCGCTACTCCAGTGATCTTCACTTGCTTTTGAGTCCCATGCTGAGCTGCTGACCTGATGCATTGTGAACACAAAGTCAGCTCGAGTAACATTCAGATAATGCATTTTCCAAATGAATGCAAAAGGTTCCCTGAGTAGATAATGTACAGCATGTAACGTCACCTCAGAGAGACTGAAACTTAGCCTCGGTTCACACCAGAGGCGGCACGACTTGCAGGTCGCCTCACCGAGGCGACCTGCACACGACTGCCCGGGCGACTTGCAAAACGACTTCTGTATAGAAGTCTATGCAAGTCGCCCCAAGTCGCCCCCAAAGTCATACAGGAACCTTTTTCTAAGTCGGAGTGACTTGCGTCGCTCCGATTAGAACGGTTCCATTGTACTGAATGGGACGCTACTTGTCAGGCGACCTAGGTCGCCTGACAAGTCGTCCTAGTGTGAACCGAGCCTTAAGGAAATACTGGGGGGCTGCTACTGCTGACTGCCTTCCAATTCTGTCTGGCCAACTTTATCAGGAATAGAATACAAATTAATGAAGCTTGGAACTCCAGATTTGTTCCAGGTCAGTGACTTACTCAATGTATTTCAGCCAATGGATCAGTATAACAAACAGAGAACTAGCATTTTATTATAGAGAGGTCAGCCTTGCAAACCTAAATATTCTCTCAGTATATATTTCCTTTCAGGCCTTGTACAAAGATCTTTCACACCAAGATGAGACATAGCATGATGATATATTCAAAATTTGCCCATAACATTGCTGCGAGCATAGGGAAAATTTCTAACAAATGGTCCTGGAGACTATTCTATTAACGTGTTCTTGAATAATCTCACCTCTTTTAATATGTAACACACCATTCAAACCCTTATACTGTACTGTAAACAACACAGTGTGTTTTATCATTTTATTTTTATCTCAACTAAAAGTTCACATTTCAAAAACTAAAAGTTAACTTCAAGAAAAGCTTTTTTGATATTCATTCCCTTCTTCCAGCTAAAGCTGTACCGATAAACAGAGGTTTAGTTGTAAAATAAAGAAAAGGGGCACACCAGCCTTGCTCATTATTACCAAAGTGGTATCTTTAATTATACGGTAAAAAGAAGTATACTCACAAACAACTCAGTGGTAAAAGCTTAGCAGAGTCCATAGTATACACAAAGCAACCAGGTCACCAAGACTAATCTGAGGCCTCGGAGGAAGAGGGGATCTCCCCTCAAAACGCATCAGCCATTTGGAAGGTCCTCCGGCTTGCTTGGATTAGTTTTGGTGACCTGGTTGCTTTGTGTATACTGTGGACTCTGATATGCTATTACCACTGAGTTGTTTGTGAGTATATTTCTTTTTGCTGTATTATTAAAGATACCACTTGGGTAATGAGCAAGGCTGGTGCGCCCCTTTTCTTTGTTTTACAGTGTTTCTACTGGGTTCTCTCCCAATCCTTTAGGTGGCATCAAAGCTTGTGCCTTTATTGGAAATATCAAGGACCTGTGATCCATCCACAACTGCTAAACTACTCTTGAGCGCAGAAAATTGCTTTTGTAAACAGAGGTTTAGACCAGTATTAGTGCCAACATTAGAACTGTTTGGGTAGCATCGCATCTAAAAAAATTGTTACAGGTACATGGTTCCCCAGGTTTCTCCTGAGCCTGGAAAAAAAAACCTTTTAAAGGAGACAGGCATACATCCTATCTTTAAAAAAGTAATTGCTCACTGAGTGCTCTCCAACACAGTGACCCACTTAACACCATATGAGTAATCACCTTTATACCATTCTCCCCTTCTTCCTCTTCTTTTATTTAGCTTTCCTTTCAAAATAAAAACAAATTAAATCCCTCTCTCTTGCACTTATTAGATAACTAGCTCATTTTCACGTGCCTTGCCTCATCCTCAATTAGGAAATCTCTGAGATAAATATTGCGGGAATTTGGTTATAACCAATTTCTGGTCCTGCTCAAAAAGGAAGGTCAAAAACCGTTAAGGTTCTTGCTAAAGTATTGACAGTCAGGATTTATGTCTTACCTCATCTTCTTTGTGGCATCAACAACACATATGGTGCTGTCATGGCTGACCCAGGCCATGTGGTCTCCACTGTGGGAGAAAGAGACACTGTGCACCCAGCCACAGCTGCTACTTGATTCAAACATCATCTCACCAAATGGCATTTTGGATCCCCAAGGGGTAGGTGCAGGGCGTTCCTCCATTTCTTTAATATAGGATGAGAAGATCCTGTTGAAAACATGTTTTTTACATTAACATTATTGTCACCACTGTACTGCTTATTACTTAAAGATTTCAAGCATTAAGAGAAATATAGCAGAATAAGGTTAGGTAAACTGCAAGCTATGACAGAAGGATGGAAATAAAAGGTTGGGTGACAAGGTGTACTATACTTCAGATAAATTAGCTGCGGTTTGTTATAATAAGCCTATACAAAGAGGTATTGTGCCTGATAAGCAAAATCAAACCAAAATAGCATTGTTAGTTTTCAGCATAGTGCTAAATTAAATCACAAAAACTATTTCTAATTTGTAGAATGGACTTAAGATTGCAGGCAGGAATGAGAAATTGAGTAACCAAAACTTTGGTAAAAATTAAGACATTTCTGTTACATTTTGCGATTGAAATGGGGAAGGCACCATTAGGTGATTTTTATTGGTCTAATGAGTTTTAAATAGCTCCTGAGGGTTACAGAGCTTCCTTTCAACTACCTCGAACCTATTAGGAAAAGGTAGAGACCAGGTAAAAATAAAATAATAACCCTTTCCTTTCCTTGCTAGTTGTCTGGCTGTGCCTTTTAGGCATTATAAACTTTTATTACATGAACCCTCTGTTTTTTTGTTTTTTTTTTAGCTGCATAAGATTTGTATTGATCATGTAGTTTCATGATGTCATTTGTTTTCCTGTATGTAAATCTACAGTAGAGTAAATCTACATATGTTGGTGTCAGCAATTAGTGTTTGTGTTCAAGCATGAGGCAGGTGGCACAACGCTGCACAGGTTAATGCATGACCTCTGTTAGTAGTCTAAGAATGGACACTTCCAGTGATGCAACTATATATCCCACAATGCCTGGGTCTCTCAGTCTAGCACTGGTGCAGACGCAGTAACTAGATCAGACAGACATAAGCAGTCTGAACAATGAAAGCAAGAGATGTGTTTAGATCACATAAATCGCATTTTTTAAGCAACACAAAGAAATGGCAAGGCATTGATTGGATGCTATGTGACCCAGAACAAGTTGCCTGTCCCTTTGGCAAATAGGGGCAAGTTAGACGAATTAATACATGGATAAAGAGAAATTGAATAGCTATGAAACTACAAACTGCAGCCACAACATGGGAGCCTATCATTACAAGGTAAGGCAAAAAAAAAAAAAAAAACAGGAAATATAACTACACTAATATCTAGATAAAACAACAAAAACAATTGAAAGTGTATAATGCCTTTAAGTACTTTTAAGTCATAAGCTTGGAATATGTAAGCTGTAAATGAGTATCAGAAAAGTGTATCTTTATACCTTTTCCAGTAGAGAAGCTCAGACAGCCTTGAAAGCAAAGTGTCAGTATCAGAGCCAAGGAACTAGCACAGTCAAAGTGTTCATTCATTGGTAGCCTCCATAATCTTTCATGGTGCATACATAGGAGTCACTATGTCATGGTCCGGAATCGGGCTTGGAGGCCAGTAACTATAACAGCAGAGCAGTACCCACCGACAAGCAGGACAGGTATACACATAGGTCACCCTAGCAAATGACGCGGGTTCACCTGGGGTGCGGGGTCTAATTACTAACTGGTATTCACCAAAGCTCCTAATGGTGGAGATGGCTTTTGCTGTGTGTTAGTACCAGGTCACAGTCTGTAGGACCACCCCACTAGGAGGTGAGCAAGCCGGGGTCCAGTAGTAGATAAAGCAAGTAGGCATAAGTAAAAGTGCAGTCAGTCAATAAACAAGCAAAAGGTTGGTAACGAATGGTTGCAGGTTGGGATTAAGCAGGAGAGTAGTTGAGGAACAAGGAAAAATACACTTTAATGAATTTTAATGCACACAGACACAATATACAACCCTTTTTTTTGGTAAAATATAAAGGGTGGTGTTAAGCCGTGTAGATAGATACCTAACCTAACATAACGTCTGGTGGGACGGAGACCAAACAGAGGCACTGGCAGGTGGTGGAAGGGGAAGGCGACCCCTCCTGCCACCTGTAAAAGAAATCCAGCGGCTAATTGGCTGCTCAGATGGCTTTTATATAAAAGCAGATAGCTGCAGGCATCATCCCAGTATATCACTTGAAAGACGCAATGTAAATATAGATATTTAAGTGGTTAAGAAGCAGATGTTAAGTGCAAACGCTACTGGCCAATCACAGTCCTTGTTCTGGGGATCAATCAAATGGCAGTATCTGCAACAAATCTTATGAGGGGTTGAAGAAAGTCAGTTTTGCTGTTTGTTCTGTAGAAGAAAGGCCGTTCGCTGTGGAAGTGAAGCGTAATTGTAGATTACAGGAATATTATTAGTATTTCTTTAAATTTAATGTGTAGATAATACTGTATAAAAACAATATCCAAAACCAGCCCTTCCAAATACAAGCGCTTAGGGAGTAGGAGAAAATATATATATATATATATATATATATATATATATATATATATATATATATATAAAATCCCTGAAGCAGGTAAAAAATGCACACATAAAACGAAACAAGGCAGCGCTACATATGAATTAATACAATATGCTTATTACAGATGTGCTCTATCATATAAAGTGCATGTGAAAAAAAGTCTGTTGTAATTTGCAATTTTATGAGTAATCCCAATTATATACAGTATCTCACAAAAGTGAGTACACATTTTTGTAAGTATTTTATTATATCTTTTCATGTGACAACACTGAAGAAATGACACTTTTCTACAATGTAAATTAGTGAGTGTACAGCTTGTATAACAGTGTAAATTTGCCGCCCCCGTCAAAATAACTCAACACATAGCCATTAATGTCTAAACCGCTGGCAACAGAAGTGAGTACACCCCTAAGTGGAAATGTCCAAATTGGGCCCAAAGTGTCAGTATTTTGTGTGGCCACCATTATTTTCCAGCACTGCCTTAACCCTCTTGGGCATGGAGTTCACCAGAGCTTCACAGGTTGCCACTGGAGTCCTCTTCCACTCCTCCATGATGACATCACAGAGCTGGTCTGGAGTAAGTGCTTGGCCAGTCCATCACCTTTACCCTCAGCTTCTTTAGCAAGGCAGTGTTCGTCTTGGAGGCAGGCCCGGATTTACTCCCCTTGCCGCCCCAAGGCCGGGTCCTTCAATGCCGCCCCCCACACACACACACACACACACACACACACACACACACACACACACACACACACACACACCACCATTCTCTGCCTTTATCGATGACTGCTACAATAGATCAATTAAAAACATATCTCCACACACGAGAACACTGAAAATAACTGGCTTTAATTGTACAGACTGAAAATACTCTGTAATGCAGAAAATGCCTATAATAATAATACAGTGCATAGTGCAAATCCTAACCGGTACTGCATTTTTTATGATAAATAATAATGATAATAATAGAGATCAGATCCCAGGCAGCATTGCAGGACAGTCCAGCTGTTTTGCACAAAGCCACAAACACACTGACAGCCCTGATCTGTGCCCCTATTGTCACACTCCACAAAACAGCTGGGCTGACAGTCTACAGTACTATGACATCCAAATTCCTAATAACAAAAAGTACAAAAATAAAAATTAAAATCTCCAACACAATGCACCTACAAACTACACAAGTGTGCAAAGCAATACATAAATTACATCAAACACACACAAAAAAAAAACTCCTGCACCCCCCAGCTCCCCCCTCTCCCCCCTCCTCCTGCCCAAACTCTGCAGCCTAGATCTGGCGATTAGCAGCAAATGATGGTAGAAAAATGCATGAAAATGGAGGCAGGAGTGGATGGGCAGCAGTGAGTTCTGGGCTTGTGTCACACAGCTCAGTCAGTTTTGATGACTCGTGGGCAGTTCTCTATTCCACTATATCAAAAGCCAGATATATAGTTTCACAAGACTTGGAATGCTTCAATAAAGGGAAGGAGAGAGAGAGAGAGAAAAAAAAAAAGTTCCTATGGCTCTCGTCAACTTTTAGCTAAGTTTTGTTTTTGCACGCATTGGGCTTTTTGTGGGTGCCAGGGCTGGTGCAGGGTAGCTGCCTGGTGCTCCACAGGGACGGGCACAGGGCACACAGCTCACTGCTTTGCCTAGGAAGCTTCCTCTGGAGGTCAGGAAAATAGAAGCACATACTGTATCCCTTTTTGCAAGCCTTGAAGGGAAGAAGGTGCAGCCTTGCTGCCAGAAGGGATCAGCTCTGGGGGAGGCTGTGCTACCTGCCGGGGGGGCTGCAAGGAAAGAAAAGGAACCTACTTTTGGCCAGTTTCCTCGCCCTCACCTTGGATCTCATCTTGTCGGCTGGTGGATTCCTCTTCTCCTCCTTGAGCCCAGAAGCAAGGAACACACTATCTTCATCTCAGAAGCATTGTCAGTTCGGACACCTTTGCACATGCGCACGGAGCACTCAATCTGACACCCTCGCCAGGACTAAGAAACTTTGCGGGGGCTATGTTAGTGTGGGGGGGCGGCCACGAAAGCCGAGAAGTCGCCGCAGGAGCGGCGCCACCCCTGCACCACTGCCGCCCCGAGGCCTGGCCTCGGTGGCCTTGTGGGAAATCCAGCCCTGCTTGGAGGTGTGTTTGGGGTCATTATGTTGGAATACTGCCCTGCGGCCCAGTCTCCGAAGGGAGGGGATCATGCTCTGCTTCAGTATGTCACAGTACATGTTGGCATTCATGGTTCCCTCAATGAACTGTAGCTCCCCAGTGTTGACAGCTCCAGACCATGACACTCCCACCACCATACTTGACTGTAGGCAAGACACACTTGTCTTTGTACTCCTCATCTGGTTGCTACCACACATGTTTGACACCATCTGAATCAAATAACTTTATCTTGGTCTCATCAGACCACAGGACATGGTTCCAGTAATCCATGTCCTTAGTCTGCTTGTCTTCAGCAAACTGTTTGCGGGCTTTCTTGTGTATCATCTTTAGAAGAGGCTTATTTCTGGGACGACAGCCATGCAGACCAATTTTATGCAGTGTGTGGCGAATGGTCTGTGCACTGACAGACTGACCCTCCACCCCTTCAACCTCTGCAGCAATGCTGGCAGCACTCATACATCTATTTCCCAAAGATAACCTCTGGATATGATGCTGAGCATGTGCACTCAACTTCTTTGGTCGACCATGGCGAGGCCTGTTCTGAGTGGAACCTGTCTTGTTAAACTGCCGTATGGTCTTGGCCACCGTGCTGCAGCTCAGTTTCAGCATCTCGGCAATCTTCTTAAAGCCTAGGCCATCTTTATGTAGAGCAACAATTCTTTTTTTCAGATCCTCAGAGAGTTATTTGCCATGAGGTGCCATGTTGAACTTCCAGTGACCAGTATGAGAGAGTGAGAGCAATAACACAGAATTTAACACACCGGCTCCCTATTCACACCTAAGACCTTGTAACACTGAGTCACATGACACCGGGGAGGGAAAATGGCTAATTGGGCCCAATTTGGACATTTTCACTTAGGGGTGTACTCACTTTTGTTGCCAGCGGTTTAGACATTAATGGCTGTGTGTTGAGTTATTTTGAGGGGACACCAGATTTACACTGTTATGTACACGCACTACTTTACATTGTAGCAAAGTGTCATTTCTTCAGCGTTGTCACATGAAGAGATAGAATAAAACATTTACAAAAATGTGAGGGCTGTACTCACTTTGTGAGATACTGTATATAGTGAAAATCCAGCCAGATGTAAAGTAGATCTCGTTTAACACATTTGCATGATGACCTGCCACCAAAACCTGCACACATGAGAAGAAGGGGGGATGGATAAACCCCCTTGTGATTAAACTCTTACCAGAAAATGCAGGTAAATAGGCATCAACTGGCCTCTTTGGCTTTCTGATACTGATAGCTACGCTATGTTAGTCAGATGGTGGAAGTCCAGGCGGTGTCTGCTACCGGGGCATACCAGATCCATGGGGGTCCGCATAGCGGAACATGTGAATAACATTAAAAGAGGCCTCAAGACACATTATGTATCAAAACATTTTAGGATGTGCCACAATAGAGACCCTAAAAAATTTCAATTTTGGGGCATAGAAAAAGTTACAAAACACTGGGGGGGGGGGGATAACTTTATTAGGCAACTGAGCCGTAGAGAGTCCCTATGGATCCATGAAACCCGAGTGGCAGTCCCTAGAGGGTTAAACGTTGTTTGATCTCAATTGTTTTATCTCTGACAAACAACTGCACTCGGGTTATGAATGTTGGTGTTTCGGGGTCCATATGTTGTTCCTGATTTCTTTTATGTGTTTTTTATGTATTATTTTTTAGGTACTCTTTATACATTTTGTTATATAATTTTGCTTGTCACATTTTACTTGATGTAATGAGATGGCCGCGGTTGTGAATTGGTTAATGTGTGTGTATTTGTAGGGATCTATACATATGCATTTACACCTTTTTATTGTATGCATGTGTTTAGAAAATAAGACAGTTACACATTTGTTTATGATGGCTTTATTAGATCACTGTTAAATGTTGCCGTCTTTCTATAGAGTTTTCACATATGTATTATTAATTTTCATATGTGTAACGATAAGCCATGTCCCTGGTTGGTGTCTCCATTTAGAATTCTAGTAATTCTTAGCGTGGGTTCCGGTTCCGGCTACTAGACACACCTTGCTGACAGTCGGCGTGTATATTAGCTTCTAGGGTGACAAGGAAGCTCCACCCTCGCTGACGAAGTCCGTTGGACGTAACACCGCGTACGGGGGAGGAGCCTTGCTTCTGACGTCACCCGCTGCCATCTCACAGCTGTTCGGACGCGAACAGACTGTTTTAGTGTGGAAGATTTGTATTCATTGTGCTGCGCTGTTCAGCGCGTTATATACAGCAGTTTTTTAATATTTTTTTATTGAATAAATCTTTACATATGGAATACACTTAGAACCTTTCTCATATTTTTGGGACTGCTACATGTTATACCGCACTGAAGGTTCATGTGCTTCTACCCGGGAAAGCTGACGGTTGGTTTCCATAGACGAGATCCAGTAAAGTTGTACAGAATTTACCCAGTTCATTTGGGACCCAGGCTTGTATGACCTCCTGTAATTAAGAGGTCCACCGTTTCCGGTAAGCGCATTCATATTATTGAATTGGCGATTATTGGTGCCTTATGGAAATGAATCAGCTTCCCTTTGCCAAGAGGAATTGATCATCTGTGAGATCACAAGGACTGTTTCTTATTATTATTTGCGCTGCACTAGTATTTTTTAGTAAAATTGCGCATGCCTATGAAATTGCAAAAAAAACACAGTGCCCAAAATTGTACATAGGAGACACTAAACACCTTTACAGGTTACTAGTTTAGAGTTAAGTGTGAATTATGGCCTTAGAATTATTGCTCTCCTTCCAACGATCGCGAAGATACCCCGCATGATACCTGGCACAATTGATGGTACATACACATGCTCGACTTTGGCTGCGCTTTTTTTTATTGGGTGCTTTACATTTGTATTTATAATTATTTTTTTTACACTTTTTTATTTTAGTATTTTATTAACTTTATTGCTATCACAAGGGGGCTAACAGGCCCCCTATGTGATAGCATAGGCAGGGGACAGGTCCTCTTTATTGAGGCAATGGGGGTTTATTGTTTCCCCAAAGTCTCCCCTGCCCTCCAATGCGATTCCAGCACAGATCATGTTTGAATAGCTGCAGCCTCGAGAAATGCCAGCTGTGACTCCAGAAGTGATTTAATACACACCGTTCCCGGGGTCACTACAGTAGTCGCAAGAGGGATTGAGGAATGATTTCATAATAGAGATGATGAGCTGCATTGATGGGGGAGATGGGCACAGAACAGGCTGTACTGAAGCTGCAGATGGGCACAGATCATGCTGCCTTGATTCTCACTGACCATTAGTTTGCTTCAAAGTGGTTTATTTAAAAAAAAAAAAAATTTTCCTGAAACTTCCCTCTTAAATTGGGGTGTGTGTTATACGCCAGCACGTGTTATACGCCGATAAATACGCTACATTTCTTTCAAGTGCAAGGCTATTTGTAAGAGTTAAAACAACATACATAATCTGGCACTTCAATATTCATAAATGGCACATACATTTCTTTTTTTATTGTGGCGGTCATGAATATTGAAGTGGTTTATATGATTGTAAGTGGTCTCCAAAGAGGGAATATTTCAATTTTAACTGGATATGACTTTAGGGCTTCTGATGACAAAATGCATACAAAATACTTGACTTGCTCACATAAATGCATGTTTTCTTAATTGAATTTAACTCTTTTTGTTAAGTTCATGCACTGCTTTTTAAATTGGAATAATTTTCTCTAGAAGCACTGATAAACATTAACCTCCCTGGCGATTTTCCCGAGTGTGGCTCGGGGTTAAAATTCAGTACCATTAGCAGTAACCCCGAGCCACACTCGGGATCGCATTGCAGGATCCTGGGGCGGCGTTACTTACCTTGTCCCCGGGATCCTGCGATGTCACCCGCAGTGTCCGAGGGCTCTGTCCTCCTCCGAAGCCTCTCCGTGCCAGGCTCAGTTCCCTGCGAGCGGCGCGACGCACGGGGGCGGAGCCTGGCGGCAAATTAAAAAAAAAGTAAAAATCATAACACATACAGTACTGTAATCCTACAGATTACAGTACTGTATGAAATGATTTCACATCCCTTTTGTCCCCAGTGCTTTGTCCTATGCCCTGCATGCAGTTTTATGTGATATACACTGTTCTTTCTGCCTGGAAACTGGAGATTGTCCATAGCAACCAAAAAGTGTCCCTTTACGTCAAAAGTGGCTTTAGATCAGCTAGAAAACAGCGATAGTAAATTAGAACACTTGCAGAATTGAGCGATAGTGAATTGTGGGGAAATTTATTTTATTACTATTTTTTTTTAATTTTTTTAATTATTTATTTTTATTTATTATATTATAATTTATGTTTTTGTGTTTCAAACTTTATCATACCCGGGATATCTACTAGACTCTGGTTTGGACAGATTTAAGTGTGTTATTGTTAAGATTTACAGACCTACAATATAAAACGCCAAATTTCCATGCAAAATAATGGTACCGCTTTCAGCACCTAAAATCCGAAATAATCATACCGCCAGGGAGGTTAATGAGTCTTATGTATCAGTGTAATCTTACTAAGCTTTCCCCAAATCCACTAATTAAAAAAGAAGAAAAAGATGAAGACAATGGCAGGGAGAACTGTCATTAATATAAGGGTTAGTAAATATCTGCATGTATTATACTTACAGATTGCAAACCATGCATGCGCATAATCTGAAAAAATATATCTAACAGTAAAGTAACATTTCGTAGATAACTTTAGCCATTAAGAAAAAAGGTGATATTCTATTATATTTACCTATTAGGTTTCTGGATGATTACCGTTTAAGTGCTATATAGGCATAAAAACTGTCAGCTTACCGGCTTTTAAAATCACTTGAACCTGCTGCGAGTAGGACATTGTTTGGATGCCAATCCAAGCTAAGGATAGTAGATCTTATGGGCTTCTTGATATGTTTGCACACCCACCTGTAATAATTAAGTCACAGCACAGATACATTATCGTTATAGCCTATTATGATCTAAAGCATTTTTCTACAGTGAGCAGTTCAAAAAATATATCTAATGTATGGTAGTGGTAAATAGTTCTGGACTACACTATATTACCAAAAGTATTGGGACGCCTGCCATTACACGCACATAAACTTTAACGCCATCCCAGTTTTAGTCTGCAGGGCTGTATATTGAGTTGGCCCACCATTTGCAGCTATAACAGCTTCAACTCTTCTGGGAAGGCTGTCCACAAGGTTTAGGAGTGTGTCTATGGCAATGTTTGACCATAGACCATTTGTGAGGTCAGGCACTGATGTGGACAAGAAGGCTTGGCTTGCAGTCTCCGCTTGAATTCATCCCTAAGGTATTATATTGGGTTGAGGTCTGTGCAGGCCAGTCAAGTTCTTCCACCCCAAACTCACTCATCCATGTCTTTATGGACCTTGCTTTGTGCACTGGTTCAAATCATTTGGTGGAGGGCGCTGTTTTTCAGGGGTTGTGTTTTCCCTCTTAGTTCCAGTGAAGGGAACGCTTCAGGCGTCAGCATACCAAGATACTTTGGACAATTTCATGCGTCTAACTTTCTGGGAACAGTTTGGGGATGGCCCCTTCCTTTTCCAACATGACTGCGCCATGGGATGCCATTACATTTTTATGTGTGTGTAAAGGCAGGCATCCCAATACTTTTGACAATATAGTGTATGATTATTCGTACTAAAATATGGATTTCAACTCCTAATATGCATTCACAATAACATAAGTACTTATAAAAAAAGTAAATATCTTGCGCTTACCCCTCAGATCAATCTATCTATTGAATATATATAGTAGTATATAGTAAATATAAAGGTGCCGCAACTCATAAAGGCTTAAATACTCAACTCAAATACATATACAAAAAAATAAGTGCACTACCAATGAACCAATATAAATGCTTATAAATCAAAGTCCACATCTAAAAATATAGAAAAAATAAATAGTCCATTATGCGATTCCAACAAAACCTGTGCTTGAAATAGTGCTCTTTCCCACAAGAAAAGGAATTGTGCGCCTCCTACCAGAAGAAATGGATCCCAGGTAAACGGGGATCTCACACGCTCTATTACAGTTGGAAATCAGCTGTGTTATTCCACTCCAGAATTCAGGTAAGGACCCTCTTCGTGATATATGGATTCCACCTGGATGTCAGAAAGTATCATACAATCCTGGTTCTACCGAACATCCTGCTGATATCAGAAGATGTATCCCGGGTGACAGTGATGTATGCCCGCCTATTCTTCTTCACTCTCAGCCCATCCATAGGCTGCACTGCACAGCTCCTGTCAGCTCTCCTCATCGCTGTCACCCGGCATACATCTTCCTGATATCAGCAGGATGTTCGGTGGAACCAGGATTGTATGATACTTTCTGACATCCAGGCGGAATCCATATATCATGAAGAGGGTCCTTACCTGAATTCTGGAGTGCAAAAACACAGCTGATTTCCAATTGTAATAGAGCGTGTGAGATCCCTATTAGCTGGGATGCATTTCTTCAGGTAAGAGGCGCACAATTCCTTTTCTTGTGGGAAAGAGCAATATTTCAAGCACGGATTTTGTTGGAATTACATAAGAGCACCTATGGACTATTTCTTTTTTCTATATTTTAGATGTGGACTTTGGTTTAAAAGCATTTATATAGATTCATTGGTAGCACATTTATAAAAAGTAATTCAATTATAATAATAATAAATAGTATGTATCATTGTTATTATTAATTACTTTTTATAACCATTTTCAGTATTTTGAACATATGGATTCAAAATAATAAAAATAGGTATAAAATGTAATAAATAAGAATAATTACTATTCTTTTGTATTGTTATATATTTTTTTATAACTACATTTATGACTTTGAATCCATACTTTAGGAGTTGTAATCCATATTTTTAGTACAAATAATCAACTATATAGATGTATAAATGTTTTTGTTTTTATATTTAAAAAGTATATTTATAAAACTTTTTTGACTCAATTCCCAACCCTTGTGTCCTACTTAATCCTGATGAAGGGGGTGACATCTGCCTCCTGAAATACGTAGGCTTTTATATCCAATTAACGTTCAGAATACATTAATTTTATTCGTTTGGTGCTTCAATTTCAGATATAAATATTGCATTCAGAACTCAAGGTGATTTTAGTAATCCTTCTATGCACACAAGTGTGAAAATTTTTCTTAATGTATGTTGTTAGATGTCCCCCAGTGTCAGTTTTGCTACAATACGCTCATGCAAGCGCATTCGCACAGACAGACGGTGGAAGACCACGTCACTACTGGAATTCTATTTGAATATATACATGTGTGTGATTGGTTCTTTTGAAAGAATACAAGTGTTCTGAAGCCACCACCTTCTTTTATTATTCATGTTTACAGTATAAATAAAAGCAGAATACCATGGTAGACAGGATTTTGCTAAGCTCAACGTGATACCAGCGTCTGTCTGTGTTACTTGGCGATAAACAATCGCGCTTTCCCGGCATTATACAAGAGAGCTATGATTGTGCTTATTAGTGGATGGAATTATTTGCTTATAGGAGAAGCTTAAAATTTCCACTACACAAGCTACTCACCTATCATCCAGTTGCCTCACACTGACATCAATAACATTATATTGAAAAAAATTAAGAATCATCATCTCAAGGTTCCGGTGCCATCAATCTACACCTTTAACCGCTTGCCGACCGCCTCACGACGATATACGTCGGCAGAAGGGCACGTACAGGCAAAATCACGTACCTTTACGTTGCCCTTTAAGAGGCGACCAGCGGGTGCGCGCGCACGCGCCAAGCTCCGTGAGTCGGGTCGCGGGTCCCGCGGACTCGATCTCCGTGGGGATACCCGCGATCGCCTCATGGGGAGGAGGAACGGGGAGATGCCGATGTAAACAGCATCTCCCCGTTCTGTCTAGTGACAGTGTCACTCGATCTCTGCTCCCTGTCATCGGAGCAGCGATCAGTGAACTGTCACACATAGCCACCCCCCCCCACAGTTAGAAAAACGCCCCTAGGACACACTTAACCCCTACACTGCCACCTAGTGGTTAACCCCTTCGCTGCCAGTGACATTTTTACAGTAATCAATGCAATTTTTTAGCATTGATCGCTGTATTAATGCCAATGGTCCCAAAAATGTGTCAAAAATGTCCGGTGTGTCCGCCATAATGTCGGAGTCACGATAAAAATCGCTGATCGCCGCCATTTAAAAAAAAAATATATATTAATAAAAATGCCATAAAACTATCCCCTATTATGTAAACGCTATAACTTTTGCGCAAACCGATCAATAATCGCTTATTGCGATTTTTTTTTACCAAACATATATAGAAGAATACGTATCAGCCTAAACTGAGGAAAATAATTTTTTTATATATATTTTTGGGGGATATTATAGCAAAAAGTAAAAAATATTGCGTTTTTTTTCAAAATTGTCGCTCTATTTTTGTTTATAGCGCAAAAAATAAAAACCGCAGGGGTGATCAAATACCACCAAAAGAAAGCTCTATTTGTGGGAAAAAAAGGACGTCAATTTTGTTTGGGAGCCACGTCGCACGACTGCGCAATTGTCAGTTAAAGCGACGCAGTGCCAAATTGCAAAAAGTGCTCTGGTCAGAAAGGGGGTAAATTCTTCCAGGGCTGAAGTGGTTAAAGTGGTTGTAAACCTCAGACATGAAATATGAACAAAGCATATCCTTCTATAGTATATGCTTGTCTTAATCCAGAGCACCAGGTGTCAGGCCTGAATCTCTTCTGAAGAGTTTTCCTGACACCAAGAGAAAAATGGTGACAGGGGAGGGCACAGTCTGTGATTGACAGCCTCAGCTCTGTTCCTGTGTGCTGTATGAAGGGGGGTGTGTCCAATCAGCTCTCAGAGCTCTCCTCACTGATGTAACTTCAGCTCTCCGACCCCTGCTTTTCAGTGCTGGGAGATCCTGTGTAAATTCTGCACTTTGAATGTAGGTGAAAGACAGCTGTAGATAAACAGGTACAACATATGTAGGATGATTTGCTTCAACTCTGTGTATCATCTGAGGCCAGTCACTTCACTGGGTATATGTAAAGGTTTACAACCACTTTAAGCTGTATCAAGTTATGGCATGTGCAAGATGAACTCCTCCAGTGAGATTGGGGGGGAGCGCAGAGAAAGGAAAAAAGACAGATTCTGGTGGTAGGGGACTCAATTCTTAGAAGGACAGAGAGGGCAATCTGTCACAAAGACCTAAAGTGCCGAACTGTATGGTGTCTACCGGGCACTCAGGTTCGGCACCTCATGGATCTGGTGGACAGATTATTGGGATGGGCTGGGGAAGACCCAGCAGTCATGGTGCACATTGGCACCAATGACAAACTCAGAGGCAGATGGAGTGTCCTAAAGAATAATTTTAGGGACTTAGGAGCTAAATTGGGGAAAAGGACCTCCAAGGTAGTATTCTCAGAAATACTACCGGAACCTCGAGCCACATAGAAGGGCAGAAAGGCAGAGGGAGATTAGGGAAGTGTGTAGCTGGTGTAGTAAGGAGAGGTTTGGGTTCCTGGAGAACTGGGCCGACTTCTCAGTCGGTCACCAGTTCTATAGAGGGGACACACTGCACCTAAGGGAGGAAGGTGCAGATCTGCTGGGAGTGAAGATGGCTGAAAAGTTAGAGGGGCTTTTAAACTAGGCGAAGGGGGAGGGGTCCAGAGGTAGCGATAGTTAGCGCGGAACATATTCCAGGGGGTAGTATTGGGTGGTAGGTTGACTAAAGCACATAAACCCAAGGTAAGTATAGTAACAAGTCCTATTTGCAATCTCGGAAAAACACCCAATAAGAGGACAGTATGCGACCGGTCTAAACTATGTGGCATGTTCACCAATGCCAGGAGCCTGGTGGACAAGATGGGAGAACTAGAGATACTGTTGTATGAAGAGGATTTCGATTTTGTGGGAATTTCAGAGACCTGGTTCAACAGCTCACATGATTGGCTCGCAACCATTCAAGGGTATTCCCTTTATCGCAGGGATAGAGAGGGTAAAAAGGGGGAGGGGTATGCCTGTATATCAAGAATAATGTACAAGTGAATGTGAGAAATGACATCACTAAGGGAGCTAGGGAGGAGATGGAATCCTTATGGGTAGAGCTCCAAAAGGGATGAAACTAAGCAGAATATAATACTGGGTGTATGCTATAGGCCACCTAACCTGAGGGAGGAGGGGGAGACTGACCTACCACAATTTGGATTAGCAGTAAGGATGGGAAGTGTCATCATAATGGGGGATTTTAATTATCCAGACATAGACTAAGCGGAACGAACCACGCATGCCGTCAAAGGCTCGTCAGTTCCTAAATGTCTTGCAGGACAATTTCATGGGTCATATGGTAGACGCACCAACTAGAAACAAAGCGTTACTAGACCTACTGATTACCAACAATACAGACCTGATCGCGGATGTGAAAATAAGGGGCAATTTAGGAAACAGCGATCACAGGTCAATTAGCTTCAGTATTAATCACACAATTAGGACACATAAGGGTAATACAAAGACACTGAATTTCAAAAGAGCCAACTTCCCTAAACTACAAACCTTGCTAGAAGATATAAATTGGGATAAAATCTTAGGAATAAAGAACAAGAGGAGATGGGTTTACTTTAAGAGCATATTAAATAAGTCCATGAGCCAGTGTATCCCATTGGGAAATAAATTTAAAAGAGCGAACAAAAGTCCTGGATGGCTTAACTCCAATGTAAGAGTGCATATAAAAGCAAAGGTGAAGGCCTTCAAAAAAATACAAGGCTGAGGGATCATCATCAGCATTCAAACTTTGCAAAGAATGCAACAAGAAATGTAAGGGTGCAATTAGGGAGGCTAAGATAGAACACGAAAGACACATAGCGGAGAAGAGCAAAAAAATCCCAAGAAATTCTTTAAGTATATAAACAGTAAAAAAGGGAGGACAGACCATATTGGCCTCAAAGAATGAGGAAGGAAATCTGGTTACAAAGGATGGGGAGATGGCAAAGGTGTTGAATTTATTCTTCTCCTCAGTCTTCACAAAGAAATCGGGGGGCTTCAGTAACCAAAACTGCAGTTTTTTTATTCTCATGACACATCACAGGAAGCACCCTCATGGCTAAAAGAGGAAAGAATTAGAGATAGACTTGGAAAACAAGACACCAGGTGTTTGGAGTATCTCTATCTGCTGATTGTTAAACGTTCTGGAATACACATATTTCTATTGTTGTGTAGGATCTGGGCCTGCTGTCCCTCCACCCCTCTCTCCCTCCATCCCTCGTTCATCTCAGACGCTATCCACACCACCTTAGAGCCACGCCCACTTTTCGCTGAAACCACGCCCATTTACAACAAGTGGGAGGGGTCAAAAAGGAAGGGCGGGGTCTGGCGCCCCCCCCCATCCTAAAACTTCACCAGCCGACACTGAATGCAACCTCTGGCTAACCAGTTTTAAAGTGGCTTTTTACTACCTACAGTTAAAAAAAAATTTAGTACTAATATATGTGGCTACTAGAAGGCATTTGAAGCCCCAGAACTGGCTATCCACTCGTTTACAATATATAACATAGTCTGTAATCACCAGTCATTCTCCTGCTCAAAATAACAGATGGAGATAAGCCTTGAACCGCTGCCCACAGCAAACTTGTTTTCCTTGGGTGACCACTTCACACATCGTGCTGCACGGTTAATCCTCAGTATGACGAGAGTTGGTTTCCACACATTGTTTCGCAGAGTCCAAACATAGGCATTTCGATCAGTGCCACATGTCACAATTCGATTGCTCTCAGGTGCCCAATCAATGCCTAATTCAATAAAAAAAAATTATATACATTAGAAAAATGTTTACATATCTCTGTAGGTATAGGGGAAATATTTATCTTTCATTCATGGACCTCCCCTAGGTGAAAGCTTAACTTATTTAACCACTTTAGCCCCAGAAGATTAGGCTGCTCAATGACCAATTTGGCACTGCGCTGTTTAACTGGTAATTGCGCGGTCATGCAATGTTGTACCCAAATTAAATTTGCGTCCTTTTTTTCCCCACAAATAGAGCTTTATTTTGATGGTATTTGATTGCCTCTGTGATTTTTATTTTTTGCGATTAAAAAGAGAAACACTGAAAATCTTAAAAAAAATGATATTTTCTACTTTTTGTTATAAGAAAAATCCAATAAACTAAATTTTAGTGATACATTTAGGCTAAAATGTATTCAGCCACATGTCTTTGGTAAAAAAAAGTCAATAAGCGTATATTTATTGGTTTGTGCAAAAGTTGTAGCTGTTGTAGGTACATTTTCTGGAATTTACGCAGCTTTTAGTTTATGACTGCTTATGACTGCCTATCTCATTTCTTGAGGTGCTAAAATGGCAGGGCAATACAACCCCCCCCCCCAAAAGACACCCCAAGGAAATTGCTGAGAGGCTTGTTGAGCCCATTGAATATTATATTATATTTATATTTTTTTGTCACAAGTGATTGAAAAATGACAAAAAAAAAAAAAATTACACAAAGTTGTCACTAAATTATATAGTGCTTACACATGCCACATGTGAGATTTTTTGGAAGCCTAGCCGCGTACAGTACCCCGAGAACGAAACACCGCCTTCAGGATTTCTAAGGGCGTATATTTTTGATTTCACGCCTCACTACCTATCACAGTTTCGAAGGCCATAAAATGCCCAGATAGCAAACCCCCCCCCCCCCCAAATGACCCAATTTTGGAATGTAGACACCCCAAGCTATTTTCTGAGAGGCATGTTGAGTCAATGGAATATTTTATATTTTGCCACAAGTTGCGGGAAAATTTACGATTTTTGTTTTTATTTAGCACAAAGTTGTCACTAAATGATATATTGCTCAAACATGCCATGGTTATATGTGGAATTACACCCCAAAATACAATCTGCTGCTTCTCCTGAGTACGGGGATACCACATGTGTGGGACTTTTTGGAAGCCTAGCCATGTACAGGACCCCGAAAACCAATCACCGCCTTCAGGCTTTCTAAGGAGCGTAAAATGGTGATTTTACTCCTCACTACCTATCACAGTTTCGGAGGCCCTGAAGTCCAGATAGCAACCCCCCCCCAAATGACCCCATTTTGGAAAGTAGACACCCCAAGGTATTTTCTAAGAGGCATGGTGAGTATTTTTCAGCTCTCATTTGTTTTTGAAAATGAAGAAAGAAAAGAAAAATTTATTTTTTTTTCTTTTTTCAATTATCAAAACTTTGTGACAAAAAGTGAGATCTGCAAAATACTCAACATGCCTCTCAGCAAATAGCTTGGGGTGTCTACTTTCCAAAATGGGGTCATTTGGGGGGGGGGTTGTGCTATCTGGGCATTTCATGGCCTCCGATACTGTGATAGGCATTGAAGAGTAAAATCAAAAATTTACGCCCTTAGAAAGCCTGAAGGCGGTAATTGGTTTTCGGGGTCCAGTACGCGGTTAGGCTCCCAAACATCGGGTGTAATTTCACATATGCCCATGGCATGTTTGAGCGATAAATCATTAAGTGACAACTTTCGGTAAAAAAAAAAAAATTATAATTTTCCCGAAACTTGTGGCAAAATATAAAATATTACATGGACTCAACATGCCTCTCAGCAAATAGCTTGAAGTGTCTTTTTTCAAAATGGGGTAATTTGGGGGGGTTTTGTGCTATCTTGACATTTCATGGCCTCCGAAACTGTGTTAGATAGTGAGGAAGAGAAATCCCCATTTTATGCCCTTAGAAAGCCTGAATGCGGTGCTTGGTTTTCGGGGTACTGTACAAGGCTAGGCTCCCAAAAAGTCTCACACACTCTACGCTCGGCCCTCTGGGTAGTGTAGGCTGGTGGCTTTGGCTACTGCGCATGCGCCCCGTCCGCCCTTCGTCTGCTCCCGATTGGCTGATTAAGTCATGCTGATCGGGTGGGGGTTTTAAAAGGCTGCCACATCTCAGTAATCCTTACTTACCTGTTGTGGGATAAGTGCGGTGGCCAGGCGATACTTGTTAAAGGTAAAAACTTTGTACCTCCTTCTCTCCTACCCTATGCGGGAGTTTTTTTCATTTTCTCTATTGCTGTTTAACCCTATGACGCTGGTTGGTTTCCATGCTGACAGTACACCTATTTGCATTGGATTCTCACATAGATCACCAAGTTTACTGGTGCAATTTGGAGGATATGTCGGGGAGGTTCCAGTGCTCAGCCTTTATAATGGCGGAATCTCATGTTTAGTGTGCACCTTTGCCTTCAGCAATATGCGCATCTTTGGTAAGCACTCATAGTTAATTAACTATCCAATTAGCTCTCTAAAATCTACTATAAGTATCTGTCATTAACTTATTTAGCCTATATAATATCTTGGTCATCTCACCAATATCACTAATTTGTACTATTTTTTAGTTCCTTTTGGCTATACATATATTTCGTGATTTTCGCATCCAACCATTGTGCCGTGATTCTTCCCGCGCACCATTGGGTGTCTTTCTCGCATATAATTAGGGTATTTAATTGAGGCTTAGTTCCCCTTATTAATTAATGAATAATTGAATATTTATATGCTAATTTTCATTTCTTAGGCGCCTTTTGATTCCCCTGTAGTCAAATACAGGGCTGAGTGTGACTATTATTCTCAGTGGTCTGGTGGTGCTCTCCTTGTGTCCTGGAACTCCTGCATGGTACGTTTCAGGCGTGGGGATTGGGAGGCCGGGGACATGGGCTGGACAGTATTTTGACCGTTTTGTGATATGACAGTTCGCCTTTATTATACCATATTATGTGGATTCAATCCAATAACATATCCCCTTTTTTCCTTTTCCAGTGTTTTTACTTTCTGTGTTAATTTGTATATTCCCCTGATGAAGCCAATGTTTTGGCGAAACTAGTTGGGAAGAAGTGACCAGCGATCACCTTTCAACATGAGTGGTGACGGTCATTATTTTGAATTGTATTATGGTGTTCTTGTTTTTGAAATTTTCTATATATAATGTATATGTATTACTTATATATACTTTTTAGCTTTTGATACTAATAAAATAAAAAATAAATTTTAAAATAAATTTGTTCCAATTTATTTGTGGCACCGCAATAATCCCATTTCCTTTGCTTCTAATTGAATACTCTTTAAGAGATGAGGTGCCGTATCTACTAGGACATTCCTCCTATCACCTACTTATCTCACACATGTATTATCCCTGTACTCAGGAGAAGCAGCAAAATATATTTTGGGGTGTAATCTCACATATGCCCATGGCACGTTCGAGCAACATATAATTTAGTGACGACTTTGTGCAAAAAAATTTTTTTTTAAATGTGTCATTTTCCTGCAACTTGTAGCAAAATATCAAATATTCCATGGACTCAACATCCCTTTCAGCAACTAGCTTGGGATGTCTACTTTCCAAAAATGGGTCATTTGGGGGGGTTTGAACTGTCCTGCCATTTTATGCACAACATTTAGAAGCTTATGACAAAGCCCTTTCTGACACTTTTTGTTTACATGAAAACTTTTTTTTTTTTTTTTGCAAGAAATTTACTTTGAACCCCCAAACATTATATATTTTTTTAAAGCAAAGGGGCTATAGATTAAAATGGTGGGTGTTGCAATTTTTTTTTCACACAGTATTTGCGCAGCGATTTTTCAAACGCAATTTTTTTTGGAAAAAACACACTTATTTTAATGCACTAAAACACACAATACTGCCCAAATGTTTGATGAATGAAAAAAGATGATCTTATGCCGAGTACATGGATACCAAACACGACATGCTTTAAAATTGCGCACAAACGTGCAGCGGCGACAAACTACATACCTTTTTAAAAGCCTTTACAGGTTACCGCTTTAGATTTACAGAGGAGGTCTACTGCTAAAATTAATGCCTTCAATCTGACCTTCGCGGTGATACCTCACATGTATGGTGCAATTGCTGTTTACATATGACACCAGACCGACGCTTGCGTTCGCCTTTGCGCATAAGCACGGGGGGGCAGGGGTGCTTTTTTTTTTTTTTTTTTTTTTAACTGTTCCTTTCATTTATTTATTTTTTAATCAATCATTTTTATTGTTATCTCAGTGAATGTAAGTATCCCCTATGATAGCAATAGTTAGTGACAGGTACTCTTTTTAAAAAAAAAATGGGGTCTATTAGACCCTAGATCTCTCCTCTGCCCTCAAAGCATCTGATGACACCAAGATTGGTGTGATAAAATGCTTTCCCAATTTCCCAATGGCGCTGTTTATATCTGGCGAAATCTAAGTCATGAAATGCTCATAGTGTCCGGTTTCTTAGGCCATAGAGATGATTGAAGCCATTCTGGTCTATGAACAGCTCTATGGTCAGCTGGCGGAACCACCGGCTGCATTCTCGGGTTCCCTGTTGGGACAGGAGAGCCAGAGAAAACCATGGAAGATAGTGGGGGGGGGGGCGTTCCCTCCCACTGCTTGTAAAAGCAGTCTAGAGGCTAATTAGCCACTAGGATTGCTTTTACATAAAAGCTGACCGCTGGCTGAAAAGAATGATACCAAGATGATGCCTAAACCTGCAGGCATAATTCTGGTATAACCACTCACCAAGTCTAGCAACATACCAATACGTTGCTGGTCCTTGTTGGGCATATAATGTAATGTTCTTTTTTTCATGCAGCCTGTGGGCTGAAGGAAAAAAAGAGATTGATCGGTGGGTATGCCCACCATTAGAATACTGCCCTTCATCCACCCACCTCTAATGATGGGCATACATGCACCATTTCTTTTTTAACTGTGGTGGTGAAATCACCTCCTACAGCGCTGGAGTCGCTGATTTACGTATCGTGGGAGCAAACGCTTTTGCTGTCAAGATAAAAGTAACATTACAGTATAACAGTAAGACATACCATACCTGTAAAGCAAATACAATAAAACATAGTAAAATAAAACTTTTTTTAACGCTATCTGTGCCTAAAAAATATATGCCGAAGCATGGGGGCAATCCGCCCCTATTGTTAGGAGCAAGTCGCTCCTCCACCCCTGCCCCCATGCTTCGGCATATATGCTCTTTTTTTTATCTGTGGTGGTGAAATCACCTCTGGCAGCGCTGGAGTCACAGCTTTTTTGTATCGTGGGAGCAAACGCTGTTGCTGTCAGAATAAATAAACCTGTGCTGCAGCTGAATAGCGTACCTGCTAAGCAAATGATGGTTAACAATAAAACAAAGTAACATTACAGTATAACAGTAAGACATACCATACCTGCAAAGCAAATACAATAAAACATAGTAAAAATAAAACATTACAGTTCTAAAATACAGTAACAGAGAGAGAGCAATAGATATAGAACAATAGTGAGCAAACAATAGAGCGGACAGTAGAGAGCGAACATAAGAGAGAGAATAGAGAGAGAGAAGAAAAATAAAACTACAATAATTTTTGGCTTTTTTATTTTATATTTTTTTGTATGCATTTTTTTTTCCACATTTATAAAAACTGTAAACTGTGAACGTTCCAGATTAGGGCCTCTCAAAATGTGATGGCAATCTCATCTTTCAAGACCCTGTGTTAGTGTGCCCTTGGACTGTGTAGCGCTGTAGCCTACGCTAATACTCCACTAGCGTGTGGTAGCGTTTGAAACAGTCACTGATGCAGAGACCAGGTTGGTCAGGACAGGAGAGACAATAAAAGCGAGTGTCACGCCTAAATCCGCGTTTTCTGCAGACACGACATCCTCTTTGGGGTATTCTTTGGGTAGGGGTACCAGGGAGGACATACAGAAAATGCCTCTCATGCAGCTGGCTCACTGCATTTGTGTTAGGAAGGTAGGTCATAGCACCGTCTGGAAACAGAAGGGCTGTGACTATCTCTTCCTGGAATTTTAGGAAGGATCCAGTTCATCCTGAAGCTTTTTACAACACACAAAAGCGTTCATCAGAACCAGCGTCTGTACTTACGGCAATTAGGTATGACAAGATAATGTGGGATCCTCCGTTTAAAGAAGGGCTTAAAGCAGAGTGCTTGTGTCTCATTACCTCCAGGAAGAGAAGAGCCCCAGGTGCTGGCTAAATGCTGATGCAAGTAGAAGAGAACAAGAAGACCTGGACAGCCGCACACCTATGCTATGAGTAAGCACTTGGTGTAAGTGCGAAACGCGTCAACTATTTTTGTACCACCCCACAGTCATGTTTTGTGTACTCCATGATCCTGTATTTTGAATAAAAAGACGGATTTATCCATTCCGGTGTGCGGCTGTCCAGGTCTTCTTGTTCTCTTCCAATTAGGTATGGCTAAAAAGAAGCAATCAGCGCACACAGGTCAGGAAATACAAAAACACTAATAATTGCTAGCTGAACACCAAAAGGCAAATCACAACACCTAAAATTAATGAGTGTAAAAATAAGAAGGTGCAGCGCAATCAACGTCCATAACATCAAGTAGAATCCACCACGTGAAAGACTGGATAAAGCCAATAGATGCAGCCAAAGTTCATAGTGTAAAATCCTCCACCATCAGTAAAAAATACTCTTACCAAATATGATGGACCATTTGAGTGAACAAATGATCAAATACGCTTGTTACCCACTCATGGGGGTGAGGATGGCGAGCAGATCCAGCGGCATGCACAAAGGATAATCCAGATGGATGAGGCAGATGAAAGGGAGATAAAAAGTGGACACAATGTAAGTTTATACTGTAAAGTTCTTTATTGAATAAAAAATGAAGTGAAAAGCACAATACACTGAGCGTAATGACACCAGTCCATGTTATAAAAAGTGATTCAGCTTCCAGTGTACAATAGTCCGTTTTGAGCAAAAAAAGAGTAATAATATAACATGGATGGGCGGTGTGAGGACCGCAAATGTATAGCACAGACGAACAGCGGGTGACGTCCACGATGTAGCTCCTCCCCCCGTACGTACGTTACGTCCAGAGCGGACTTCGTCAGCGGTGGGTGGCGCTACAAACGTCACCCAAACTCTATATATAATAGCCCAGTCACCATGGAGAGCGCAGAGCGTGAGCAGCAAAAACCGGAAGTACCGCCGTCTCCCGTACACAATGCGCCGTGCTTTCTCATGGAGACACGGGCAACATGCCACACATAATTAAATGTAAAAACATAAAAACGAAGTTATGTGCATAAAGATAATAATCCAGAATGTGAATAAACATTTAAAACCACTTAAAAATAGCATATACAAATGCAAATACAATATAAAATACAACGTAAGCCTACAGTTGTTTATGTCCAGACTCAATGGTAACACTAAAAACATTAAGCTCACATGGAATGCCGATGCTTACTGCATGACATTTCTTGACTTAGAGATTTTTAAAGAAGGACAGTGTTTTAAAACTAGAAATCATTTTAAACCAACCGATAGAAATGGCTACATCCCGTTGGATAGCTGCCACCATCGGTCTTGGCTGTGTAACATTCCTAGGGGGCAGTTCATACGCTTAAGACGCAACTGCACCAAGGAAGAGGATTATTTTGCACAGTCTAATATACTTGCTGAAAGATTTAGACAAAAAGGATATAAAACAGAGACCATTGCTAGTGAAATTCAAACTTTTGGGAAACTGGATAGAGCTACCTTGGTGACAGATACTATAAAGCCTAAAAAAGTTAGGCAGGATCATGAATTTAAAATTATACTTGATTTTAACATTCAATATAAAAAGTTCAAAAAGATTATTATAAAACATTGGGACATTTTAAAAAAGGATAGGATTTTAGGTACAGTCCTGTCACCCCGTCCTAGGTTCATTTATAAAAGAGCTCCTACCTTAAGAGATATTCTAGCACCTAGTGTTGTGGACCCCCAGTTTTTAAAGAGAATAGAATTTTTTCCTTCCTTACTGGTTTTTATGCATGTGGAAAATGCCCCCCATGTAGACAGTGTAAACACAATATCAAAAAGGCATAAAGATTTTAGTGCCCCAACCACTGGTAAAACGTATCCCATCAAAAATCTCATAACGTGTAACACCGCAGGGGTTGTATACGTGCTTGAGTGTGATTGCGGGTTGCAATATGTAGGGAGGACTTCGAGACCCCTAACCATCCGCATCGCCGAGCACGTTAACAACATAAAAAAAGGGGCTGAGGACACACAACGTCTCCAGACATTTTAGATACTTTCACAATAGAGACCCCAGATGTCTCAAATTCTGGGGCCTTGAGAAGGTTAATCGACACTGGAGAGGGGGTAATTTCATTCACCAACTCAGTCAACGCGAATCCCTCTGGATTCACGAAACTCAGGTTTTAGTACCAAGGGGCCTCAACATAGACTTTGATCTCCATTGTTTTATTTCAGATAAATAATTGATTTTATATTTTTCTTTAAAAAATTTAAAAAACAAGTAATATTTTTTATCACAGACGATGGCGGGTATACGTTCATATTAACATTGTATTTTATATTGTATTTACATTTGTATATGCTATTTTTAAGTGGTTTTAAATGTTTATTCACATTCTGGATTATTATCTTTATGCACATAACTTCGTTTTTATGTTTTTACATTTAATTATGTGTGGCATGTTGCCCGTGTCCCCATGAGAAAGCATGGCGCATTGTGTACAAGAGACGGTGGTACTTCCGGTTTCCAGTTTTTGCTGCCCACGCTCTGCGCTCTCCATGGTGACCGGGCTACTATATATAGACTTTGGGTGACGTTTGTAGCTCCACCCACCGCTGACGAAGTCCGCTCTGGACGCCCATCCATGTTGTTATATTATTACTCTTTTTTTGCTCAAAACGGACTATTGTACACCGGAAGCTGAATCACTTTTTATAACATGGACTGGTGTCATTACGCTCAGTGTATTGTGCTTTTCACTTCATTTTTTATTCAATAAAGAACTTTACAGTGTACACTTAGATTGTGTCCACTTTTTATCTCCCTTTCATCTGCCTCATCCATCTGGATTATCCTTTGTGCATGCCGCTGGATCTACTCGCCATCCTCACCTCCATGAGTGGGTAAAAAGCGTATTTGATCATTTGTTCACTCAAATTGTCCATCCTATTTGGTAAGAGTATTTTTTACTGATGGTGGAGGATTTTACACTATGAACTTTGGCTGCATCTATTGGCTTTATCCAGTCTTTCACATGGTGGATTCCAATTAGGTATGGCGCCAACAACTGGTCATTGAGGTCCACCCCTCCCATGTTAAGGTTGTATTCGTGGACACAGAGGGGTTTCTCCACAACACCAGTTACCGTAGGAATTTGGACTGTCGTATCTGCGTGAAGGGAGGACAGAATGAAAACATTCCATGAATCCCTCCACTTCACTGCTAACAGACTCATTAACACAGACAACTTGATCGAGAGTAAACCAGGCTGCAAACTGTTGGTTGAAGTGGTTGAAGGGGCCGAATATTGTAGAGCTGATCAAATCCAGGGTCACCCTGAGGACGACAGAGTTCATTGTCATTGAAGTGCACGAACCGCAAGATCTGCTTGTATCGTGTCTTGGTCATGGAGGCAGAGAACACGGGCATATGGTGAATTGGGTCAGTGGACCAATATGACTGCAACTCTTAAAGGCCTTAAATTCGGAGACCGTAAAATCAACTGTTTCCAACTGAATTCCTGGTTGGCCAGTGAATGGGGGAAGTACGGGTGCTGCAGAAATGGTGGGCTCTCAATTAGGATTGGCAAATGCAGCAGGAAGAGCACTATGGGCTCTACGGGCCTGTGTTTGTCTTCTTCTTGGTGGCTGCGGGACACTACTCGTGCTAGCCACCTCACCAGCTTGAACTGCTCCTACGGGACTCGCCATGTCACCAAGTGTTACTGCAGTGCTGGATAAACGACCAGGATGTACTAGGCCGCTGGTGCTTGCCAGTTCACCAGAAGGATGAGCGGCATTAGTACTGGCTCTCTGCTCCATATGAGAGCCCTGCAGTTCTTGCACCTCAGCGACAGCAGAAGAACAGGGTCGGGTACACCTGACCTTGGCAGGGACCACTACTCTGTCGTCAGAGCTATCTGTCAGGGTGCCGCTGCTGTCTACCGGTTCGTATTCTGAGCCTGAATCTGGCAGATGGGTGACTTCCTCTTTACTATCTGTCATGCTCAGAAACGTGTAGGCCTCTTCACTACTGTACCTTCGATTTGACATTTCGGTCTCTAAATTTACTGGCACAGTAGTGAGACTCACAGGAAAAAGAGATCCTGTCAGCGACTGCTTCAAGCGCTACAAGAAAAACTGTTACAGTTTGCAGGGATCAGGCCTGTCTCTGCGAATGCTGCAGTAATGTGTTTTATGTTTTATAAGTGACAGTCTTCGATTGATACTGCACTTGGATGGACTGGGCTGGGTGGAGGGGCTATACGCAGGTGCTAGCAGGTATCTGGGCTGATTCCACTAACACTGCCTTTTTGGGAAACCTAAACTGCTGGGGACGCTAATATAGATCAGATCAGATATTGAAACGTTCAGACACTATACTACTAAGGGAGGTGTATGGTGCGTGCGAGGGTGTTAGCGCTACTGGCTAGGGATGAGCTTCGAGTTTGAGTCGAACTCAAGTTCGACTCGAACATTGGCTGTTTGCCAGTTTGCCGAACAGCGAACAATTTGGGGTGTTCGCGGCAAATTCGAATGCCGCGGAACACCCTTTAAAAGTCTATGGGAGAAGTCAAAAGTGCTAATTTTAAAGGCTTATATTCATAGTATTGTCATAAAAAGTATTTGGGGACATGGGTCCTGCCCCAGGGGAATGGATCAATGCAAAAAAAAGTTTTAAAAACAGCCGTTTTTTCGGGAGCAGTGATTTTAATAATGCTTAAAGTGAAACAATAAAAGTGTAATATCCCTTTAAATTTCGTACCTGGGGGGTGTCTATAGTATGCCTGTAAAGGGGCGCATGTTTCCCGTGTTTAGAACAGTCTGACAGCAAAATGACATTTCAAAGGAAAAAAAGTCATTTAAACTACTCGCAGCTATTAATGAATTGCCGGTCCGACAATACACATAAAAGTTCATTGATAAAAACAGCATGGGAATTCCCCACAGGGGAACCCCGAACCAAAATTTAAAAAAAAATGACGTGGGGGGTCCCCCTAAAAGCCCTTCAGGTCTGGTATGAATATTAAGGGGAACCCCGCGCCAAAATGTTTTAAAAAAACGGCGTGGGGTCCCCCCAAAAATCCATACCAGACCCTTATCCAAGCGCGCAACCTGGCAGGCTGCAGGAAAAGAGGGGGGGGACGAGAGAGCGCCCCCCCTCCTGAACCGTGCCAGGTCACATGCTCTCAACATTGGGAGGGTGCTTTGGGGCATCCCCCCAAAACACCTTATCCCCGTATTGATGGGGACAAGGGCCTCATCCCCACAACCCTTGGCCGGTAGTTGTGGGGGTCTGCGTGCGGGGGGCTTATCGGAATCTGGAAGCCCCCTTTAACAAGGGGACCCCCAGATCCCTGCCCTCCCCCGTGTGAAATGGTAAGGGGGTACAAAAGTACCCCTACCATTTCACTAAAAAAGGGTCAAAAATGTTAAAAATGACAAGAGACAGTTTTTGACAATTCCTTTATTTAATCGGTTCTTCTTTCTTCTATCTTCCTTCGGTTTCTTCCTCCATCTTCTTCTTCTTTTGGTTCCTCTGGTTCTTCCTCCGGTGTTCTTGTCCGGCATCTTCCTCCGCGGCGTCAGCGTCTTCTTCCCTTCTTCTCCTCGGGCCGCTCCGCATCCATGATGGCATTGAGGGAGGCTTCCACTGTGTGACGCTTCCCTCTTCATCTTCTTGTCTTCATCTTCTTTTCGGACCTCTCCGCATCCATGATGGAATGGAGGGAGGCTCCCGCTGTGTGACGCTTCTCCTCTTCTGACGGTTCTTAAATAATGGGAGGCGGAGCCACCCGGTGACCCCGCCCCCCTCTGACACACGGGGACTTGACGGGTACTTCCCTGTGGCATTCCCCGTGATGTCAGAAGGGGGCGGGGTTACTTAACGGGTGACCCCGCCCCCTCTGACATCACGGGGAATGCCACAGGGAAGTCCCGTCAAGTCCCTGTGCGTCAGAGGGGGCGGGGTCACCGGGTGGCCCCGCCCCCCGTTATTTAAGAACTTTAAGAAGAGGAGCCTCCCTCCATGCCATCATGGATGCGGAGCAGCCTGAAAAGAAGATGAAGACAAGAAGATGAAGAGAAGAAGATGAAGAGAAGAAGATGAAGAGAAGAAGATGAAGAGAAGAAGATGAAGAGAAGAAGCGTCACACAGCGGGAGCCTCCCTCCATGCCATCATGGATGCAGAGCGGCCTGAGGAGAAGAAGGGAAGAAGACGCCGATGCCGTGGAGGAAGATGCCGGACGAGAACGCCGGAGTAAGAACCAGAAGAACCAGAAGAAGAAGATGAAGGAAGAAACCGAAGGAAGATATAAGAAAGAAGAAGCATTTAAATAAAGGAATTGTCAAAAACTGTCTCTTGTCATTTTCAACTTTCTTGACAGTTTTTTGTGAAATGGTAGGGGTACTATTGTACCCCCTTACCATTTCACACAGGGGGGAGGGCTGGGATCTGGGGGTCCCCTTGTTAAAAGGGGCTTCCAGATTCCGATAAGCCCCCCCGCCCGCAGACCCCAGCAACCACTGGCCAAGGGTTGTGGGGATGAGGCCCTTGTCCTCATCAACATGGGGACAAGGTGTTTTGGGGGGCTACCCCAAAGCACCCTCCCAATGTTGAGGGCATGTGGCCTGGTACGATTCAGGGGGGGGGCGCTGCCTGTGGCCTGCCAGGTTGCGTGCTCGGATAAGGGTCTGGTATGGATTTTTAGGGGGACCCCAAGCCATTTTTTTTTTCATTTTGGCACGGGGTTCCCCTTAAAATCCATACCAGACCTGAAGGGTCTGGTATAGATTTTGAGGGGGACCCCACGCCATTTAAAAAAAAAAATTTTTGGCCGGGTTCCCCTTAATATCCATACCAGACCTGAAGGGCCTGGTATGGAATTTAGGGGACCCCCCCACGTCAATTTTTTTTTAATTTTGGTTCGGAGTTCCCCTGTGGGAAATTCCCATGCCTTTTTATCAATGAACTTTTATGTGTATTAATAACAAAAAACACTGCGCTAGGCTGGTGAGTAAAGCAGCTACATACAATGTGACAAACAAAAATACAAAATCTATAAAAAATGTAGCGCATAAAAAATGTAATATGTAATAATCACAAACTTGAGAGAAGGTAAGGAAGCCCGACATGTTTCGACCCATAGGTCTTCCTATGGGTCGAAACATGTTGGGCTTCCTTACCTTCTCTCAAGTTGCCCTTAACTTTTTATAGTGATCACTTTGTTTTTATGTATCTGGTTTTATTACAATAAAAGATACCATCTTTTTTTATTTGCACCATGGGGAAGCTCTGCTTTTCTTTTTACATAACATCGGGAGAGAAGTAAATGCCCCACCTCCGTCACCAACTACATATTCCAGTCGGCAGAATTCCGTCTACACCCATTGCGAAGATCTGTCTGACGACTCCGCGAGGATTTGGGGAAGTGACATCTGTGAGCTCTGACGGTCTGGATATCGGTTTACATGCCATGAGTGGCGTAAAGTCTACATGACTCCATTTCATAAGTCCACAGGATCCGATAAGAGTTCATGCCTACCTTTCTTTGATTTGATGCTGTTGCAGGTTAAAGCCGTTTCCGTGTATTGACCAACCCAGTCTTCTGTGCACATTGGGAACATTCCCATTGCCAGTGACTTTTCATGTGCACATTGATTTGGAGACTTTCACTTTTCTTATGTTTTTACTTTATATGGACTTCACCCCATCTTCACTCCATTTTTTGTGGTATTCCACTACACCCAGTTTATAGATTCGGGGTGTTTGTGATTATTACATATTACATTTTTTATGCGCTACATTTTTTATAGATTTTATGTGTATTGTCGGACCGGCAATTCATTAATAGCCGCGAGTAGGTTTAAATGACTTTTTTTCCTTTGAAATGTCATTTTGCTGTCAGACTGTTCTAAACACGCGAAACATGCGCCCCTTTACAGGTATACTATAGACACCCCCCAGGTACTAAATTTAAAGGGATATTACATTTTTATTGTTTTACTTTAAGCATTATTAAAATCACTGCTCCCGAAAAAACGGCCGTTTTTAAAACTTTTTTTGCATTGATCCATGTCCCCTGGGGCAGGACCCAGGTCCCCAAATACTTTTTATGACAATAACTTGCATATAAGCCTTTAAAATTAGCACTTTTGATTATTCATGTTCGTGTCCCATAGACTTTAACGGTGTTCGCACAAATTTTTTGCCTGTTCGCAAGTTCTGGTGCAAACTGAACAGGGGGGTGTTCGGCTCATCCCTACTACTGGCAATAATCTGACACTGCCTGGGGCGATGCAGACCCTATCTGACACTAAAACCTGCTGGGTGATTAGGGGGTAAAACCTTTATTTAGGTAATATACGGCGGGTGCCCTGACACTATAAAAAAAACAAGCTAACCAGAGTCACCCGTGACAATAATACAGTGATCACTGGTGACAGGGGGTGACCAAGGGGTTAAACCTTTATTGGGGGCTTAGGGGGGGATCCCTAGACCTATCTGGGCCTACACCAAGTACCCTAACACTGATTTTTGTCACTGACACCAGTAGAGTGATCAAAAAAAAAAATGAACGCTGCACTGGGTGACACAGTGACAGGGCGTGAAGTGGTTAACTGGGGGGACAATCGGGGGGTGACAAGTGTACCTACGTGAACTGGTGTCAGTGTAGTGTTGGTGCACTTACTCTGAGATGTCTTCTCTCCTCTCTCTGGAACGAAGAGACTTCCACGAGGAGAGATAGCATCACTTCCCCTGCTGTGTTTACACTTACACATGCAGGGGAAGGATTTGATTCACCAGGACCGATCAACAGGTCCAGGCCAGAAACCATTGGCCTGGGCCTGGAGATTGATCGGTCCTGAAGCAAATCCGATCAGCGCGGCAACGTATAGCTACGACGCTTCCCCTAGCCAGGCCAACCTGCCGCAGTATAACTGCGGCGGCTGGTCCAGAACTGGTTAAACTAGAGAACCACTAAAAAGGTAACCAAAATTCTGTGTTTTCTAGAGATAAATGTACATGTGGCCATCATAGTTTTATTAGCAATAATGCTTTAAAAACACTGGCTTGGCTTGGTATTGGCTTTTTGTGGCCCCTGAGACAGCTTACCACATGCTGATGATGGAAAAATCAGGTGTGTTAGAAAACAGCTCCCGATCACTATTGTATCCTACTGATAAATTGGAATCAGCTTCCTCCCCCACTTCACCCCAATCCCCTCTTAACTGTATGTTTAGACAGTGGCATACCTGGGTGGTTGCCTACCCTGGGTACAGCCACCTGGTGGGGGCTATCCATACCTCTGTCAAATGGGACCCACAGCTATCAAAACAGCTTACTGACTTCTCAAGTTCTCACTGTCAGTGTTAAAGAGAGAAGGCAAAGGAAATCTATCACCACTCACTTCCGCTGTAACTGTTTGCTGTCCTGAGTTCCAATATCAGCCACTGAAAGATCACACACCTAATAGCCATTGACTGTGAAAATATTAAACGAATGAGATGGAAAAGGTAAAGTATTTACAGCCTTCAGCGTAGAAATGGCAAAGGCCCGGGAAAAAACCCTGGCAAAAATGGGAAAAAAAACCTTGCTTTTTTTCAAAGCCATTTTTTGTTATTTCCGGAAAAACTGGAAAAAAGTGTGTAAAATATGTTTTATAATGATAAGTAATATATTCATGACATGGTGTTCAAACTATATAATATGAAGACCCTAATGAAAGATTTGAGACTTTATGTAGAGTCTTAAATTACTGCAAATTCTGAAATACAGTTCAAGTAACACTGCACTTCTCAATGCAATTCTCAAACAAGAGAAATATGCATTTCTGCCACTAGGGGGAACTGCAGGGAAAAGACTCCAGTTTGGTTTGCTTGTGGGCTCCATCTTGTATCTCCTACATTTGGGTGAATGTCGAGATACAGTAGATGATAGTTTCTCTCCGCTCGGACCTTAATTGGCAGATAAAAGGGGAAATTAGTCTGACAAATTAGTTTATCTTTATAACCTTTAAATGATTCCTATTAAGGTTCTCCATCATCATAGCATAATGTTCCCTGTAGTCTACTCAGTACATTGTTTTTCTTTTCCTTCTCCCAGTAAAATGGTGAGACCGACATCTAGAGTTTGGAAAGATTTCCACAGTGCAATTGCTGTTGACAGCAAAGCTGTAATTTGCAAATATCGTGAGAAGAAATATTCTTTTCCAAATGCTACAAGGATGACCAAACACATTCTTGTATGCCAGAGGTGCCCTAAAGACATTAAAAATATTTTATAGAATGAAAAAATAGGGACTATATTGAGAGTGAGAGTAGCTTTTCCCTCCAGAGTTCTCATTCCAGAAACATTCTTTCTGCTGCTTCTGAATTATCACGTAGGGGTCATTTCACTAACATTTACTGCATGCGATAACATGGTCACGTGACTAATTTGCATAAATTATCACATGCGGTAAATAAAGTCCAATTCACAAAAAGACGATTATGTGGCATTTACCGCAAACTGAAAAATGTGCCAGTAAATATCACCAAAAAAACATGCGGTAAACTCTTTAATCCAATTCACAAACAGAACAGAGTAAAAAAAATGCAATATTTATCACCAGTGTTTTGCTGGCGGTATCACATGCAGTATTTGTCAGAAACAGCCTGGGGGTTCCTCCCCCCTCCAATAGATTGTTGCTAAGGAGCTGGCCGCCGAGTCCTTAACAACGGATGACTCATCAGCTGTCATTGAAATGTGAAAAAACATTACCGACAATAAAAAATGGTGAAAAAATAAACAGCGTTCTCCATGCCAAATTTAAAAAAACAGTGTGGGGTCCCCCCCAAAATCCATACCAGACCCTTATCCGAGCATGCAGCCTGGCAAGTCAGGAAAGGAAGGGGATGAGCGAGCACCCCCTCCTGAACCATACCAGGCTACATGCTGTCAACAGGAGGGGGTGGGTGCTTTGTTGATGGGGACATGGACCTCATCCCCACAACCATGGGCTGTGGTTCTGGGGGTCTGCGGGCAGGGGGCTTATCAGAATCTGTAAGCCTCCTTTCACAAGGGGGCCCCCAGATCCCGCCCCCATGTGAATGAGTATGGGGTACATAGCACCCTTACTCATTCACCAAAAAAAGTGTAAAAAGTGAAAAGACAGTACAAAAGTTTTTGACAAGTCCCTTATTAAAAAATAAAAAACACTGCCCCCCATTGTAGATCCATCGTCAATCACGCTGCAGCTGCCAGCGCTGGAACCGAAAATAAAAATTGCTCCGCTCGTCACGAATGCTCCTGCGGTCTGGCTGCCTCACTATGTGCTTTTTCTTAAATAGCTATGGGACGGGGCTACCTGGTGGCACCGCACCCAATGTCACCTGGTGCCACCGCCCCCTTGTTATGACATCGACCCAGCATGTACAGGTTGGTGATGTCACAAGGGTGGGGGTGCCACCAGGTGACGTCACCGGGTAGCCTCGCCCCATACTCATTCACATAGGCCGGGATCTGGGGGCCCCTTGTTAAAGGGGGCTTGCAGATTCCGGGAAGCCCCCTGCCCGCAGACCCCCACAAGGGTTGTGGGGATAAGGCCCCTGTCCCTATCAACAGAGCCCCCCCATTCCAATACACCCACCCCTCCATGTTGAGGGCATGTGGCACCGTATTGGTCAGGAGGAGGGGCACTCACTCTTCCCCCCGCCTTTCTTTACCTGCTGTGTAGCATACTCGGATAAGGGTCTGGTATGGATTTTGGGGGATCTCACACCATTTTTTTTTTTTAATTTTGATGTGGGATTCCCTTAAAGTCCATTAATATGCATTGGGGATGGGGGGCCCACACCGTTTTTTAAAAATAATTTTTAATTGATGTCATGTCAGCTAATAAGTCATCCATTGTTAGCCACTTCAGCCCCGGAAGATTTTACCCAATTCTTGAACAGAGCACTTTTTGCGATTTGGCATTGCGTTGTTTTAACTGACAATTGGGCGGCTGTGCGACGTTACACCAAAACAAAATTGACGTCCTTTTTTTTCCCACAAATAGAGCTTTGTTTTGGTGGTATTTGATCACCTCTGCGGTTTTTATTTTTTGCGCAACAAAAAAAAGAGCGACAATTTTGAAAAAAAAGCAATATTTTTTACTTTTTGCTATAATAAATATCCCCAAAAAATATATATAAAAACAAATTTTTTCCTCAGTTTAGGTCGATATGTATAGGATTAAATCGCAATAAGCGTATATTGATTGGTTTGCGCAAAAGTTATAGCATCTACAAAATAGGGGATAGATTAATGGCATTTTTATTATTAATTTTTTTTATTAGTAATGGCAGTGATTTGCGATTTTTATCATGACTGTGACATTATGGCGGACACATCGGACACTTTTGACACTATTTTGGGACCATTGTCATTTATACAGCGATCAGTGCTATAAAAATGCACTGATTACTGTGTAAATGACACTGGCAGGGAAGGGGTTAAACACTAGGGGGCAATCAAGGGGTTAAGTGTGTCCTAGGGAGTGATTCTAACTGTGGGGGGGTGGGCTACCACTGACTTGACACCGATGACAGGGAGCAGTAGATCCCTGTCATGTTACTAGGCAGAACGGGGAAATGCCTTGTTTACATAGGCATCTCCCCGTTTTGTGGCTCTGTGACACGATCGTGGGACACCGGCGGACATCCAGTCCACGGGACCCGTGGGCACGGTCACGCTGTACGCGGCGGTGCAGGCCCACTAGCCCTGCCAATTAAAAGGGACGTACAGGTACGCCCATTTGCTCTGCGCTGCCATTGTGCCGACGTATATCAGCATGCAGCGGTCAGCAAGTGGTTAAGGACTCAGTGGCTGGCTCCTTAGCAACAAGTTCAATGTGGTAATTTACTGCATGAAAAAAATGCAGTAATTACCACTCAATAGAACAAATACCGCATTCTTTATTAAACGCAAAATTCTTAGTGAATTGCACTTTTAAAACTGATTTACTGCAAGTGCTATTTTACCGCATTTTATTGGTTGTTATTAAATTCTTGAATTGAAGTTGTGAATTGACCCCAAAGTTTTTCTTCACCAGCAGCATCTTCAAGTAACGAAGTGTTACAAACCACGACCTCACAAAAATACACAATATCTTCATTTATAGAGAAAATGACACCTGAAAATCAGGAGCACATTGATCAAGCTTGCAATATATGCTTCTGGATCAACATTATCAATAACTAAAAATGCATATTGGCAGGAAGTTTATAAATTATTATGAGGGAAAGGGGGGAGTTTTTCTGTTCTCATGTATAGGTGAAATGTTTTTAACATATACAGACCTTGCTTTTCTATTTGTAATAAAGAATACAATTTTAAAATATGCAAGTTTAGTTTATTTACTGAATAAGCTGTATATTTATTTGAAGCATAATACTTATGTAGCACTGGTAGATTTTTAATCTACCGCTGACAGGTAAATCTAGTGGGTCACTTGTTAGAGGAAGTCAGGTTTGCCTCTGTTCCAGCTTGGCTGGGTTGCATGTGGTTCCACACTGTGGCGGTGGGTGTCGTAGTCACCATGGGCCAGTGTTGGAAAAGCAACGTGTTGAAGCGTATGAGTGCTCCTCTGTCCCGGGGACAACTCGGTGGAGGTGGTCCTCCGAGTTGCATTCTGGGAGAGGGTATTTATGGGACAGGTGCCATATTTTGGGTTTTTTTTCCGGCCACCGGCTGGCCCTCCTGGCCGACAGGTATGTGTTAAGAGTACCAACTCATGGTCCTCCGTTCCGGAGGCCCATGTCGCTGCGGCGTGTGGGTGGGCCCAGAAGCCTGTCTGGGGCCTACCACAGCAGCAGAGGAACGGTCCTGAGCTGTCTATCCTGAGTGAAGAAGCTGGACAACCAAGAAGATCCCAGGGGAGGACCCTTCATGGAAGGATCTTGCAGAGTGCTGGTCTGGAGAGGGGCCTGGTGACTCGGTTGGAGGACGTATCCTGAAGTAATCTTACTGCATAGTACTGCCGGGTTGGCTTAAAGGTTCAAGTACTGTGTCTGACATTCATCGCAAACCAATACATCCTGTGGCAGAGGATCGTGCGGGTTTCATTCCAAACAAGTCTGTGGCAGAGACTTTTGTTCGTGCTGCATACTGGCTGCTAGGCAAGTGAGAGATGTCTATCCAGGCGGGCAAAGATTAGATCCTACAAAAAAAAGGGAGACTATTCAACTACAAGTGTGCAATTCCAGAGAATGTTCTGAAGAATTCTACTGAGAGGTATTTGAGCTTCCCTGCAGCTTTCCTGCTACTTCCTTTATTTGTTCATTAAAGCATTGGAAAAATATACTCGAGTGTTCAGTGCTTGCATCGCCCAGAGGTAAACTCAACGGAACCCTAGACCCGGTGCCGGTGAAACAGAGGTATCGAGAGTGAAGGTAACAGCCCGCTTTAAACCAGCAGCTCCACCGAGAGTTATTGCTACATGTGGGGGCGTCGTCCGGGATTTGTTAGCCATCAATTCTCGCAACCTAGAGAGGTGTTTCACCAGGAGTTTACGGTGAGAGCTGGACTTTGTCATTTTCTTGGGAAAAGAAGAGGTTAAAAGTTGCAGGACTTTATTTCTGAGTGCGTAGGCGGCGGGCGCCAGTAAAAGCCCGGGAGCTACATGATCAGAAGAACAAGTGGGAGGAGCCTACCCTACTTGATACTGCGTGGGACGCGTGTATGTGTTTGGCGCCAAAGAAGAGAGGCCTCGTGATCGTGCTGAGAAGATCAGAGTGTGGCCATGTCTTTTCCGGCGATGCAGCCAATTATGGGACCAAGAATGTTCCCTGCGAGTACTGTGCAGACCGGAACCCAGCTTACAGATACCGGTATTCGTCTGAAGTTGCAGGGGAGGTTTGTTCTCTATACCGTCTGAGATATCGAAGGGCTGGGCATGATCTGCCACAAATGTGAGGGACTGGCCGTACATCTCCGTGCATTTGGTCGCTGCCCACAATGTGGAGAATATTTGTTTGTGGTGGAGCAACCTACCATGTCGCCCCGTGCTTATCGTATGGACTGGGCTACAGGTGTCGCCACAGTAGAAGCTGCTACTTCTGCTGGAAGATAACGGCAGGCCGTGACTTTGCCTGTTGTTGCCGAGAATGTTCCGGAGAGAGACACTGCTGTTACCGATTCATCAGCGGACATTACTTTGATTTCCGCATCCACTACACCTATCCCCGTTGTGCCTGTACAGAGGAAGGTGGGATATGTGAAGGCTTCCCGCGGCCGTGGTCGAGGCCTACCCCAGAGACTACCCGAACCGGATCCAATAAAGTCCACGTCAGGAACGGGTGAGCAATCAGTGGGGAATGTATCTGGGACTGTAAATAAATATCTGCCAGCAGAAGAGCTGGGAGATTCGGAGATAGAATCCATGTCGGATCTCTCCGGTGATGATTACCTATTTGAGACTATGTCACAAGAACTCTTATGGGCCCAAGGCGAGGATGTTGCCTCTGCTATGACTTTCCCTGAATGGACAGCCCTGAGTTCTGGGAAGACGTCACCTTGTGTGGAGCCACATAGCACTGTAAATGAGACATTGTCAAAAGTTGCTAGTTCACTTCAGACATCGGCTGGGTCTATGGTGAGCAAGTCGTTGGATTCATGTGTGCCTCCTGGGATGGGAAAAAATAGATCCTTACCGAAACTTGCACGTTTGCAGAGAATGTTGAACAAGCGTGTAGCTACGGAATATGGTTTGGAGTTCCCTTATGACCCTCAGGATATAATGCAAGTGATTGAAGTTAACCGGGAGCTTTGTTACAGTGAAGCTGTTTGGGACTATTTGTCTGTGCCTAAGCCTTTCCGAAAAACTGGTTGTTCTGTTGCTATGCATGAACGCTTCAGTGGATGTTTTATGCACTGGAACTATGGTCGGCACATTCATGCTGACAAAGTGGTCATTTGCAGACCCAGAAAAGATAACGTTGTATATTTCATCACTACAGTGGAGAAACAGGGAAAAACACTGACATTGCCAGATCCCCGGTTTTATTAGTAATTATGGACAAAAGAACTTTGGGGTAGTTGGTTAGTGCCAGTGTATAGAGACCTTCGTGGTTAAAATCTGAATATTCATCTCAGTGTTTCAAATCCAAGGACTTCTTTTTGCTAGCCGGATTTCTTTCATTTAAAAATTGTGTATGTATAGGGATGGACTCCTAAAGATTATTCTGATATAGATAATGGGAAAAGAGTTTCATTTTTTTCAAATGAGACTTTGCTTCTGAAACTGTATAGGACGCATGTATGTTTAAAGTGTTTTCCTTTTCAGGAACTATTTGATCTCCTATCAAGCTGTTAGGCTTTTCAGCTAAGATAGATAGTGAGGTTATGTACAGTCATAGGATGGTTTTGTTTGCGGATGTGAACATATTGTTTTACAAATGTTAATCTTATAATGTCTTTCTACTGTCTTTCCCTCTTCTTTACTTGAATCCAAGTTTTAAGCTCAAATACCTGCTCTCAGGCTTGGGAGTTATTTTTGTGACAGACATTGAGGACAACGTCTATTGTAGTGGGGGGGAGTATGTAGCGCTGGTAGATTTTTAATCTACCGCTGATAGGTAAATCTAGTGGGTCACTTGTTAGAGGAAGTCAGGTTTGCCTCTGTTCCAGCTTGGCTGGGTTGCATGTGGTTCCACACTGTGCCGGTGGGTGTCGTAGTCAACATGGGCCAGTGTTGGAAAAGCAACGTGTTGAAGCGTATGAGTGCTCCTCGGTCCCGGGGACAACTCGGTGGAGGTGGTCCTCCGAGTTGCATTCTGGGAGAGGGTATTTATGGGAGAGACGCCATATTTTGGGGTTTTCTTTCAGCTACCTGCTGGCCCTCCTGGCCGACAGGTATGTGTTAAGAGTACCACCTCGTGGTCGTCCGTTCTGGAGGCCCACGTCGCTGCGGCGTGTGGGTGGGCCCAGAAGCCTGTCTGGGGCCTACCACAGCAGCAGAGGAACGGTCCTGAGCTGTCTATCCTGAGTGAAGAAGCTGGACAACCGAGAAGATCCCAGGGGAGGACCCTTCATGGAAGGATCTTGCAGAGTGCTGGTCTGAAGAGGGGCCTGGTGACTCGGTTGGAGGACGTATCCTGAAGTAATCTCACTGCATAGTACTGCAGGGTTGGCTTAAAGGTTCAAGTACCTGTGTCTGACATTCATCGCAAACCAATACATCCTGTGGCAGAGGATCGTACGGGTTTCATTCCAAACAAGTCTGTGGAAGAGACTTTTGTTCGTTCTGCGGACTGGCTGCTAGGCAAGTGAGAGATGTCTATCCAGGCGGGCAAAGATTAGATCCTACAAAAAAAAGGGAGACTATTCAACTACAGGTGTTCAATTCCGGAGAATGTTCTGAAGAATGCTACTGAAAGGTATTTGAGCTTCCCTGCAGCTTTCCTGCTACTTCCTTTATTTGTTCATTAAAGCATTGGAAAAATATACTTGAGTGTTCAGTGCTTACATCGCCCAGAGGTAAACTCAACGGAACCCTAGACCTGGTGCCGGTGAAACAGAGGTATCGAGAGTGAAGGTAACAGCCCACTTTAAACCAGCAGCTCCACCGAGCGTTATTGCTACACTTATATATACACTGTATAACAAAATGACTTTTTAAAACTATTTCACATTGAATTTTTTTTATTTTTCCAAAATTTCCAATTCTTCCAGAAAAAAACAGGAAAAAAGTTTTTTCCCATGGCTTCAAAATTTCCAGAAATTTTACATCTCTACTCCAGAGGTAGCAGAGTTTTTGAACTTGGCTTGCAAAGTTGGTTATTGTTGGTGATCTTCAAAGTTTGCTTGTTCCCAAATCCATTAAAACTGAAATGATTATACAAATATCCGAAGGACACATGAAGTTGCTAACTATAAATACAAAGCCCACAATATGATCTAAATTACTGACCAAGTGTGAGGGAATTTACCAAAATACCTAAATGTTGCCCTGTTAATTGTGTGGCAGGAGTTATTCTACACTGAGCGTTCACATGACCACTGGTTACTCAGTTCTCAGTCTGCTTAAAGTGGAAAGAAGTGACTGTTAGTCACCACTCTCCGCTCTATCCCTCCAGCACTCACTGAAGCACTGGGCAGGGGAGGGGGCTGGCGCAGCTCTCTTCGGCTCTCCACGCGCTGAGAGGCAGCTGTCAATGGTAAGTAAGCAAGTGGTTAAGTAGCAGTTATCGTATTTGGTGTTTTTAGATCAACAGAATGCTTAGTGGGGTTGTTCTCCAATATTAGTTTGGTGTATGCCTAAAAAAATACTTTAAAATTTTTAGGAGGATCATTAAAAGAGTAATATGAAAATGAGGTCAGTCCTGACACATTGGACTACAGATATTATAAGTGTTTACCTGTAACCTGGCCGTTGTGTTCCTTCAACTCATGCATTTTGGTCCATTTTTCTCCTTCTTTCTTGTATATATGGACATCATGACTATTTGGGCAAAAAGCTATTTCTGTGAGGAAAAAATGGATTTAAGGGATAAATCGCAAATATTGCACAAGCATGGTATGCTAACTGGATCATGTTGCTCAAAAGAAAAACAGTTGGAGATATTTAAAAAATATATATCACAAGTTAATGGAAAGATATGGCGGGGTTATACATTATTTCTTTAATTTTATTTATGTAAATATAAAATATACTAGTACACATGGCCCAAATGTCGGGCGGCTTCAGCTGTTTAAATAGAAACCAGCCAACATTCAACCCGTGTATACTGCAGTTGGTCCAACAGAAGCCGGACGTTCTGCCAGCTTCTGTCAAAGGGGCATGACCGAAAAAGGTTTGCTGATTGGCTCCTGATCAGTGCTCTCAGCCAATGTTAAGACTTGCAACATAAGTTACAGTAAAAAAAAAATTAGTGTATAGTGACAAAGCAATAATAAAGTCTTGAAAACTTATGAAAGCTTTCCTTGAAAATAAAGAATTTACATTTTTTTTAACTTGAAGGCTTCCAGGTAACAGGGTAATTTAGCAAAACTGAACCTCATGGGCTGGTAATTGATGCATATTGTTGCTGTTGGATAATAAGTAAAGGAAGAGGATGAGTCCTCTCTGGAAGAAAATTGGGGGGACGATGTATGAAAATGGGGCCTGTAGAGAGGTGGGTGTCAGTATCAAGACTCAGGCTGGCCCTTTAAGGCTGAGCAAAACTCACCTGAGACAGTCTTTACCTGGAAACAGTGATTGACCGGCTCCCAGCAGTCCATGTGTAAAGCACCTGTTGCATATACCATTAGTTCTCATGTACTCTTGCTTGACCCAGCTGGTATTTGCATTTTTTGGGCAGGTTTCAACAGTGGACCATGCCATTGAAATGTGTGTTGAAATGCTAATTTGTAGTCTTCATCAGAAACCAGCATGTCAGGGTGACAACGCAGGAGCACAATTAAGAGATAGGAACAAAGCTTTGACACTCTAACAGGAAGTGAATGGACAAGGACCTTCACTGCAAGATTAACAGGTTTTATTTTACCAAAGGCTGCAAATTTTAAAAAGTTATAAATGATTTTTGTATTTTGTCATGTGAGGTGGGAATCCGGGTTGGGTCAAGCCGCTCTGTGTGCCTCTAAAGAGGCACACAGCCCAGCTCGGGATCGAGGTCTGAAAACACATAAGAAGAGGAGCCAAGATCTCCATCAGGAGGCCCCATAAGAGGGCTGCTCTGTGCAATGTTAAGTATAACAAGTTTATTTAAAAAAAAAAAAACTTTACAATCACGTTATTAAAAAACTGCAAGCTGACAGCTCTTTGTTGCAGAAGAGACATGCGCAGCTCTGAAAGCATTCCCAACATACTCTGGCTGTGAAAAGCTCCCATGTGCATGCCAATCAAGAGGGCAAAAACCCAGCACCTGGAAGTAGAGGTGGAGAAGATGACAGTGGCTGGCAATGGATTTAACCATTGCATCGCTGGAATGAGGAGGTGAATACTTCTGTGGGCATAGTTCCACTTTAACATGTTAAAGCTTTAATATGATTTTAATTATTGGGTTTACATAAACTTTAATTGGTCAAGTTTCAAAACAAGCAGAAATACTCACGAGTTCCATCTTTGTTAAAGGCATGGCAGCTTATTGGTTCCAAGAGGAAACTGTGAAACGCCATTTCTATATGAGAAAAGAAAAACAGGTAGCTTGAAAAAAAAGTACGTCTTTTCCTTACATTGAACATTAAAGGGCACATTTATGAAGCTGTTAATGTGACTTTTAGCAAACACTCACTGGTGGTGGATTCACCTTCAGTTAATGTTTGGCAAATGTCAGAATTACAGTTCATTAAATATGCCCCAGAGTTTGTTTGACGCTAAAATACAAGCACAAAATGATGTTAAATACAAGCAAAAAATTTACCATAACAATAAACGTTAATCTCTTCTCGCACGCCAACTATGACCCTTTAACTGAGTTGAAAATATACTTACCTATTCTCCAGCGCTATAATCCCCAGAGGTCCCTGCCAGCCTCTGACATCTTCAGCCCAGGGGTTTCCTTTTAAATTGGCAGGCCCAAGGTGATGTTACTCTCACGCATGCGTGGGATTTCAGTCAGCTCGGCATTGGGGAAATTCTACACCGGGCTGCACTTTCACAGATCATTGTGCAGCGCAGAGTGGCAGGTAAGGTAACTTCAATACAGAAAAGCATGTTTCTTCTGCATTAAAAATTCTGCCTGTCCACAAGTTCCACTTTAGGTGGGGGGTGAGATGGACTTCCTGGTCATTTGATTTCCTTACTTGGAACAGTTTCAGGAAGACAGGCTAAGCCATTGTTAGTGGATGCATCAAAGTGCATAGTGCAGATCTCCATCTGAGCACTGTCAACATTCCTAAGAATTGATGAAGGGGGGAGTATGTTTTGCCCCTGAAACACATTGGCATTTTTACTGCTATGAATCAATTTTATCATTAAAACCTTAGACTCTTAGACATTTGGCGATTTCAGTGGCTTGTATGTACAGTATGTGGATTTCCAACTCTGGTCAACTCAGGTTTTCCTGATCCTTAGGGCATACCTCCCAACTTTTGAACTTCAGAATGAGGGACACTTGAGGAAGGAAGTAACCTTGCATATCGCGCCACAGCAAATGTGGTCAAACTTCTGACAGTGGGAGGAGCTTAAGGGGCATCATTAAACAAAACTTGGGCTTTCTTGTACCTATAAAATATGCTTTTATTATTGTTCCACAAGCAAGAGTCTCATGGATACATACAAACCCCAGCACATTTAAAAGAATGCAGGGTTTTGGAGTGCATTGCGTACAGAGTGCAGGGTTCTGGGATGAGCTGCGTACAGAGTGCAGGGTTCTGGGATGAGCTGCGTACAGAGTGCAGGGTTCTGGGATGAGCTGCGTACAGAGTGCAGGGTTCTGGGATGAGCTGCGTACAGAGTGCAGGGTTCTGGGATGAGCTGCGTACAGAGTGCAGGGTTCTGGGATGAGCTGCGTACAGAGTGCAGGGTTCTGGGATGAGCTGCGTACAGAGTGTAGGGTTCCGGGATGAGCTAAGTGCAGGGTTCTGGGATGAGCTGCGTACAGAGTGCAGGGCTCTGGGAGGAGGGGCAGTGGAGGGCAGTATGATGAGCAGATTATAGGCATTTTTCTGCTTTTTACATTGGTGACCTTTTGACCTGTGCAAAATCGTGGCAAAAAACACGGTAAAAATCGCTGCAAAATTGCGGTAAAAACGCATGACCTTTCTGCCTGAAAATGAAATGCTCAGGTGTGAATGCAGCCTGACAGATAGTAAACGACGTTTAAAAACGTCCATTTTTGCCGCATTTACATGTCGCGTTTGCGTTTAGAATCGTTTATTTTTTTTATTTTTTTGCAAATAGTCAAAAATGAAAAACTCCTGTAAACTAAATGAGTTTACAAGCTGTTACAGGCATGTGGCATTTTAAATGCCTCTGAATATTGTTCTGAATGCTTTTTTTTGCTTTCCAAAAAGCTCAACTGCCTAGAAACGACTAGAAACGATCCTGTGTACATGTACTGATAAGATAACAGAGCAGGTGCAGCTGAAGAAAAATGCCCAACTGCTCCTAAACGTTTGTTTACCAGCGTTTAGCTGCATTTCGTTTACAGGCGTTTTTAATGGAGATACATTTTTGAGGCTTCATGTACACTGCTGCTGGTAAACGGACATTTAGGAGCAGTTGGGCATTTTTTTCAGCTGCCCCTGAATTCTCCTCTATGTTATCTTATCAGTACATGTACACAGGGTCGTTTATAGTAGTTTCTAGACAGTTGAGTTTAGAAGTATTTTTTGGAAAGCAAAAAAATGCGTTCAGGACGGATGTTCAGAGGCGTTTGAAACTCCAAACGCCTGTAACAGCTGGTAAACTCGGTAACTCGCATTTAGCCGCGTTATGTTCACAGGTGTTTTAATTTTTGGTTATTTAAAAAAAAAGATGCTTCTGAATGCAAACGCGGCTAAACGCGGCAAAACTGACCTTTCTAAACGTTGTTTACTATCTGTCAAGTTGAATCGTTCAGGGGAGGCTGTTAAACGTCCTGTGTACATTAAGTCTAATAGCAATGCTGGGAGGTTTGATTGCACAAAGGTCACACAGTTAATTTTAAGAAAGTATTGCCTCCTGATGCACTAAGTAAATGATAAAAAAAGCAAGGCAGTCCACTTCCTCCCTTCAGTTCAGTCCAATCAAAAACCCAAACCAAATGATCTGATGTAAGGCTTGATTCACATCTATGCATGTTGCTTTTGAGCGTATCTGCAGTGCTTTTTGCGGAGCTTGCCGTGTTTTTGGACACTCATTTTTACCACGATTTTGCCGCAATTTGCAATTTACACTGTATATAGCCTGTTGTGAAAAAAAACACAGTGTGGGGTCCCCCCGGTCCATACCAGGCCCTTGGGTCTAGTATGGACTCAGAGGGGACCCCCCAACACCAATTTTTTTTTTTTAAATGGCGTGCGGTCCCCCCCAAAATCCATACCAGACCACTATCCGAGCATGCAGGTCAGGAAAGGGAGGGAACGAGCGAGCACCCCCCCTCCTGAACCATACCAGACCGCATGCCCTCAACATGGGGGGGTGAGTGCTTTGGGGCAGGGGGCTCTGTGCCCCCCACCCCAAAGCACCTTGCCCCCATGTTGATGGGGACAAGAGTCTCTTCTTGACAACCCTTGCCCTGTGGTTGTCGGGGTCTGCAGGCGGGCGGCTTATCGGAATCTGGAAGGGGGGGCCCCCAGATCCCGCCCCCCCCTATGTGAATAGAGAATGGGGTACATTGTTCCTCTACCCATTCACCAAAAAAAGTAGTGTAGTGTAAAGAAATACAGTAGACAGTTTTTGACGCACTCACGGACGACCCTCCTTCAATGCTGCGTCTCGCTGATCTGTCCGCACCGATGTCAAGCTTTTCTTAGATAGCAATGGGGGCGTAGCCATCGGATGATGTCATCCAGGGGCCCCGCCCCTTGTGATGTCACCATCCGGGGCATGATGGGTCCGCGACGTCACACAGGGGCGGGGCCTCTGGATGACATTATCTGAAGGTCACGCCACCATCGTTATCTAAAAAATGCTTGACATCGGCTCCAACAGATCAGCTGGATGCAGAATTGGAGGAGGGTCAATGGTGGGAGCGTCAAAAACTGTCTACTGTATTTTATCACACTACACTACGGCGGCAGAGGAAGAAGCACACCGGACAAAGAAGACAGGAGAAAGAAGAAGAGCGGAGGAAAAAGCGGGAGAAGGAGAAGCCCGGAGGAGGAAGATGCGGGAGAAGATGCAGGAAGACAGGAAGAAGATATTTTTTATAAAAGACTTGTCAAAAACTGTCTACTGTATTTTTTCACACTACAATACTTTGTTCGGTGAATGCGTAAGAGTACAATATACCCCATACTCATTCACATAGGGGGGAGGCCGGGATCTGGCAGCCCCCTTGTTAAAGGGGGCTTCCAGATTCCGATAAGCCCCCTGCAGACCCCAACAACCACCGGGCAAGGGTTGTTGGGAAGAGGCTCTTGTCCCCATCAACATGGGGCAAGGTGCTTTGGGGTGGGGGGGCCGCAGAGCGCCCCTTGCCTCAAAGCACCCACCCTATGTTGAGGGCATGTGGTCTGGTACAGTTCAGGAGGGGGGGTGGCACGCTCGCTCGTTCCCTCCCCTTTCTGACCTGCCGGACTGCATGCTCGGATAAGGGTCTGGTATGGATTTTGGGGGGGGGAGACCCTACACCATTTTTTTTTTTTTACATTTTGGCGTGGGGGGTCCATACAAATCCATACTAGACCCAAAGGGCCTTGTATGGACCTGGGGGGGACCCAACGCTGTTTTTTTTCATGTTTTTGTTATTGCTGGCAATTCTTTTTTTTTTTTACATTCAGCTGTCAGTGGGAAAGCCCGCTGACAGTTGATGACTCATCGGTTGTTAAGGATGTGGCGGCCGGCTTCCCAGCCCCCTCCTTAGCAACCAGTTACTGTATATACAGTGAATGTACAGCTGAAAAACAAAAACAAATTGCAAAACGCAAATCGTGGCAAAAATTGCGTCAAAATCACGGTAAAAACACGGTATGTGCTCTTTGGATGCGGGTCCTTTGAAGTCTATTACATGCAAAATGCTGCATTTTGTGGGGAAAAAAATTCCCAGGCCCTTTCCAAAAACACAGAGGCACAAAAATGCATTGATGTGAACATGTTCTATAGGAACCCATGTTAAAAAATTTCCCTGCATTTCTGCAAAATGCATCAAAAAATGCATTAGTGTGAATAGAGCCTAATGCCCATAGTTCCCAATCCTCTGTTTTTAGCCAAAGATTCTTAATCATGTGCTGCAGCGATAAAGACGTGTGGATGAGAGATACCAAATACATACATCACATTATCTGCTTTGCATGGTCAGTTAATCTCAGCCAGCAGCAAAAACGTACATCACCCCCCCCCCCCCCCCCCCCACCAAACATTAGGCATGTACTGTGGTGTCTTAACAGGAAACAGAAATAGCATTTATCCACTTGTCCACCAATTATACATGTAAATTGTGAGGATGTTGGTGATCCAGTCAAGCTTCTTTCAAAATCTTATAGAGTGTATGCAGCTCTGAAAAAGATACAGAGCTGCAATACCCTTACACAATCTGTATCAACAGCAGCTAGAACTATGGGTAATATGTAACAAGCAGTGATGATGAAACATTTTCACTGCAAATGCCAAGATTGCCATCCAAGACCAGCAAATTGATCTTTCGTTTTACATTATCCTCTCTAAGTGGGCTTTATGTCAGTGTACTGTGCTCAGGGAAAATAAGAGACCTGTTTGGCTCCACTCCAAAATTTAGTGGTACAGAAATGTGTGTATTGTATTGGGATTTTATGTGATAGACCAACACAAAGTGGCACATAATTGTGAAGTGGAAGGAAAATGATAGTGTGGCGTGCATTTGTATTCAGCCCCCATAAGTCAATACTTTGTAAAAAAACCTTTTGCTGCAATTACAGCTGCAAGTCTTTTTGCATATGTCTCTACCAGCTTTGCACATCTAGAGAGTGAAGTTTTTGCCCATTCTTCTTTGCAAAATGGATCAAGCTCTGTCAGATTGGATAAAGAGCATCTGTGAACAGCAATTCTCAAGTCTTGTCACACATTCTCAATTGGATTTAGGTCTGGACTTTGACTGGGCCATTCTAACACATAAATTTGCTTTGATTTAAAGCATTCCATTGTAGCTCTGGCTGTATGTTTAGGGTCGTTGTCCTGCTGGAAGGTGAACCTCCACCCCAGTTTCAAGTCTTTTGCAGACTCTAACAGGTTTTCATCTAAGATTGCTCATCAACTCTGACCAGCTTCACTGTCCTGGCTGAAGAAAAGAATCCCCACAACATGATGCTCCCACTGCCATGTTTCACAGTGGGGATGGTGTGTTCAGGGTGATGTGCAGTGTTAGTTTTCCGCCACACATAGCATTTTGTTTTTAGGCCAAAAAGTTCAATTTTGGTCTTATCTGACCAGAGCACCTTCTTCCACGTGTTTGCTGTGTACCTCACATGGCTTCTCGCAAACTGCAAACAGGACTTCTTTTGGCTTTCTTTCAAAAATGTCTTTCTTCTTGTCACTCTTCCATAAAGGCCAGATTTGTGGAGTGTACGACTAATAGTTGTCCTGTGGACAGATTCTTGCACCTGAGCTGTGGGTCTCTGCAGCTCCTCCAGAGTTACCATGGGCCTTGGCTGCTTCTCTGATTAATGTTCTCCTTGCCCGGCTTATCAGTTTAGGTGGACGGCCATGTCTTGGTAGGTTTGTAGTTGTGCCATACTCTTTCCATTTTCGGATGATGGATTGAACAGTGCTTTGTGAGATGTTCAAAGCTTGGGACATTTTTTTATAAACTAACTAGGCATTAAACTTCTCCACAACTTTATTCCTGACCTGTATGGTGTGTGTGTTAGAGCAGCAAGGATGTGGAATTCCCTTCCACAGGCGGTGGTCTCAGCGGGAGGCATCAATAGTTTCAAGAAACTATTAGATAAGCACCTGAACGGCCGCAACATACAGGGATATACAATGTAATACTGACATATAATTACACACATAGGTTGGACTTGATGGACTTGTGTCTTTTTTCAACCTCACCTACTATGAAACTGTGTAACTTTGTTCCTTGGTCTTCATGATGGTGTTTGTTCACTAAGGTTCTCCAACAAACCTCTGAGGAACTCACAGAACAGCTGTATCTATACTGATAATAAATTGCACACAGGTGGACTCTATTTACTAATTAGGTCACTTTTTACAGCAATTGGTTCCACTAGATTTTAGTTAGGGTATCAGAGTAAAGGGGGCTGAATACAAATGCACACCACACTTTTCAAAATTTTGAAAACTGTTTATCATTTTCCTTCCACTTCACAATTATGCGCCACTTCGTGTTTGTCTATCACTTAAAATCACAATAAAATACATTTATGTTTTTGGTTGTAATGTGACAAAATGTGGAAAATTTCAAGGGGTATGAATACTTTTTCGAGGCACTGTATATGGTTATTGTTCAGTAAAGTCCATTCATCCTAAAATCAAATGTAAAAAGCAAACAACGTTTTTCAAACGACAAACAATATTACAATATTCTGAGAATTTTTGTACAAATTTTTCTGAAACTTTTTATAAGAATTTTCATGTGAAATTATATCTATCTATATCTATCTATGACCAGTTGAGGGGTCAGAGTCTGTACAAACTTAAGCTGATCATTCACAGCTACAAGCCTTCTCTTGGCTTGTGGAAAATACACCTTTTTACAAGTTTATCTGTATTGTGCTCTAAAAAAAAAAAAAAAAAAAAAAGAAATTCTGTTTAAAAAAGGTTTATTAGAATCTCAACATACAATGCAAACATTACCGTTTGAAGAGTCAGTATACACAAAAAATTGCAAGCAGGTTTCACAGGAATACTCAGATATCCATAAAATATAGTAAAGTATGCTTATACACATACAGTGGTAAACAATCACCCCTTTAAAATAATCACATTTTGTTGCTTTGCAGCCTGAAATGAGGACAGACACAAGTCAGAACAAAATTTAAAAAATTCAAATACAGAATCACTGAGCTGGAAAAACAATCACCACCTCCTAAAAATTACTTGTAAACTCAATCAGGTGTAGCTAATCACCTTCTCAATGGCACACAAAGTCATTCGACTTTCAACTGTGATAAGCTGTGGTCATTTTTAAAGGGTGTTCTGCAGCTTTTGAATTTGCCGCGAACACCCAAATTGTTCGCTGTTCGGCTAACTCGAAGCTCATCCCTACTCACCATCCAAATAACACCATTCCTACAGTAAAGCATGGAGGTGGTAATATCTTGTTATGGGGGTGTTTCTCTGCAGCAGGGGCTGGATCACTTGTCAGGATAGAAGGAAAAATGGATGGGGCAAAATATTGTCAAATTCTTGAGGAAAACCTGCTGCCCTCTGTCAGAAAGTTGTCAGTGGGAAGAAGGTTTACATTTCAACATGACAATGACCCAAAGCACACAGCAAAAATGACCACACAGTGGTTGAAGGAGGAAAGGGTGAATGTCCTTACATGGTCTAGTCAGACTTAAACCCCATTAAAAATATGTGGAATGACTTGAAGACTGCAGTCCACAAACGATCACCATCAATTTTAACTGAACTTGAGCAGTTCTGCAAAGAAGAGTGGGAAAATATTGCAAAGTCTAGATGTTCAAAGTTAGTAGAGACATATCCCAACAGACTAAAGGCTGTAATTAAAGCAAAAGGTGGTCCAACAAAATACTGACACAAGGGGGTGATCTTTTTTCCAACTCAGTGATTCTGTTTTTAAATTTTTTTTCTGTCGTGTTGGTGTTATATCTTTTGGTTGGATGTTAGAATTTGCACTGAGTAAATACAGCTGGATAACACAAAAACTGTGTGTCTTCATTTCAGGCTGCAAAGCAGCAAGATGTGATTATTTTAAGTGAGGGGAGTGATTATTTTCTATATCCACTGTAACTGCGCTGCTGCACCCACAACCCACCCACACCCACAACCCGCCCATTGTTCAAAAGGTAACGCAGGTTATTAGGATAATCCCCACCAGCCCTGCCTCCACATAGCACAAAATGTTACTGCTATGCATTCCTTGAAGTTACAATAAAATCTGTCCAATATTAAAACTACTGGAGCAAGGCCTGGTGTGGTCAACCAGCCTCCCCACACTTTTGATGGGAAGATGGATGGAGCTAAATACAGGGCAATCTTCGAAGAAAACCTGTTAGAGTCTGCAAAAGACTTGAGACTGGGGTGGAGTTTCACCTTCCAGCAGGACAACGGCCCTAAACATAAAGCCAGAGCTACAATGGAATGGTTTACATCAAAGTGTATTTGTGTGTTAGAATGGCCCAGTCAAAGCCCAGACCTAAATCCAATTGAGAATCTGTGGTATGACTTGAAAATTGCTGTTCACAGATGCTCTCTCCATCCAATCTGACAGAGCTTGAGCTATTTTGGAAAGAAGAATGGGCAAAAATGTCATTCTCTAGATGTGCAAAGCTGGTAGAGACATCCTTAAAAAGACTTGCAGCTGTAATTGCAGCGAAAGGTGGTTCTACAAAAGTATTGACTCAGGGGGGCTGAATAGAAATGCACACCACACATTTATTTGTAAAAAAAATGTGAAAACCATTTATCATTTTCTTTCCACTTTACAATTATGTGCCACTTTGTGTTTGTCTATCGCATAAAATCCCAATTAAAAACATTTATGTTTTTGGTTGCACCATGACAAAATGTGGATAATTTTAGGGGGTATGAATACTTTTTCAAGGCACTGCACTCTCAATAATATATAGAGTTGTGATAATCTTTGTGTTACATTCAAGGAACAGCAACAGACAGACTCCTGGGCCTCCTCTCATTGTTCTCCAGATATGGTACCTACATCTTTTTCACATCTCTACATAGCCAAGTTAGGGAAACGCTCCAGATAATCCTCCAATAGCATTGCATAACATCTAGAGATAAAGCCCTTAGTGGAACTAGATTGTTGCATCATATTAAAGATAGGAGTCGGGTATAATTTAGGAGCACTAATGACAATTGGGCATTAATTGCGTGCTGTATTTGGAGATAGTAAAAATGCATTGTAGACGGAATACCAAAGTGGGATTGTAGTTGGTTGAAGGTAAGCAAAATACCATTATCAAAAATATGTCTCAAGTGTGTTACTCCCAATGCACGCCATTTAGTAGCATGCTGCAACTTAGCCAGTTCGTGATAAGCATGATTGTTTCATATAGGTGTATATTTTGTATATCCCGAGATTTGTTGTAATTGTTTTGTCTTGACCCATATTTTATGCATTAGCTGATAAGTTTGGTATAATGTATTCAGTTTCAATAAAAGAGGTGCCTCCAAGCTGTCCGGGACAGATTGAGGCTCACTGAAATTTAGTATCAACGCTAATGCTAAATTCACGCATCCCTACGTCTCCTGCAGGTTTTAAATGGAGACCCCCACCAAGTGTTGCAGTTGTGCTGCCAGATAGTACAGCCAGGGGTTTGGAAAAGCCAGGCCACCACTATCTTTAGCCCTTTGTAGCTGTTTTCGTCTAATCTTTGCTGGTCCATTCTTCCAGAGTAAAGAGTGCAAAATGGAATGAAATATTCTAAAAGTTTATAAAAAGTTTATTGTGTAGAAAAGAAAGTAGTTGGGGCATTAGTATCATCCTGACCAAGTTTGCTCTACTCGCCACTGAAAAGCCAAAGCTTGATCCATAGTTTCACCTTATTCCGAAACCTTAAGAGCAGCGGTAGAAGCTTTAGATGACAATAATCAAAGATCATAGAGGAGATTATAATCCCTAAGTATTTAAACGCAGATACAATTGGTACTTGGCAGAAGGGAATAAAGCGGCTTAGTAAAATAAATGTACATTCCTGAATATTCTCCAAACTTAGAGATTATTTTCATCACCGGACTCAATGAGGGCCCAATATCACCCAAAAGCAACAACATATCATCAACATAGAGCCTGGTTTTTTAATGCAATATACCATATCTAAAGCCCCCTATAGAGTCACTGGCCTGAATTTTGTCCGCCAAAGGCTCTATGGGGAGGGCGAAAAGTAAAGGGGAGAGAGGACAGTAATGTCTAGTACCATGGCCAAGTTCGAATGCTGGAGAAATTCTCCAATACCGCCCATAAGTATTGCCATTCCAAACTGTTGAACGCTTTGTTAGTGTCTAAAGACAGCAGGACTCTAGCACCCATATTATCCGCTGATGCCTGCATATTAAAATATAGTCGTCTAAGGTTAACTGCTGTAGATTTATTGGGCATGAAACCCGTCTGGTCAAAATATAAATTCTTTAGATGCTCACCCAACTCTATAAACTATGAAAGTGTTCAACATGTAAATTATTCATGTGTTTCTTTCAGAACAGGCACTGGCTGCTGATCAGGAATGTCTGCTTTTGCAGGAGCTGAAGTTGAAATTTTTATCTATCTAATGATTTAGTAGATGAACAAAATGGTCTTGGAAATCAACCGAAATATAACCAGCTTGAAATTGTACTGTTTAATGTACGTTATTTTCCCAAGATAAATATTTCTTTCATTATCCAAATTTGTACTGCTGCCAAAGCTGACTAGTCCATATTTTAGCTTGCTTTAAATCCAAATTTTATAATCATCTCTATTCTATCATTTTAAGCGTTAGTACTTATCTGTGATGTATTCTTTATTTGCCAAAGTAAACAAGTCTGTACTGGATGCACACAGATCTAAAGTATGTGCAAAGGCAACAAAGTTAAGCGTACAAAATTATTTGGTTTGGGTTCAGAGTTGTGTAAATTGAGAAAGAACACAACAGGCATTTGGGGAGCAGATGGCTGGATGGCAAAATCTTTGTAAACTAGACAGATTGAGAAAAAGAAGAAGAAGCCCCTATACGGGGAATGTATGGGACTTTCTGGGTGCTATCGCATGCAGCAACACATTTATCATTACCCTCAGTTTCCTTTTTGTTTTTTTTAATTTTTATTTATATTCATTTTATTTTTCAAATGTTTATCCTACGGCATTCATCAATATGTTTTTTTTTCTTTTTCCTGTTTATCTTCCATTTTTTCCCCAATTCAGAGCCATCATCGGGCACAACCTCTGCATCTTGCCTCCCTGCCAAGCAATGGTCTCCTCAACAGAAGCCCAGGGGCATACATCAGCACTGCCTGGTACCAGCCTGTGCTGAACCCCTGTGGAGACAGGAGTGTTATGTATGTCCGAATCAGGGGTGACGTCAATGCCGGGGGCGAGCACGGTTAGCTGTGACTGCTCCCACTGTTTCCACGGCAATGGGCAACAACACCATCTGTTGCCTTAGTGACCGGGAAGCACGCATACGTCGGGGATGATTGCATCCATTCCCCGACGTTGCGTGTGTCCATCTGTCCCAGGTTAGCCTGTGGAGGAGGCATCCGCCCCTCCACATGCAACGCCACCCACCTACGTCCGGTGTAGCGTTGTGATCGGCATGATGTCATGCGCCACTCGCGATGCTCAAGTGGGGCATATAAATAGACCCACGTGGCAACACACAGTCCGCTGGGTCTTCCAGGAGCCCCACTACCTCTCAACACTGCAAATAGGTAACAAATATACTCTTTCTTTTTTGGTACTTTGGTAACCATCGTTGTTACATTAATGCAAACTTGGGAAAAACACTCATAGGGAATAATGCCTATACTTACCCAATGTTTGTTTGTTGGCAGATTCTGTGATCGAGCATGGCTCAAATAGAATTTTCTAAGCATTGGATCCTTTGCACATATAAAACTTAATTAATATTTGTCCATTAATGAGGTAATTAAATATACAAATTTGATATATTAGTGAATATTATGTAGCGAACACATAATTTAAGGGGAGGTCATATTTTATTCCATTTTAACAAAAATAATTTATTATTCTTCAATTAGATTGGTAAACGTGAGTGTCAACTTTGAAAATTATAGCCTAAACCTTTGCAGTGTTCACCATCCAGGAATGTGGTTCCTGGATATACGATTTAAACCACACGTGTTATGTAAGCACAATTTTTTCCTTTTACCTTATATTAAAAGTCTTTAACATAAAGCAATAGATGATGATTGAAAACTTATATCAATGTATCATTATTCACAGGTAATTAGACATTGGATAAAGTCAATACATAAAGTAAGAGCAATATTCCCCATTTTGGAGACCTTAGCTGGCTTTGAGGTGATTTTCTTGGGGGTCAGTATTTTGTGCCCGATGACTTGCTCTGACGTTACCCTTTCGTGCATATACTCTGGTTATTCCACAAGTGACTTCAGAGTTACATATTTTGAGGTTTCCGTAAATATCCTGGTATCGTTATACGTTTAGTAAAATTTGAAAAAACCTTTCTGAAAATGCTTTGTTTTAAGAGCATTAAAACTATAATTCTTGTATTCTTATTTATTAGACAAGAGTATCCATGCAAGTTCCTGAAGAAGCCATAAGGCGAAACATGTAGAACAATTGTGGTACCTTTTGTATGGAAGAAATGTATATGTATTTCTATATACTTTTTTTTCTTCTTTGTATAGTGTCTAAATAAAATATCCTTTTTTTTACCATAACCATTGTTGATGAGTATATGAATAGCACCCAGAAAGTCCTATACGTTGCCTGTATAAGGGCTTCTTCTTCTTTTTCATCATAAAGGGACGTTGGTGCTGATCAATCAATATTGGGAATTTATCACTCAAAAAATGTCTCACTTCTAGACATATTGAGATTTTATGGTGTCATCATAGTAAGCTTTATTAGATGAGTATTCTTCGAATAAATGTGAAAGATAAGCTAGTTCCTTTAGTAGGTTTTACCTTCCCCTTTTGATAAGGACTTATAGAATATTATATACTGCATTATTAGTGTCCTGCCATTACTTCTTTGCAATGTGTAATCATTTATTTTACCTGGAATGAAACCAGGATATATTTGTTGAACTTCTAAAAAACATAAGAAAATTAGGTATGTTGTTACTGTATGACAGTGGTCTCCAAACATGTGGCCCTTTGCTTGCCTTTGTACCTTGGAGCACTATTACTTCTACTAATACGAGTCACTATTTCTCCCACTGACACCAACAATGAGACACTATTCCTTTTGCTTACATCAACAGTCGGGCATTATTCCTCCCATTGACACCAACAATGGAACATTGTCAAAAAACAGCAAACAAAAAATTCCCAGTTCACTTACCAGCCAGCGTTAAAATTAAATTGATCCTTTCTAACAGTTAATGTCAAAAAGAAGGGGTTTAGTATGCACACATTCTCAAATATATGTGTAATCTGTAGCAGCCATGGCACCCCAGTGTACTGTAGTCCTAATTGTATAATTTTGAAAGTCTCCTGAGTTGGAACACATACTGTATATAAAAATAGATAGATTAAGGGCAGATATGCCTGGAGGGAGCCCACCCCTCCTTAAAGGTATAGGGATACACTAGACACCTAGCAATAGCACAATGGCAGCAAAGGTGTCCAGTGTATCCCTCCCCAATGGCACAAACAAATGGCTACCCCAACCTATAACTGGCCTTTTCAGCAAGGAGCACATGGAAGAGAGACGCATGTCAAAAAACAACCAAAAAATCCCAGCTCACTTACTAACCAGCCTGCAACAAACCAAATTGACCCCATCTAACAGTTCACTTTAAAAACAAGGGGTTTAGCTTGCACACATTTGCAAATATATGTGCAAGCTGCAGCAGCCACGACACCCCAGTGTACTGCAGTCCTAACTGTATAATTTTGAGAGTCTTCTGAGTTGGCACACACATATAATAATGGATATATTAAGGGCAGGTATGCCTGGAGGAAGCGCACCCCACCTTAAAAGGTATAGGGATGCACTGGACACCCAACAATAGCACAAGCTAGGACTGCAGTACACTGGGGTGCCATTACATGGCTGCTGCAGCTTACGCAAATATTTGCAAATGTGTTCAAACAAAACCCCTTGCCTTTTATTGTAAACTGTTAGACAGGGTCAATTCAGTTTGTTGCAGGCTGGCTGGTAAGTGAGCTGGGAGTTTTTGCTATGTTGTTTTTTTTAAATGCGTCGCCCTTCCATGTGCTCCTTGCTGTCATGATTATGCAATAGAGTTTCTTTGTCAGCTCACCTGTCTCCATGTATTCCTCTCTAGAGACCACTGCCCCACCCCAGGCCCTATCAGGAAACCCTATATTAACCTGTGCACTGCAAGCCAGTAGTGCTGATTAACCATTGTGTGTCCATTGTGTGTCAGCCTCCATGTGTACTTGCTGTGTTTCCTACGTCTGATTCCTGTTACCGACTTTGGCCTGTTCTTAACTATTCCTGTCTGCTCGTGACCCTGACCTTTGGTGTGTCCCTGACCATCCCTGTTTGCCTGTGACCCTGAACCTTGGCGTGTACTCTGTTGTCCTTGTCTGCTTGTGGCCCTGACCTTGGCTTGTCCCTTACTTCCTTGTTGTTCCTGTCTGCTACCTCCTTCCTCTTCTCCTGTAGTCTACCGTGAGCGTGAGCTGTGAGACCCTGGGGGCCGCGACCTGGAGCCAGACTGCAGCGCAGTCCATCCTTACCACTAAAGGCTCTGGTGAACACCTGATGGCTCTTAGACTCCGCGCCCTGGGGAATCTATGCTCTAGCTCCCAGTGGGATCTGTATCAGTGATCCAGTAGACCTGCTTCCAGAACCTCCCAGGGTTCAATTCGCAGCAGTCAGTCCTAGGGTCCACTACCTAGCGTCGTACTTCTGACTCCTACAGAGTGCATCTGTCACCTAGCCTCAAGGTGACCTGACAGTTTGATCAGCCATGGACCCGGCTGATGTGCCGCTACCCGCAGATGATCCATTGCAGGGCTTAGTTCGCAGACTTGAGACCCAGGAATCGCATCAGACCCAAGTGATGCGATTCCTTCAGGATTTGGCATACCGTTTTGAACAGGTTCAGGCCTCATTAGGACCCCCGGTTCAACAACCTCAACCGCTATCTGCTGCTGCACCTATTGCATCAGTCGCAGCCACACATTCATTACAACTGCCAGCTCCGGCCCTTTTCTCTGGGGACTCCAAGGCTTGCAGGGGGTTCCTTAGCCAGTGCACGATTCATTTTGAACTTCAGCCCCAAAACTTCCTGTCCGATCTGGCGAAAGTAGCCTATATATATATATATCTTTGAGGAACCGGGTCGTGTCTCCTCAGCGGCTAGCGCTCTTTTACGTCTCCGTCAAGAGTCCGCTTCTGTGGGACAGTATGCTCTTCAGTTCCGTATCCTCACAGCTGAATTGAGCTGGAATAATGAGGCCCTAGTTGCAACCTTTTTACATGGCCTCTCTGATAGAGTGAAGGATGAATTAGCAGGAAGATCCCTTCCTGCTGATCTGGACGGTGTTATCACCTTGTGTAACCAGAACAATATTCGCTTTCAGGAGAGGGCCCTGGAAAAAAAATGCCAGCACTCCCCGTTCCTTAGGCAGCTTGAGCTCCCAGTCCCTTCTCTTCGATCCGAGGAGCACCCCCTGTCCGCTGAGGAACCTATGCAGCTGGGCTGGACCAAGTTGTCTCCTGAAGAACGTGCTAGGCGCAGAACTATGGGCCTGTGCCTCTACTGTGGGGCCAAAGGTCATTTGCGTGACACTTGTTCTCTTCGTCCGAAAAAACGATCGAGGCTAATACATCTGGAAGGTGGAGTATTAGACCCTGAAGTATCACCTTCACCTTCTCGTCTTCTTCTTTCTGTGTTCCTTCATGTGCTTCATGGCGCTTCCTCTCGCTCGGTCTCGGCACATCTGGATTCCGGAGCCGCTGGCAATTTCATGGACTGGGGAACTGCGTCTTCCATGAGACTTACCCTATTTGCCCCTTACTACACCATTGGTGGTCTTGGCGATTGATGGCACTGTTCTCCCAGGGGGCCCTATCCGCTTCCAGACCCTCCCTGTTAAGATGTCGGTAGGGACACTCCACCAGGAGTGGATATCCTTCCTTGTCTTACCTAAGGCTTCGTCTCCTATCATATTAGGTCTTCCTTGGTTACGGCTCCATTCTCCACATGTTGACTGGACTGCTGGACAGATCTTGACTTGGGGTTCCTCCTGTTCCTCCTCCTGCCTACTCAAGGTTACCCCAAAAGAGAATCCTCCTGTTGCCACCATCTCAGTATCTTCTGCTCTTCCCGCTGCGTATAGCGATTTCTGGAATGTCTCCTGCAATAGTCGGGCTGAGGCACTCTCTGGGTCGTGTGGCACTCTGGATGAGGAGCCTACCTGTGAACCTGAGCCGATCAGTCACTCCAGTTTGCATGGTCATTTCCCTTTGCCTGTCCCTGGACCCCCTTGGACACACACCCAGGCTAACTCGTCCACCAGTTCCACAGTCGCTACGCCCTGCGATGCAGTTCTGGTGGTCGCTGCACCTGGCAATGCTGTTCAGTCGGCCTCTGCACCAGTCCAGCCTATGCCCAGTGAGCTTCCTGCTTCTTGTTCAGGACCTTCTGTAACCTGGCCTCCCCCTACTGCTACTACGTCCATTCAGACCTGTTTAAGAGGCTCAATCCATCCTTTGGATAGACTGCCTCATTCGGCCAGGTGGGGTTTTCAATCTTTTGTTCAGGGCTCTCTGCATTTTGTTTGTGTTTCAGCTATCCAGCTTAACTCTTTTGACACGTCACCTTTTAACCAACCTGACCTCAGGGATCCACTGACCTCTACCCAGTCTGATGGTCCTGCGTTGGATGTCCAGCACATCTTTAAGGGTCTGGGGGACCCTGCTCAGACTTCTGATGGTCTTCTCGTGCCCTTGCCCATTTCTAAAAAGCCTTTAGTCCTCAATAAGTCCTTTCGTCCTCTCCTTACCTCGGTTCTGGTCTCTTTAGATTATTCCGGAGGATAATCTAAAGTACGAGGTTAGTCAAGTTTTGGATTCCCGGCTCCGTAAAGGCATTCTTCAGTACCTCGTACATTGGAAAGGGTTTGGTCCTGAGGAGAGGTCTTGGATCACTGCATCTGAGGTCTTTGCTCCTTGTCTATTGAGGAGGTTCCATCTGGAGTTTCCCTTTAAGCCTGGGCACAGGCGGGGGAGGGGGAGTTCTCATAAGAGGGGGGGTACTGTCATGGTTATGCAATAGAGTTTCTTTGTAAGCTCACCTGTCTCCATGTATTCCTCTCTAGAGACCAGCTGCCTCTCACCTGGCTGCTTTTGTAACCTCTCCTCTAAGCATGGCCCCACCCCAAGCCCTATCAGGAAACCCTATATTAACCTGTACACTGCAAGCCAGCAGTGTTGATCAACCATTGTGTGTCAGCCTCCGTGTGTACTTGCTGTGTTTCCTACGTCTGATTCCTGTTACCGACTTTGGCCTGTTCTTAACTATTCCTGTCTGCTCGTGACCCTGACCTTTGGCGTGTCCCCGACCATCCCTGTTTGCCTGTGACCCTGAACCTTGGCGTGTACTCTGTTGTCCTTGTCTGCTTGTGGCCCCGACCTTGGCTTGTCCCTTACTTCCTTGTTGTTCCAGCCTGCTGCCTCCTTCCTCTTCTCCTGTAGTCTACCGTGAGCGTGAGCTGTGAGACCCTGGGGGCCGCGACCTGGAGCCAGACTGCAGCGCAATCCATCCTCACCACTAAAGGCTCTGGTGAACACCTGCTGGCTCTTAGACTTCGCGCCATGGGGAATCTATGCTCTAGCTCCCAGTGGGATCTGTGTCAGTGATCCAGTAGACCTGCTTCCTGAACCTCCCAGGGTTCAATTCACAGCAGTCAGTCCTAGGGTCCACTACCTAGCGGTGCACTTCTGACTCCTACGGAGTGCATCTGTCACCTAGCCTCAAGGTGACCTGACACTTGCTAAAAAGGCCAGTTATAGGTTGGAGTGGTTACCATTTGTTTGTGCTGTTGTTGAATTGGTATGGGGACCCACTGGATACCATCACTGCCATTGTGCTATTGTTGGGTGTCCATTGCATCCCTATACCTTTAATGAGAGGTGGGCTCCCTCCAGGCATACCTGCCCTTAATCTATCCATTATTATATATGTGCTCCAACTCAGGAGACTCTCAAAATTATACAGTTAGGACTGCAGTACACTGGGGAGCACGACGTGGCTGCTGCAGCTTACGCATATATTTGCAAATGTATAGGTTGTGCCAAGAGTAAGGGTTTAGGTTAATCTCTAGGTGGTATAGATGCCTAACGGTTCTTAATCGGTTTCACCTATCAATACCTGACGCATGCCTCCAAGGGTACTATGACTCACATCTGGTGGGATTGCCCATCCATCCAGGAATTTTGTCAACTTATTTTCGAGTTGTACTGTAAACAAATTACGACATCTATACAACCCTCTCCTGAAGTGGCCTTCCTATCCATGATACTCTGGACCCTTTAGATCCATCAAAAAAAGATATTCTGCGGCACTTCCTGACCGCTGCCATGGCGGTAATTCCTCATCACTGTAAGTCAACTACTGTACCTTCCCTCGGTGAATGGGCCATTGAGCTGGACTCCATAAAAGGCCATGAAAGGATGTTGGCACGGGAGATAGGAAAGGAAGAACAGTTTTCTCTTACCTGGACTGCATGGTCCATGTTCCGCTACTCCTTCGATTTCCAAACATGGGCAGACGGTGATACTGATCCTAGTCCAATGCACGCATGACAGAGTGTATTCTTACCTTTGATCTTGCTTTCTCCTGACCCCCTTTTCCTGCCCTGTCCTATACCACTCTGGTTTCCTTCTCGACCCACCTTGGGACCATACTACAACCACATACTGAAGCATCATTGTTGTAATATGATGTCTGATCCCTGCAGCATAGAAATCTTCCTATTGTTCTGCGAATATCATAACCCTTGAAATCTCCAAACATTTATGTACCTGCATTTGATGCCTTATAGCGCGTACACACGGTCGGACTTTGTTCGGACATTCCAACAACAAAATCCTAGGATTTTTTCCGACGGATGTTGGCTCAAACTTGTTTTGCCTACACACGGTCGCACAAAGTTGTCGGAATTTCCGATCGACAACCATGCGGTCACGTACGACGAGACTAGAAAAGGCCGGTTCAGAACCAAGCGCGGCACCCTTTGGGCTCCTTTTGCTAATCTCGTGTTAGTAAAAGTTTGGTGAGAGACGATTCGCGCTTTTTCAGACTCGTGGCTTTCAGATCGTTTTCTGACGTTCAATTTGTGCTTGTGGGTTTGTATCTGCTCTTCAGTGCGTGCAGCAAGTTCCGCGTGACTTTAGGTAGTCATTGTATTCTTGTTCGTTCGTTACTGGTTTTCAGGTCGCTCTTCACAGGCCTTGCTGTTCTTCAGTGCGTTCTGTTACTTCGTTCTGAGCAGCCGACCGTTTTCCAGCCATGTTTCGTATGCGTACTCCTCGTAGGGTTCGTGCTGTGCGGGGGCTTGGTGTTGGGGTCCTGACCTTGACACAAGTCCAGTCCATGAACAGGGTGGGGAGGAGTTAATTGACCAAGAATTGGTTGCTTCAGCGTGACCAGTTCTGTCATATGCCTTTGCTCCGTGAGATCCGTGAGAATAATCCTGATGATTTCAGGAACTTTCTCAGGATGACGGACCCCGTGTTTCACCGTTTGTTGGCTTCGCTGACCCCCTATATTAGCAGGCAGAATACCTGCATGAGGCAAGCCATCACTGCGGAGCAGAGGTTGGTCGCTACCCTGCGGTATTTGGCCACAGGGAGAAGCCTGCAGGACCTCAAGTTCTCGACAGGCATCTCCCCCCAGGCTCTTCTTTGTGGACATTTACTGCTTGTGTTTGTTTTAGCTGACCCTGACAGAAATGTGTGGAGTCCAGAAAATGTCGTGATTGTGTAACCTTATACAAAGCACTGTTGGCTGTTATTTACTAAATGCAAAGACACTTTTCACTACAAGTGCACTTGCAACTGCACTGAAACTGCACTTGTAGTGCAAAGAGGATTTGCCCTTAGGAAATTACCCCCATTTTCTCCTAAAACAACAATTACATCACCCCAAAAGTGTTGTAGCGTTGAGACAATAATCCACACATTCTTGATGAACAATCTTTTTAATACCTGCACAATCACATGTGCATTTACCAAAGGTTTTTCTGACAAACCAACATGTTTGTTGTATAACAATTTTTGTGGTGTCATTATCCAAAATCAAAATGTGCATTTTATAGAAAACAGGCCTGTGTAAAACCCACAAGAAAGACACAAATCTTGATCTTACAAAGTTCACATTAGGTAGAACTTGAAGGCAATATCAGACATGAGTATTTAGGAACTGTGTTTGATATTGCGTTCAGATGGGGGGAAATCACCCCTGGAAAAGCCAAATTTGGAAGATGCACACAAATTTCACAATGTCAACATGTGCTATCTGCCATCACGGGGGATGAAGGGACGTGTTTTGGGGGAGAAAGCCCTTCCTCACCGCTACTTTATTATTGGGGAAGGTGTTGCACCCCCAAAACGCTTCCATTGATCTCCCGTGATGGCAGATAGCACATGTTGACACACTGTGTGCATCCTCCAAATTTGGCTTTGGGAAAAATCACAAAAACATTTCGCACATTGTAGCACACAAAAGAAGAAAGTGATTTGGAGGGGTTTTAAACTCGCCCCAAAACATCAATGATGTTTTTATATTTTGGAATAACATCATTGATGTTTTGCTTGATGTTTTCCAATTGTAAATTACACCCCATGATCTCCCCGATCTGGATCTGGGCATTTTCGGATGTGAAAGGATCTTCATCCACAACCTCACGATCACCTAAAAAGAGAGGAAACCCAAAATAAATTAGGTTTGCAAAAAAATGCCGCCATCCATCTCTTATCTGAGCCTGTGGTCGCAGACACTCACCTGTTGTGGTGACTAGTTCCACCACGTCTTCATCCTCCTGCTCAGCTTGTGTTGGGGGGATTTCCCCTTTTTCCAGAGGGGGGGGGGGGGCTCTGGTCTCCTGGGATGAGGGGTGTCCTCCAAGTCTTTTCTCCCCTATGTAAAACAAAAATGGTATAATTAGCACACAGATATTTAATGGCAGAACTATAAAGATGAAACATTGCTTGGAAGTGGGGTACAATGATCTATTTTAGCAGAGTTCCAAGATGTAGCTTTTTTAGTGTCCTTTGTCAAGCTGCAATACTTTACCTGTTTTGTACAAGCTTCACAGATGGAGACCCCCCTATAGTATACACTGGAGCACCTGTGTGGCCCCCCTAATAAAAATGGTGTTCTGGGGTCCCACACTAGTGCTCCAGTGTCCAGATGTGAAAACAGCTGCTGAGTGTCCTCTCCTTACACAGAATCTAGTTTGCATTTCATTCTAGTAACAAACCCATCTACACAACCCAATTCTTTGAAGACAAGTATAGGGCGTCAAAATGGTGGCCAAATGCATATGGCCTAAACAATGGTATTTTATCGTCCGAAATAAAAATGTGTGATCCGAACGAATAATGTGCCCATGAACATGAAAGTTGCCATTTTAAACTGTACAACAGTTCCTAAAAGCACATGGAGCAGCACGAACGTAATAAACACAAAAAGAATAGGAACACAGCACAAATACTTACTTTTTTGCAGCACTCTCCGGATCTTTCTGTACTGCTCATGTTCTCGTAATTTCAGGTCCGACCACCGCTTCCTGAGCTGATCTTTCGATCGTCATACCCCGAATTTCCGGTGCAGACTCCTGACCACTTTCGCCATGATCTTGGCCTTTCGGACATTGTGGTTGGGGTAAGGCCCATACTTTCCATCATAGTCGGCCTTCTTCAGGATGTCCACCATCTCCAACATCTCCCCAAAGGACATATTTGAGTCCTTTAATCTCCTTCTGGATCGGGACGTTTCAGGCTCCGGCCTTTCCTCCCCCTCCTCCTCCTCGTTGCTACAATTAGCACGATCCTGCTGTCTATCCGCCATGTGCTCTTCCCCCACTGCGCTGAACAAAAAGGGGCGGGGAATAGACTAGAAAGAATGTCAGGGGCGGGCGGAGTTATACGCATGCGCAGTGTGTATAAATCGTAACGCGCGCGTCTTACGTACGATCTGTGAGCGGAGGAAGGAGCATCGGAGACGTCGATCGTGCTAACGAAGGTAGGATCTAAACTTGCGCCTATACTGCTTCGAAATGGAAGCCTATATTGTAACAAGATTAGGGGAGTTTGGCCTGACATTAGGGTTTGTCTTGTGTTGTGTCTTGCAGAGAAAATGGATGGGTTCAACGACCAAAATTTCCTGCCCCTGTTCATTGACAAGTACAGGGAGCTGCCCTGTCTGTGGCAAGTGAGACACCCCCACTATAATCACAAACAGAAGAGGCAGGCAGCGCTGGAGAAACTGCTGGAGTTGGTGAAGCCAGTGGTCCCCACAGCAACCATCCCTTATTTAAAAGCAAAAATTGGTGGCCTGAGGAGCACATATCTTAGGGAGCGCAAGAAGGTCACAGATTCCCAGAGATCCGGAGCTGCAGCAGATGACGTTTATGTCCCCAGGCTGTGGTACTATGAGAGACTGCGATTTCTGTCAGACCACACTGAAGTCAGGGAATCCCTCTCCACTCTTCCTTCCACCCTTCCTTCCATCCCAGCTGAGGCTTCTGATGTCCAACCTGGGCCTTCCAGCCAGGAAGAAGTGGAGGAGCCCAGCTGGAGTCAGGTATAGCATTCTTCTACAGATTTCTGGGCAATAAAGAAATGATGTTTACTAGATGTTAGTATTGATCACTAATTGCTGATTAAAAAAAGTGTTTTACATATCAATAGACAGTAGTGGGCACCCAAAATTTGGACAAGAATGCAAAATGCTGGGCTCAGAATGATAGTCTGTTATATTTGTTAACATTCAATTTGCAGCAGTCAGGAGGTGAAAATTGTGTGTGATTGATGTAAAAAAATACTAAAACTATGTCCCTTTTTCATACACAGGAAGACCTCAGCCAGGAGAAGGCTGTGGAATGTGGCAGCCAGGAGGAGGCGGGGATTAGCGTCAGCCAGGAGGAGGCGGGGATTAGTGGCAGCCAGGAGGAGGCGGGGCTAAGTGTCAGCCAAGAGAAGCCTGGGACCAGTCGCAGCCTGACTGAGTCTCAGGTTCCTCCCCTCCGCCTGCCACATAAACGAGCCAGGAAGATGACTCCCAGTCCTGTGCAGGATTCAGCATACAGGCTGATCCAGGAGGCTTCGGCGTCCCTCAGAGCCTTCCCCAGTCCTGAAGAGGCCTTTGCCTGCATGGCTGCCACCAAATTGCTGGGCATGCAGGAGGGCCAACGCAAGATCTCTGAGGACCTGATTTATAAAGTCCTACGTAAGGGGGAGAGTGGGGAACTGACACACAAGACGGATGTCATTGAGATTGACGATCCTCCTCCTCCTCCTCCTGCTGCCACAACTCCACCACCACAGCCAAAGCCTGGAAGGAAGCGTGGAAGGAAGACCAAAGAGTGATTGCCCTGGGTTCAGTCTGGTCTGACAAAAGCTGCAGTCTCTCGTATGACCACAGCCTGGGGACATAGATGTCATCTGCTGCTTTCCGGATCTCTGGGACTTCTGGACCAGACTGCCCTCCCTTAGATATGGACTCCTCAGGCCATCAATTTTGCTTTTAAATAATTGATGTCTGCCCTGGGGGTCCAAGGCTTCGCCCACTTCTGCAGTTTCTCCAGCGTTGCCTCCCTCTTTGTTTTTTTATAGTTGTGAGCCCTTAATAAAAAATTTTCGGTAAATTCTACTCTCCTGTGTGTGTTTTCATCCAAAAAGGACAGTTTGTTGGTGACGATTCAGGTACATTTCTAAAAACATAAAATGTGAAATTAACAAGGGACAACAACACCAAACAATCTCCTACAGATTAAATAGAACAACATATCAATGGTGTTGTGGGAACTTGTCACAAAAAACACAAACATTTTTGGGAGTACAAATCAAAATCACCAAAAAAAAAAAATTAAAAAAGAGAAAACACAAAAAAAGAATCTACATTAAAGTCAAAAAAAAAAAAAAAAAAATGTTGTCAGATGTGAGAAATCAAAATATATTGAGGGAATCCCGATAAATAGTAACGAAATAAGTTTGTGAGAAGTGTGTGTGAATATGAGCATCAAAACTACTTAATTCTTGTCACATTATAAAGAAGAAGAGAGTGCCCTGTATTAAACCATTTTGAACATTGCAGCGTGACGAAAGTGCTGTATCCATTGCGAACGCTAAGTTTACCAGAACGAGCTGTCCCGTGTCGGAATTTCTTCTGAGCATGCGTGGCACTTTGTGCGTCGGAACAGGCCACACACGGTCGGAATTGATGCGATCGGATTTTGTTGTCGGAAAATTTTATCTCCTGCTGTCCAACTTTGTGTGTCGGAAAATGTCCGATGGCGCCCACACACGGTCGGAATTTCCGACAACACGCTCCGATCGGACATTGTCCATCGGAAAATCCGACCGTGTGTACGGGGCATTAGACAGTGTTACACGTCCGTTCTTTGTCTGTTTAACTTCTACCATGTCGGCAGATACCCTGACTCATAAACCTCATTGTTGCATTATATGTATGGAATCTCTACACCCTTCATGATTCCAGATCTGTCTGTATGTCTGTAAATGTTGTTTCTTTATCCTAATAAAAACAGACTGAACAAGAGATACTGACATTGGCAATATGTAGTCTGTAAGTCTTTTAAACAGTTAAACTGTTGCATGCAAGTATTGCTACAGCAAACAGTTGTGGTTCAGCTTTCCTTATATAGAAGACAGTGTGTAAAACTGGGAAGTTGGCTTAGCAGATACAAAGACAGAATCACAAAGACACTCTGCATTGTATACCAATCAACTACATCACAGTGGAAGTAACTAGAATTCGAATGCAAATAGTTATTTATGTCTCTGTTGGGAGTCAAAAGCAGGCAAACAAACATCAATGTCACACTGGCTGTCTTTGCAAAATGATACATAAAAGCAGCAGACAGACATACAAAACACACCTAAAAGGGCTACACATGTTACAGTCAGATTGTACAACCTTTTTAAGATTTTACAACTTAACCACTTCCCGACCGCCGCACGTATATATACGTCCTAAGTTTGAAAGGGGATATCGTTGTTATGGCAGCAGCTAGCTGCCATAACCCCGGTATCCCCGTTTTCGTGCGGCGGCTGGCTTTCAGATAAAAGTGGTCCCTGCGGCGGATTCGCCGCGAGATCACTTTTATCGGTGGCGGGAGAGGGGCACCCCCCCTCCCGCCAAGATCCGGTGCCCTCCGCCGCTTACCGGAGCCGTCGGTAGCGGCGGAGGCGATCGCGTCCTTCTGCCTGGTGTGTCTGGAGACAAGTGAGGCCAAGATGGCGCTCACTCGTCTCCAAGATACTGCTGGGCGGAAGCGACGTCAAAACGTCACTTCTGTCCACGCCTCTTAAAGGCATATTTTTTCAAATGTCATTTTTCTAAATGACTTTTTTTTTTTTTTTTATTGCATTTTAGTGTAAATATGAGATCTGAGGTCTTTTTGACCCCAGATCTCATATTTAAGAGGTCCTGCCATGCTTTTTTCTATTACAAGGGATGTTTACATTCCTTGTAATAGGAATAAAAGTGACACAATTTTTTTTTTTTTTTAAACAGTGTAAAAATAAATAAAATATTTTAAAATAAATAATAAAAATAAAAAAAAAAAATTTTAAAACCCCCCTGTCCCGACGAGCTCGCGCGCAGAAGCGAACGCATACGCGAGTAGCGCCCGCATATGAAAACGGTGGTCAAACCACACATGTGAGGTATCACAGCGACCGGTAGAGCGAGAGCAATAATTCTAGCCCTAGACCTCCTCTGTAGCGCAAAATATGCAACCTGTAGAATTTTTTAAACGTCGCCTATGGAGATTTTTGAGGGTAAAAGTTTGACGCCATTCCACGAGCGGGCGCAATTTTCAAGCATGACATGTTGGGTATCAATTTACTTGGCGTAACATTATATTTCACAATATAAAAAAAAATTGGGATAACTTTACTGTTGTTTTATTTTTTTATTTAAAAAAGTGAATTTTTTCCTAAAATCCAAAACGAGGCTAGTCCTTAAGTGGTTAAATACTAACAACTATGTAGTAATAGGGCCTGTATAATTATACAGAAATTAAATAGACTGTTTAGGTAGGTGTATTACATAGAGATTTGGCTAATTTAAATGAAATTGTACAACCAGAGTATAAAGTGAATATCCAGCTTTAGACAGGCATTGTATTCTGAAAAGATTACAGTAGTTCAAAAGGTGAAGTTTCAGATTAACATGAAGAAACGCATGTGACACAAAGCCATGATAAGCAGAAAAACATCCCTGCCCGCATTTAAAACCTCAATAGGATACTGTATATTCAACAGACGCGTGGAGTTCAATGCCTATGAATAGAGTAGTAGCAGTAGCAGAAAAAAAAAAAGACAGTCAAAAAGCTCACAGGCACTGGTTAGGCAGATCACATACAACTAGCTTCCTAGCCAGTGGATACCCAGAAACATCACGCAGAGCTTTAAAGGGTTGCAGTCATGAAATCTAAACAAAGCACATATCTGATGGGTTTTACTTCCTCTTTATTTCCCTGCAAAGGTAAAGCTAAATGTGCTACTATGCACCGCATTGAAGTAGCCCATTATGTGTCACTTACCTTAAAACGAAGCCTGCGATGTCACCACTGTCCCCACTAGCAGCGAGCGTCCATCTTCACCCCTCTTCCGCGAACTCCTGCTCTGTGACTGGCCAGAGTCGCGTGATGTCACTTACGCGCATGCGTGCTGGAGCCACCAGTCACGGAATGACCCCCTTTAGAAACGGCACGATCTGCCCTTTCTAAGTTGCGCATGCGCTGTAGACATCGGCGCATGGCTTTATTGTAAATATCTCCTAAACCATGGAGGTTTTGGACATATTTCCAGCACCTACAGGTAACCCTTAATATAGGCTTACCTGTAGGTCAAAGTGGTTGTACAGGGTGTACAACCACTTTAACTAGCATAATGTGTGCATTGTTGCTGTTTCAGTGGTGAGATTTACTTATGAAGAATGTTACATAGTTGGTAAGGTTGAATAAAGACAGTCCATCCAGGTCAACCTGTGTTGGTGTGTGTGTGTGTAGAAAATAATTTCCCATATCCCCGTATATTTTTGCTAAGATGCACCTCCAAGAGTCTTTTAAAACTATCCATACTTCCTGCCGACACCACCGATTGTGGAAGAGAGTTCCACATCCTTACCGCCCTGACAGTGAAAAAACCCCACGCAGCTTAAAATGTTACTAAACCCACATCAGTAAAATCTGTCTGTATATGCAGCATAGCATTCTGGTTATACTCACTGTGGAACTTAAGGGGTTAAACCTCTGCATTGTATAAAAGATTGTTTTATACTGTATGCACAGATCCTTCCCTCCTGCACTGTCTATCTGGGGAAAGCCTGCTAACACAGGCAGGGTAGCTGACCTGCACATGCTCAGGTGTGTCTTTTATACTGTAGAGAATATTTCCTGGTTGAGCTGAACTAGCCAGGTCACATGATATTGGCATCACACATGTGGGCGTGTATACAGGCTGAAGTGGAAATCTTCTACCTGAATACTCAGCACTGGAGAAACTGCAGTTTATCATGTAGCCATGGTATACAGATCATCCAAAAAGGTATATAGTGGCAGTATTTTAATGTAAAAAGAAGATTTATAAGCCGTGGGCACTGTAAGGGGGGGGCAGATGAACTATTTTCATATTACTGAGTTTAGCAACACTTTAAGGGTAAAAGAGGTATGGGTTTGGCTTTTTTTTTTACCCCATTATACTTACCTAGGTGAATGCAGCATCGGTCCCCAGGCGTCTCTGCACTGAGATGTTCAATGGCTCGGTTCAGGTGCCTGGACTGATGGCTGTCTCAGCCTCTCAGCGAGCCGCTGAGACAGCCGCTCCCCACTCCTCCACAGCTCAGCACTCTCAGTGGCTTGCTGAGAGGCTGAGACAGCCATCAGTCTGGTGGATCCAGACTTCCAGATTTAGGATAACGCGTTGCCTAGACTAATCTGTGTGACGTCAGCAGAGAGCGGAAACTAATTGCACTCCTGTGACCCTTAGGAGAAGCCCGGCCAAACGAGCCCAGGCTGGGCTTCTTCTTTAAACTGCTTTTCTTCCACGCTCATCCTGCGGCCAGTGTTCAGTGACTTACTGATTGTAGGAAAGGGACACACCCCCCTCCACACACAGCACAGAACAAAGGAAAGATACAGAGCTGTGTTCTGCATAGACAAGCTGTGTGCTGAGTTCCCTCCCCAATCACAAACGTATCTCACGTGTCAGGTAAACTTGTCAGAAGTGACACATCCTGCTAACAAAGCAACCAAGCACTGGAGAGAAAGGACACAGCTTTGGAGATAGACAAGTAAACACTACAGGGTTTACTTCCTCTTTAACACAGAACAAGTTGGCCACCAAAAATTCATGTACAGTATATTACCATAGCTCATCAAGTGTCATGCCAAGTAAAACTAGACAATATATGGCAGTTCCCGGCAAATGTATGTCACAAGAGACAGAGAAGTTCAGTCAGTGTGCATTAATGGAAATGAAAATCACACTCGCCACATCCCCGGGAAAAGAAACTTTTCATGTGGCTGGCAATGAAGTACACTGCAATATAACTGACTAAGCTTTATTCACTTTCTCTAATTAAACTATTTATGTTCGTAAGAATGCTAGCACCAGTTGGAACCAACTAATTATCATTATTATTAAATATTATTCACGGTTTATATAGCACTAACAGTTTGTGCTTTACAATGTAGAGGGGGGGAAAGCACAATTACAGTACAGTTCAATACAGAAGGGACAGGAGGGCCCTGCTCGTAGAGCTTACATTCTAAAGGAAGGGGGGGGGGGGGGGGGGGGTAGAAAAGGTAATAGATGCAGGGAATGATTTGATGGGGGTGGCTCGGGGGCAGTTGTTAGGTGGGTGTGGGATAGGCTTACCTGAATAAGTGAGTTTTCAGGGATCTCCTAAAGGTGGACAGGTTAGGGGCTGATCAGACATACCGGGCAGGGAGTTCCAGAGGATGGGAGAGGCTCTGGATAAGTGGTTGGTGATCTAGCTGGGGGCGATGTTGTGGATGGCCTTATATGTTGTGGTTAGCATTTTGAATTTTACACGGTGGGATAGGGAAAGCCAGTGAAGGGATTGGCAGAGAGGGGTAGCAGTCACAGATCGATTAGTGAGGTGTATTAGTCGAGCAGCAGCATTCATAATAGACTGAAGGGGGGAAAGCCTGCGTAAGGGTAGGCCATCGGTAAAATGTAAATTATATATATTTTTTTTTTTTACAATTATTTTATTTATTCCAAGAACATGGTCGGGTACAAGTATTTGGATAGATACAATCAGTTGCATAGTACAAACATCTGGATACATATAATCAATTGCATAATACAGCATCGCTATTATAAACTATATCTGGAGACAATTTACAACCGTTGAAGGACAAACTGATAGTCTGTCATATGTGATGTCTCCAGTGTTCCTAAAACATAAGTGTAGACTATCAACTTATGCTGCTCCAGTTGAGGTCCCGGACCAGTCCTAAACTATTTTATATATTATAATATCTGGAGCCCGGGGAGCCCGGGCTCCTGTGAAATAAAGAAGAAAAGAGAAGAAAAAGAAAGCCTGGAAAAGAACAATAAGTGAAAGGGAGGGGGGGGGGGTGAATGGGTGTGGGGATTTAGAACTTGGTCTCTATTCCTCTTTCCAAAACCAGCCCCCCCTTTTCCTGTGCCCTGTGGAATGCACGTTCTGTCTGCAACAAACTCACCGCCCTTCACGACCTCTTTATCACAAATTCCTTTAACCTACTTGCCATTAATGAAACCTGGCTTCATGAATCGGATACTATTTCTCCTGCTTCCCTCTCCCATGGGGGCCTTCTCTGGACTCACTCCCCCAGACCAAGTGGACGGAAGGGAGGTGGAGTGGGAATCCTTCTAGCCCCATGCAGCACCTATCAGGTTCTTCACCCACCTCCCTCTCTGACACTCTCCTCTTTTGAGGCACATTGCATTCGTCTTTTTTCTCCCATTTCTTTAAGAATTGCTGTCATCTACCGGCCCCCTGGACCAGTATCAGCCTTTCTTGATGACTTCTCTGCCTGGCTACCCTACTTTCTCTCTTCTGAAATCCCCACAATTAATCTTGGGGACTTCAACATCCCTGTCAACACTAACACTACTATTACTTCTAAACTTCTCAGTCTAACCTCATCGCTTGACCTGAAGCAATGGATACAGGCTCCTACCCACTCCAACGGCAACACCCTTGACCTTGCCTTCTCCTATCTGTGCACTCCGTGCAACCTTTCCAACAATCCACTCCCACTCTCTGATCACCACCTTATTAGTTTTTCTCTCTCCTTGTCTTCCACCTCTTCTCCCTCCAACCGCCTAACAATTACACGTAGAAACCTTCGCCACCTCAACCCTTCTCTTCTCTACTCTGCTACTGATCACCTCTATGACAAAATCTCACCTCTGTCCTGCCCCAACCTAGCTACTTTCATCTACAACAGCTCACTGTCTTCCTCCCTAGACAAGCTTGTCCTCCTCACTACACGCAGAATTAGGCCCCGACTGCTACAACCCTGGCAAACAGATGACACCAGAAGTCTCAGAAAACGTAGCCGCGCTCTTGAGCGCCTGTGGCATAAGACTAAGACCCAGGAAGACTTCACACAATATAAATCTGCCCTCCTAAAATACTACTCCTGCCTTCACACTGCCAAACAGACCTACTTTATCACACTCATTAACACCTTCTCATCCAGTCCACGTCAACTCTTCTCTACCTTCAACACTCTACTCTGTCCTCCACTGCCTCCACCCACCAACTCACTCACTGCCCAGGAGATTGCCAATCACTTCAAAACTAAGATTGATACAATTCATGAGGAGATCACCAATGCGCAAAAACCTCCCCCATGCAACACCCCATGTCCACAGACACAATCATTACTTCCCTCATTCAACCCTGCTACTATTACTGAGGTTGCTAAACTTTTATCTAGCACTCATCTAACCACTTGCCCCCTGGATCCTGTTCCCTCGCAAATGCTACGCTCACCCTCTGACTCGATTCTACGCTCTCTAACTCACATTTTCAACCTCTCCCTCTCTTGTGGCATCTTCCCAAACTCTCTAAAACATGCGCTAGTCACCCCCATACTAAAAAAGCCCTCACTGGATCCCACCAATCTCAACAACTTACGTCCCATCTCCTTACTCTCCTTCTCCTCCAAACTTCTTGAAAGACTGGTCTACAACCGACTAAGTGACCATCTGACCATGAATAAACTTTTTGATCCCCTTCAGTCCAGTTTTTGCCCTCAACACTCCACTGAAACTGCTCTCCTTAAACTCTCAAATGATCTACTAATGGCTAAAGCCAATGGACACTATTCTGTACTACTTCTCCTGGATCTCTCTGCTGCCTTTGACACAGTGGACCACCCCCTCCTCCTCAAAAAACTCCACTCCTTCGGTCTCAGTGACTGTACTCTTCGCTGGTTCTCATCCTACCTATCCCACCGCTCCTTCAGTGTCACTTACAACTCTACTTCCTCCTCTCCTCTTCCTTTTTCCGTTGGGGTCCCCCAAGGTTCTGTTCTTGGACCTATCCTTTTCTCAATCTACACCACCTCCTTGGGTCAGTTGATTGCCTCCCACGGCTTTAAATATCATCTCTACGCTGATGACACCCAAATCTATCTCTCCACCCCCCAGCTCTCTCCATCTGTCTCCTCACGCATTACCAACTTACTAGCAGACATATCAGCCTGGATGTCACATCACTTTCTCAAACTCAACCTATCCAAAACTGAGCTCATGATATTTCTTCCCTCAGGTGCCACTTCCCCTGATTTCCCTGTCAACTATCAACCCATCTCCCCACGCCAAGGTCCTAGGTGTAATCCTGGACTCTGAACTAACCTTTCGACCCCACATTCTGTCACTATCCAAAGCTTGCCGCCTCAGTCTTCGCAACATCTCCAAGATACGCCCCTTCCTAACCAATGACACCACAAAGCTTCTAATCCACTCCCTGGTCATCTCCCGCCTCGATTACTGCAACTCCCTCCTCATTGGTTTACCTCTAAATAGGCTATCCCCACTTCAGTCCATCATGAACGCTGCTGCCAGGCTCATCCACCACACAAACCGCTCAGCGTCTGCCACACCCCTCTGCCAATCTCTCCATTGGCTGCCACTCAGTCACCGAATTAAATTCAAGATACTAACTATAACTTACAAAGCCATCCACAACCTGACCCCAGCTACATCTCTAACCTAGTCACAAAATACCAACCTAATCGTTCTCTTCGCTCCTCCCAAGACCTCCTGCTCTCAAACTCCCTTGTCACCTCATCCCATGCTCACCTTCAGGACTTCTCCAGAGCCTCCCCCATCCTCTGGAATGCTCTACCCCAATCCGTCCGATTTTCTCCTACTTTATCCACTTTCAGACGATCCCTGAAAACTCATCTCTTCAGAGAAGCCTATCTGGCCCCCACCTAACAACTGTACATTTATCTTCTCAATCAGCACATCACCCATAGTTATTACCTCTTGTATCTCTTGACCTTCCCTCTTAGATTGTAAGCTCTAATGAGCAGGGCCCTCTGATTCCTACTGTATCAAATTGTATTGTATTTGTACTGTTTACCATCAAGTTGTAAAGCGCTACGTAAACTGTTGGCGCTATATAAATACTGTATAATAATAATAATAATTTACCTAGTGATCTCGCTGAACGCAGGAGAGTAACAGGGCAAACACCAGAGGTGTACTGTAGCCAGCAGAGCCATTAATTAAAGGGGTAGTTGTAGACATTCAAGTCGCCGACAAGCCGCCGTCAAAGAGGGTTTGTCCCTCCTCCGAGAAAAAGAATACGTTCCATAGCGACCATGTCTCGGAGTACCATTCCTGTTGGTGTCTTGATGAAAGAACCAAGTCTTCCATTTTGCTAATTTTTCTTACTTTGTGTATTACATCTCTATTGTCGGGGTTTGGGGAGACTTCTACTTAAGAGGGATGCATGCTTTAGCGGCGTCAAGAAGGTGGCAAATAATAGATTTTTTGTATATTTTCCCTGGTATGCTAGAGGCATGGAGGAGGAAGAAGGCCGGGTTGTCTGGTATTTCACATTCTGTGAATTTTTGAAGGATGCGATGGACCTCCTTCCAGAAATGTTCTAATTTGGGGCAGGACCAGAAAATGTGTAGTATGGTGCCCTTCTCTCCCTGGCATCTCCAACACTGATCAGATGTGTCAGGGAAAATTTTCTTCAAGTTCGCTGGTGTTCTGTACCACCTAGTAAGGATCTTGAAGTTGGTTTCCTGCGTTTTTGTACAAATTGAGGATTTGTACGTAAACCTGAGTATGTGTCGTCTCTGTGGCGTATTGAAAGTTTTATCCAGGTCTCGTTCCCATTCAGTAATGCAGTTCAATACATGGGGTTCAGTAGGAGTGATTAGTAATTCGTAACAGGGTAAATTATATTTTGCAGATAGAATAAACTGGACAAAAACCTTGGCCAATCAACATAGGAGTATAATTGAAAATTCAAGCTCTATCCTTAGTCAAAACGTAATTTTAAAACTAACAATGTTCAGCCGCTAACCTTTTTCTGTAAAAAAACTCAGCCTGGTCTTCTTACACCTATCCTGCTTCTCATTTAAGTTGCCTGTAAGGGGGGGGGGGGGTAGACTGGTGTTCCCTTGAATGGTTGAATGGTACGTTAAAGCATCAAGTTTGCTGAAAGCCCTGCAAATGCTTTGTCAAAGCTTGCTGTTCACAAAGCTTTCATGCAAGCTGAAGCTCGTATGAAACAGGCCTAAATGCCTCATATCCACCCTTCAATGCCTGCCATGAGTATTAAATGGCACCACACAGCGCTGTTTACAAAGGAGCGGTAGCCATGTGTTGCGTTGTGTTGTGTCATGAGCATGCTGCTTTCATAAAGCATTAGCGCTCGTCAGCCGCCTTCATTGATTTCAATGGTAATGTTCTAGAACTGCACCTTAATAGCACCTACAGTATAGCATTTGTAGCATGTTAGTGAAGCATAATAAAGTGTTAGCTGGGCATTGGGGAAGAGGCCGTGGAGGTACCTGTATTCCAGAATGCACTGGGAAATAATAAAAAACTAGGACAGAGCAGCTCCAGCCACTTCCTGTTTGTATAGAGCAGCAGTAACACCTTTTGCTTCTGTGTGCAGGCAAAAGTATCCATCCACCAGCACCAGAGGAATTGAGCATTCTTTCAGGTGGCAAAGCTTTTTGTGTCAGCAAAGTTGACCTGGACCAAGTCAAGTGTCCAAGAGATCAAAATATGCAAAACCAAGTTGCAGAAAATTCACAAAATATCTATCACACCAAAAAGTAGATCATTTTCTCTACATCACTTCCCCTTCAAGTACGCAGTTTGAGATAGGTGCAGAACCAGAAGAGAGGACTGTGGGAAGGGCAGTGAAAGGAGGTCTCTGCAGCCAGGTTGGTTGACAGGGCCTGAAGAGAGCTATCTGGGAGTGGTAGCTGAATAGAGGACAGCAAAAGGTGGTTCACATTCTGGATGAGTTATGCCACATACACACGAGCGGACTTTCCGGCAGCAAATGTCTGACGGAACGATTCCGGAGGACATTCCGATCGTGTGTGGGCTTCATCGGCACTTCATCTGACCTTTTCTGTCGAAAATTCCAACAGACCTAGAAATAGAACATGTTTCAAATCTTTCCGACGGACTTGATTCTTATCGAAAAAAAAGTTTGCCTGTATCCTTGTCCGATGGACTGAAAACTACGCAAGGGCAGCTATTGGCTACTGGCTATTGAACTTCCTTTTCTAGTCCGGTCGTACGTCATCACGTTAGAAAGGATCGAACTTTGGTATAATCGTGTGTAGGCAAGTCAGTTTCATCGGAACTCCGTCGAAAAGTCCTTCGGGGTTCAGTCCGAAGAGAAGTCCGCTCGTGTGTACGCGGCATAACAGTTTAAAGCAAGGGAAGTGCTGGTGGAGTAACAGTCTGCAGCAAGTGAAGTGCTGGAGGAGAAACGGTGTGCAGCAAGTGTTTGTGCTGGAGGGAAGATAGGAGTGTATATACTGGAGTGTATATAGAAGTCCCAAGTAAGTTTGCACTGAATATTCCTGGGCATCCCTCAATTCCCAATATCTCATCCAAGTTTAATCCTCTTAAATAAAAAAACAAAACAAAGCTTTGGACTGGTCTATGTCTCTGAGTGACTGAGGGATGGATGTCTGGCTGGGCAGGGTGACAGGTGAACCACTACATTCAGCAACCCCTACGGGGACATGGCTACACCTATTATAGCAATGATTTCTATCAGTCTCCTGAAGCATGTCCCCAGTCCCCACTCATATAATACTGTATGTTCACAATCTCCTACAGGATGTCTCTGACCCTCTCCTGTATTATGTCCATAGTCTCTAACCATCTATTGTATCATGTCTACTGTCTATGACCATCTCCTGTACTATGTCTGCAGTCTTTGACCATCTCTTGTATCGTTCAATAAAGAAAAAGCATCCAAGAGGAGCTGGGATTTTGATGTAAGTTCATTCGAAGTAGTGAGAGGGCAAAAACATTTGAAGAGCTTACTGGCTCAGGTTAGGCTGTTCAGAACAGACAGTGCTATCCTTCAGTAGGTACCCCAGCAGGTTACCAGAAAAAAACATGGACAAATTGAAGGAGCACAGTAATTTTGAAGGACTGAAATATGGACTTGGAGGCACATACACATCAATTCAAGAATTATTGTAAAACAAGGTAATTTTTTTTTAACAATGTCATTAAATCTTACACAATCATCAAATAATCTTAAAACTACATAAAAATGCCATGCACTCAATAGATCAGGCATACATTTCAATGTGAATAAAAAGTGTGGCGCTAATAATGCATGGGTTTCACTAACACAGTTTAAAATGTAATCTGTAAGTGTACTGTGCCAGAAATATTAGTGTAATGCTCTGAATATCAACAAACAATAAATGTAATAAATATGTGCCGAATGGCAACAATGCGACTGTGCCTGAATTCAGGAACGCACAATATGAAAAAAACGAATGTGTGGACAATCGTGAAACTCATAAAATTCCAAAAATCTAAAGATGAATGAAAACTTATGAAAAAGATAAAATATCACTCAAGACAAAAAAAAGAAAAGGTTATACAACCACTATCAATGAGGTAATATCCTAAAAAATCACTGGATGTCAAATATAGAATGGTAAATAATGCAGATGATATTGGGAACACAGAATGTCTGTGCATTTTTTCATAAAAAAGGGCATTTGGGCAATTACATTTGTATGCGATTTCACAATATACATTGGTTTGTTTTATGTAGCACATGTTGTGCATTTTTTCATATATGCGATCTTTTGTATTTGCATTTTAATCTATTATATTAAAGATTAATTTTATTTAACCTTGGAGTTGGTGGTCCATTTAAAGTCCCATTTAGGGGGCATCTACTTATTTTTTGATTGAAAGGGATGGGACCATCATACTCTAGATGAGATGATGGGAGCCTCCTTCTTGTTAGTATGGTTATTCAAGGGATTGAGAAGATAGTTTTGCCGGTTAGAGGAGCCGACAAATTCAGGATGTCATGCAAGAAGGAAGTTTACTGTATTTTCTATTTTAATACTAGAAAACCTGTTGGCTTGAACTTTGAATGGGATGTTTCCCATTATTATGAGTTGATGATCCATGTTCAGGGCCGGATTAACATAGGGACTATTGAAGCTGCAGCTCCGGGCCCCTACCTTAAGATAGGCCCAGTTGCAAAAAAAAAAACAAAAAAACACACACACAAAAAAACAAGTTTGGGGGGTAGGTAGCTGAAGACCTACCCCACCACTGTTCAAAATTTGGGGCTCCTATCATCTATGGTTTCTAGGAGATATGAGGCTCCCCGCACAGCCTGACAGAAGCTACATACAGAGCGGCCAGTTTAAATACAAGCTGGCACACTCTGTTTGCAGCAGACCGAGAGGATGAGCTCACAGTGCCTATCCTCATTTCTTGTCAGAGGCACTGAGCTCAATGGACAGCTTGGAGCCTGCAGAGTTTGACAAGCAGCACCGCCTGTCAAGCTCGCCTATTGATTTCAATGGGGCCACATACTTTTGCTAATAGGTGTCCCTGAGTCCCATTTTAGAAAGTTGGGAGGTATGCTGCTGCTATACCACTCGTTGAAAAGCAATCCACCACAGATCACTTTTCAGAGGGCAGTAAGCATTACCGCAAATGTGAAAGAAACTTGAAACACATTACCAATTTCACACTCCCCACCAACCAGGTCACTTTCCAGCCACTTCCCATGTTAGCCACCTCACTTCAACTTATATCACAGGTGACCATTTGCCAACCTGCAGATGACAGACCCTACTCCAAAAGATATCGCTCCCAGTTACCCCCCCCCCACATGCTGATTGATATCCCTCCATGATCACCTCACACCCCCCTGCAGACAGACCTCTCACCTGCTGACCTGTGGATGGGGGAATCACTCCCGCAGTGTTATTGTGTTCTGCCACTGGGGAGCCTTCCCTACCCACAGAATACAATGATCAGCGTTGCTAACTATAGCTGGCAGCACTGATTGTTTGGGGAAAAACCTGACAGGCTGGTTGTACTCAAGTCGATTAATAGCCCATACATAGATTGACTATGGCTGGTCTCTGCTTAATTGGCTTAATTTCAATCCATGTATGGCCCACTTAACCACTACGCAGTCCCTAAACATCCTTCGACAAACCTTTAAATTGTTCCTTCCCAGATTCCTTCATCCTCCTCACCTGTACATAGTGCCCGCTGTCATACCCTCCACACTCCTCTCCTATACATAGCGCCCCCTGTCATACCCTCCACATTCCTCTCCTGTACATACTGCTCACTGTCATACTCTCCACACTCCTCTCCTGTACATACTGCCCATTGTCATACCCCCTACACTCCTCTCCTGTACACACTGCCCACTGTCTTACCCTCCACACTCGTCTTCTGTACATACTGCACACTGTCATACCCTCCACACTCGTCTCCTGTACATACTACCCTCTGTCATACCTCCACACTCCTCTCCTGTACATACTGCCCACTGTCATACCCTCCACACTCCTCTCCTGTACATACTGCCCACTGTCATACCCTCCACACAGTCACTCCTCTCCTGTACGTACTGCCCATTGTCATACCCTCCACACTCCTCTCCTGTACATACTGCCCCGTCATACCCTCCACATTCCTCTCCTGTACATACTGCTCACGGTCATACCCTCCACATTCCTCTCCTGTAGATACTGCCCACTGTCATACCCTCCACACTCCTCTCCTGTACATACTGCCCATTGTCATACCCCCCACACTCTTCTCCTGTACATACTGCCCACTGTCATACCCTCCACACTTGTCTCCTGTACATACTGCTCACTGTCATACCCTCCACATTCCTCTCCTGTACATACCCTCCACATTCCTCTCCTGTACATACTGCCCACTGTCATACCCTCCACACTCCTCTCCTGTACATACTGCCCATTGTCATACCCCCCACACTCTTCTCCTGTACATACTGCCCACTGTCATACCCTCCACACTTGTCTCCTGTACATACTGCTCACTGTCATACCCTCCACATTCCTCTCCTGTACATACCCTCCACATTCCTCTCCTGTACATACTGCCCACTGTCATACCCTCAACAGTCACTCCTCTCCTGTACATACTGCCCATTGTCATACCCTCCACACTCCTCTCCTGTACATAATGCCCCCTGTCATACCCTCCACATTCCTCTCCTGTACATACTGCCCACTGTCATATCCTCCACACAGTCACTCCTCTCCTGTACATACTGCCCATTATCATACCCTCCACACTCGTCTCCTGTACATACTGCTCACTGTCATACCCTACACATTCCTCTCCTGTACATACTGCCCACTGTCATACCCTCCACACTCCTCTCCTGTACATACTGCCCACTGTCCTACCCTCCACACTCCTCTCCTGTACATAGTTCCCACTGTTATACCCTCCATATTCCTCTCCCTTACCTGCACATACATCCCACTTTTATACCATCCATACTCCTCCCTTAATCCTCTTACCCACAAAACAGTTCTATAAAATTATATTGAATATCCTCAATGTTACCAGCTCTAGAATTGGCACACTTTTGTTAGTTTAACTAAAGGAAATCTTCTCAGCCCTCAAATTTGTTGTGCCCATTATTAGTACTCATTTAATTTTGTGATTACTATTGTGATGTATAGAAGAAAAGGGGGGGGGGGGGGGGGGGGTGTCAGCTACTCTAAATATACCACTGGTAAAAAAAAGTGTACCTGAGTCAGTAGGGGGCTCCATGAGAGGCTCCTGGGATATTAAAGCGATAGTAAACTTCGCTAACATTATTACTTTTTAGAGGCCCTGAGGTAGGTTATGCCATAATGTACAAGTATGCACAGCATATTAGCACATTAGGGTACACTTACCTGTCAGACTGAGCCCTCCAGCGATGCGCTGTGATCAATCCGACGGGTCCTGGGCGCTTCCATCTTCACCTGGTCTTCCTTCCGTGTTCTGTGCCTTCGGTCACTTGCCTTGGCTGGGCTGCGTTGCTGTCACTCCCACGCATGTTCATGCACATCCTCTCTCTCTTTCACCCCCTCTCTCTCTCTCTCTCTCTCTCTCTCTCTCTCATCCTCCCTCCCTTACCCCTCTCCCCTCTCCCCTCTCTCATCCCCGTCCCTCGCTCTCACCCTCCATCTCTCTATTTAATTGAATTTGTTATAACAAAAAATTGTTTGCATTTTTATTTATTTTTATAAAAAGCCCCACCAAAATCCTCAGCACCAGGCCCATGATGTTCTTAATCCGGTCCTGTCTATGTTCCTACTTATTTGGTCAGTTGGCTTTGTTTTTTTTTTTTTTTTATAAATAGGTTGGTATATCACTCGATGTTTGCCATATATTAAATCCATATTCAACCCTCGTATAGAGAGTGTCTTTAGCGACAGTTTCCTCCTCTTTCAGGGACAGTCCCCCTTTTCTTTTTGACATCCTGATCGTTTGACTGTTGTTACAGGTCAGATATTTCTTGTGAGTTATGTGATCTCTGTGATCATTTCCTACGATCAATTTTGTGATCATTTTGTGATCAATTTTGAGATAATTTTTGTGATTATTACTTTTTTGTATAATGTTTGGATATTTGCTGTTTTTTCCTCTACAGTAAAGTTTTGTTTACATTATAATGATCATGCTTGTAGAGTAGAGATGTTCTATTTGGAATTTTCCCCTTTTTTTGTCACAGGAGTACTGTAGGAATACTTTTAATGCCGACAAGGTTCCTGTCTGTTTATGCATATATACATTATTTAATTTCATTTACTTTGGTATAATTGAATTTAATATAATCTTCCTTCAATAAGATTGTTCCTTGCCGTCATGTGGGCAGTTTTCTGCAATGATTTCATATATTCTTTTCCTCTGGTATTCCTGTGACAATATGAACACTATTGCACATTTATGCACATATCAAAAATGTTTTTAAGGATTCTATATACACAAATTTATATATGTTATGTAATTTGTTATCTACTATCTATATTTATTTTTATCATTATATTTTTTCTATTTTCTTCATATTTATTTTTTGGTTTATATGTATTTTCCTTTTCTCTTTTTTATATATGTAAAAAAAAATAAAATTTTTATAATCTGTATTTTCTTACTAAATTTACCTAACACTCTGGCAACCTAACTAGGAGGATGGTATATTTAGTACAAAATTAATCTGGACTTTATCCTTTGGTCTGGTGCTCCTTCCACTTGTTCATGTTTTTAATTATCTCTTTCATCATGTCTGCAATCTCCGTCCATCTCTTATATCATGTTTGCAGTTGCTGACCATCTCCTGTATTATGTCCGCAGTCTCTGAGCATCTCTTATATCATTTAGGTCTGTAGTCTCTGGCCATCTCCTGTATCATGTCCGTAGTCTCCGGCCATCCCCTGTATCATGTCTGCAGTCTCCGACCATTTCCTGTGTCATGTCCGCAGTCTATGACCATCTTCTGTGTCATGTCTGCAGTCTATGACCATGTCCTGTGTCATGTCCGTAGTCTCTGACCATCTCCTTTATCATGCCCATACTGACTATAACCTGTTGGGTGTCTGTGACAGCCCTTTGGTAATTTTGGGGTAAACATTTTAGCCCCCCCCCCTGGAAATTTGACCACGACTGCCCTAAAATGTTTGACCACTATTCCCCAAATCATCTCTGACCAGAGGTGTCTGCCAAGATCCCCAGAAATGTAATTTCTCAAGAGCTGTGTTCTTCAATTCATTCCTGAATTTCTTTGTGTAATCTGGCTTACTGGCTCACATAACACTGCTCATTGCTCTGGTATTACTGTAGAAGAGGGCCTCAGGTTCACTCTGCACTCAATTGTCAAGGACAGAGAAGGAGCCTAAACGTCATGAACGCTTTTGTGTACCCTGCTTTGATATTACATAGGCCTCGAGCCGGTCAGGGAAATAGCTGAAAAATATACCTGCCTGTGAAATTTTGAAATGGCTCATAGAAAAATATTTCCCTTCTTCAAATTTTTTCATTACTACATTTGAAACAGTTGTCCATTTGACCTCATTAACTAATTGAGTGTTTCAAAATCAAACATTTTGAAAGAAAAGTCTACCTATATATGACTAACTTTACAACAAGGAAGCAGATAAAAGAAAAAAAAAACAGGAACCTCTTCTTGGCAACATACTCAAACTTTGGTGGAGGGGGGGGGGAGAGTACACAATTCTATTTGGGCAGGTATTGCACCGCAGTGCCTACCCATCACGCTCTCAATGAACACATAATTTGCATGTCTAATATACTGATAGTATACAGTATGAATGGACGTTTCCTATAACTGATAGTCTCATTCTTACATTACACATGGCTGTGCCCCAATACATTATTTTTCAGTTACAGAAAATCATTACTGTCTACAGAAAGATCACTTGTTTGAAAGTCCAGTGAGACTTATGTTAATAAGTAGCTGAAGAGATGTATTTTACCTTGTTGTAGCCTGACTGAGGCAGTGACAAGGTAAAAATTTGCTTAAGTCTGCAAGTGGCTGGCAGTCACATGATTCAGACACCCCAGCTAGTGATGCTTGGCACTTCCTGTGCAGAGATGTGTTGTAATTGCCTGTGGTTTCCCAATCTTTAGTGGACTCCTTATGGATTGATGTGCTCAGAATTGTAAGTGAAAGTGTAGAGTGAAAGAATTTGTGTAATTTCATTAATGTAGTGTACAAGTCAGATTTTCCTAGGCACAGGGGTGTATCAGCTAAAGCACATTAAAAAAAAAAACCTTAAAAAACAGTTAAAATCTTAAAGAAATATATTTGGCAGTCTGCTAGTTTACAGCACAGGAAATTCCAAACGTTTTAAAAAATATTGTGGTTAAAGACAAAATATTGGGGAACATACAAATAGATTCTAATCTATAAAACATAGATTTTCAGATTAACGCTTACCTGTGTGCTTTGTAAGTGGCGTCTACTTAATGGAGAATGCAGAGCAGTTTCTGAAGGGTAGAATTATCAGTCTGCAAGCATTTACAGAACTTCTCCTTTCCTCTCTGAGTAATGCAGCCACTTCCTTGTGTGGGCGGAGGTGCTTAAAGCAAAAAAAAAAACGAACCACAAATAAGCCAACATTTTCTCCCTCCCCCTGCTGTTTGACTGCTCCTTCCTCTGTTAGAACTCAGACGGTATAACATCTGGAAGCCTGTTTTAACCAAAGTTTTCCAAAAACTATAACAATGACTCCTGTGTCTTAAAGATGAATTCTAGAATTTAACTTGTACTGTGTTTTTTCTTATTGCTTTGTTTTTCGTTACAAATCAATTTCTTGGCCATTTGGACATTTTAATGTATGGTATTTTTGTTATTATATCTATAGTATTAGTTTGTACTGAACCACAGAAGATGAGGAAACCGATGAATATTAACACCATCTATAACCATTCAGCCTAGGTTCACATATGTGCGATGAGGGAAGCAGCGCAATTACAGCGCCGGTTCCCGCATCGCATATCTCCCGCAGGCAGGTCACACTGCCCTCTGCGAACCACTGCAGGTGTCAATACATTGTTAATGACACCCCCAGGTCGGTTCACAGATCGCAGTTCGAACTGTGAACTCCCACATGAATCAGATCACATGGGAGAGAACACCCATGCGAACCGATTCTAGTGCAGGGAGAAAAAGTCCCTGCACTACTTTCATGCAAATCCAATGCGAGTTCAGCCATATAACTGTATGGCTGAACTCGCACTGCACAGACATTGCATGTGATCGGCACCTGCGGTGTGGGTGCGAATCTCATGCGATGTCTGAGATCGCACATATGTGAACCTACGCTTAAAGTAAGATTAGCCACATAATATAAAGCCTAGAATTAATGTATTTAGCAGTGAAGATAAGTGAACTTAGGCTGGGTTCACACTGAAGAATGCAGCGGCTCACAGCAGGAGTCCAGTGCGTCCCCATTCACCGTTTCGGACCTGAAACAGACCAAAAAGACACACAGGACTCCTGTGCAATTCGCACTGGAGCCTCTGCAGAGATGTGTGAACTGGCTCCATAGAGAGCCAGTCACAATCTCTTGCTATGCGATTTGGATGCAGAGAAAAACACATCCAATTCGCAATAGTGTGAACCCAGCCTTAGGGCCAGTTCACACTAGTGTGTTTTCCTATGCTGATGTTGCGCTGCAATACATGACAATGGAAACCACATTCTTTGGGACCCATTCACTTCAATGCAGAGGAGCTGCAGCACGTTTTTTGAAATAGACTTGAATGAAAATGCACCAAAAACATGTGTACAATGCATGTATATGGGTTTTTGGTGCTTTTTTTGCAGAATTTTGTGTGTAAAATCCAGCCTCCTTTTTTCAGAAAAAAAAAATAGCATCAGAATGAAAAACGTGAGATGTTGCACTGCAAAAACGCACTGAAAAATGCATTATGCTGCAGCTGCACTAGTGTGAACCTAGGCTTAGGGTCAGTTTACTCCAGAACCGTTGTGCTGCGTCGCATGCTGTTGCCCAGTACAACCATAATGCATCATCAAGAGAAATAACATTGGAGCCAATGGGTGTTGTTCACACCTACAGTATGTGCTGCATTGTCTTACATTGCGCTAACATTTTTGAGCAATGCATCGCTGTAACAATGCTCTACAGTGAATCCCAGTGCAATGCAATAAAGTTTAACAAAAAAAGTGTTTCCCCTTCCTACAGCCATCTTGCCACCATCTTGTTTTTTTACACTCAATCAGCAACCATGAAGAAAGTAATGTCACAGAAAATAAGCAAACGACACATTGCAAGATAATGCAGCTCAATGTAGTGCAACAAAATCACACTCAGGCTTGGTTCACACATATGCTTATTGGATGCGGGTTTCACTGCATCCAATTTGCATGACAGGAGAGTGTGACTGTCTCTCTATGAAGCCAGGTCACACACCTCCGGGGCGGCTGCGGAGAGCACAGCAGAAGGGTCCTGTGCATCTTTGGCTCCGTTTCAGGTCCGAATTTAGGCAAAAATTTGGACCTGAAGCGTTGAATGTGAACCCAGCCTCAAACCGCAAGTAAACGCATTGCAAGCACATCAGAAACGCATCAGTGCATTACTTCTCAACTTATCCTTATCTTTTGAGCTAACACAATAGACCCACACTTCCATTCACTCCAACGATAACACCCTTGACCTTTTATTCTCCCATCTCTGCACCCCCTTTCCTCTCTCTGATCACAACCTCATCAGTTTCACAGTGTTCTAGAATGTCCTTAAAGTGGTTGTAAACCCACGGGAAGAAAAAAAAACCTGCAAGACAAAGGCATAATGAACTAATATGCATAGCATACTAGCTCATTATGATATAAGTATCTTAGATCGAAGCCCCCGCAGCGGTCCCGGCACACCGCTTTGGCCAGCGACATGTCTCCAGGAGTTACTTCCGGCTATCGCGAGCTCTGGCGCTGTGACTGCCCGGAGCTGCAATGACATCACTCCTGTGCATACACATACCTCCCAACATTTTGAGATGGGAATTAGGGACACCTACCAACAAACGTATGTAGGCATAGGACACGCCCCCTGCCACACCCCCTTAAAGGAGAAATAACCAGAAAAAAGGTTAAATAAATCCACAAGGACTTTTTTTTTTACCACTACTATTCCTTTATATTGGCTTTTAAAATGTACAAATGCAGCAATTTAGAAATCAGATGAAAGGTTTAGCACTGGGAAACACTTTTTGATAGATAAAAATTGCATTTTATGTACACCTATATGGATCAGACCAAAATGAGGGACAAATGAGGAGGAAAGAGGGACAGAGGGACATTGCTCCAAATCAGGGACAGTCCCTCAAAATCAGGGACAGTTGGGAGCTATGCATACGCGCAGGAGCCGCCGGAAACAGCACATCAGCTGAAGATGCTGATGCAGGGGATATCTCCTAAACTGTGCAGGTTTAGGAGATTTCCACGGTAGCTACAAGTAAGTCTTATTGTAGGCTTACCTGTAGTAAAAGTGGTTGTAAAGGGTTTACAACCACTTTAACCACCTATCTTTTCAAGCAGCAAATGATTACCCATAGAAACGTTTGCCACTTTAACCCTTTGCTTCTCTATTCTGCTGCTGACCACATCTTTGACAAAATATCATCCCTGTCCTGCCATAACCTGGCCACCTCGGGCTACAACAGTTCACTCTTATGCCCCGTACACACGGTCGGACTTTGTTCGGACATTCCGACAACAAAATCCTAGGATTTTTTCCGACGGATGTTGGCTCAAACTTGTCTTGCAAACACACGGTCACACAAATTTGTCGGAAAATCCGATCGTTCTAAACGCGGTGACGTAAAACACGTACGTCGGGACTATAAACGGGGCAGTGGCCAATAGCTTTCATCTCTTTATTTATTCTGAGCATGCGTGGCACTTTGTCCGTCGGATTTGTGTACACACGATCGGAGTTTCCGACAACGGATTTTGTTGTCGGAAAATTTTATATCCTGCTCTCAAACTTTGTGTGTCGGAAAATCCGATGGAAAATGTGTGATGGAGCCTACACATGGTCGGAATTTCCAACAACAAGGTCCTATCACACATTTTCCGTCGGAAAATCCAACCGTGTGTACGGGGCATTATTAGAACTTTTTACTCTGTGCACATTCACATGTGCGTTATAAAATTTTGATGTAAAATAATTTTTTTTTTTTTCTCAAGTTTTTTACAATTTGTTTTTTTTGGTATAAACATGCATGTTTCTAAACATAATATACACAACTCAGGAACTTACGAAGTTCAACATATAAAAACTGAAGACAATATCAGACATTATAGTATCAAAAATGTCTTGATATTGCCTTCATCAGATGGGGTGATGTCATCCCTGTAAAAGCCAGATTTTGAAGATGCACACAATTTGGGAGTCAAAATGGGTATATCCCCCCTGATCCCATGCCTAATGTCAACATGTGCTATCTCCCATCATGAGGGATCAATGGACGTGTTTTGGGGGTGCAACCCTTTCCTCTCACCTACTAGAGTTATGAGGAAGGGGTTGCACCCACAAAACGCATACAACACATCAATCATGCTCTTCATTTGTTATTCAAGAACATTGAGTTTATTCCTTATGATGTCAATTTCACAATTTCACACCATGATTTCCTGGATTAGCCTTTGTGCACTGTCACTTGTGAAATGTTCAGCTTGCTGTTCCACAACCAGCACATCGCCTAAAAATTTGAGTGTAAACATGTATTATAAATATGCAGGCATACATATATTACCTGAAGCTGGGGTGTCAGACACTGACCTGTTGTGGTGACAATTTTGCCAACTTCCTCCACCTCTCCTTCCTCCAGATCCTCGGGGTGTGGTGTTGTGCTGAGTTCCCCTTGTTTCTGAGGTGGGGGGTCCCTGGTGTCCTCTGAGTGGTGTCCTCCGAGTCTTTTCTCCCCTATGAGAATGAAACAAAAGGTATACTTAGCACACAGATATTTGAGTCCAGAAATAGGAATATGAAACATTGCTGGGAAGTCGGGTACAATTGTTTTAGGCAGAGTTCCAAGCTGAAGACATGTTTTTTTACCTTACCAAAGCTGGAATACTTACCTTTTTCTGATAATTGTCACACATAGAGACACCCCAAGTATCCACTGGAGCACCTGTGTGGGACACCTTAAAAAGTTTGTTCTTGTGTCCCACACTAGTGCTCCTGAGTCCAGATGTGTAAACAGCTGCTGAGTGTCCTCTCCTTACATTACACTGAATCAAGCCTGCATTTCATTCTAGTTACAAACACATCTAGACAGCAATGTACAAAACTTATTTTTAGACAAATAGGCATGATCAAATGTATTTAACCTGTATCTGCCCAAAAACATCGTATTTAATGAGTGAACGATGTTTCCTACGACTGATTACTATGCCCACGAACATGAAAGTCGCCATTTTAAACTGTAAAACAGTAAAGAAAAGCACATGGTGCAGCATGCAAGTAATAATCATAATGGGAACACAGGACAACTACTTACTTTTTAGAAGCACTTTCTTGATCCTTCTATACTGATCCTGCTCCCTCAGTTTCAGGTCTGACCAGCATTTCCTCAATTGCTCCTTGGATCGTCGTACCCCAAAATTCCTGTGCAGACTCTTCACAACTTTGGTCATGATCTTGGCCTTTCTCACATTTGGGTTTAGGTACTGATAGGGTTAGGGATTTGATTCAGAGTTCTTACTTAAATTTAATGCCTACATGTAAAATCTGTTATGAAATATAGTCTGTTATGAAATGCCTGCGTAGCAGTATCTTATGAAACTAACCTTTGTCTGCTGACACATTATTCTCGATGAAACTGCTTTTATTGTAACCTTTGGCTGCTGATACGACATTATTAGTCAAAACTGCTTTTATTATCTGATATCTATTTTGCACTTTGATTCTTGTGATTGTATAACCAAATATATAAAGACCCAATAAAACAAGACAGTTAACTCACTGCGGGGCACTCACTGCTCGTGGAATGAGACACAGACACTCCTGGCTCCGTGTCTATTTCTTTAAGGGCTAAGATTTGACAAAGCAATATAAACTTAAAAGTAACTTATTTAAGAGTTGAACCTAACAGTTTGGCGCCCGAACAGGGACCCACCGATGATGCTACAAGAGGTGGCTGAGCTACACTGACGGAACAAAAGGACAGGCATTCCGGGAACCACAGATCAAAAACCTGGCCAGGTAAGAAAAAGCTTTATTTTTCTTATATTCTGTGCTCCCCTGATTTGTGCCTATCCGTTCTGTCAGGTACGGTTCTCCTGTTTTTTTTTAAAACACCAGCCTCTGTAGTGGTGAGTCTAGAATTACTGCATATTGTGGTTTATATTGCTGGAATTATTTGTTGTTTGTTGTCTGTCTGTCTGTTGAGAAAGTGAATGAGCCTTGCCTAGGTTGGTATGAATTGAAAGAATATCATCCCAATGAGCAGTGGAATGCGCCCTTACCTCGCAAGAGGACTTTGGGGGTCTGCCGCTTAAGTTTGATATTCAATTTAATTCATAAACCATAGGCGGGTTGAAAGTATAAGCCCTGTCTGTTCCAAAAAGCAGGGATAAGAGTGTATAAGAGGGACCCCAGATACGGGGGGGGAATGAGGTCTCCATAAAGCCCGGAGATCTAGTCGAATACCTGGTCACTTTAAGGAATGCTTGTATATGTTGTAGTCGTCAGTCTGGTCATAATATTTGTCAGTTGACTAGCATATAAAGTAATTCGGTTTCAAGAATCTCATTTAGGAGAGGTTTTTAGTATTCTGGCATCCTAGGAGGAAAAGGCAACGAGGAACTAGTGTAACTTGGTTAAGTGTTTTATATTGTACACTAAGTGTCCCACACGCTACCTAGGCTGGACTGTCAGAATGGGCCAGAGGAACACAAAACCCCGTCAGGGAATTGTGGCACATTACACAGTGCCACAGATAATTAAAAACATCTGTGGGGAAGATGAAGCACGGGACTTAAAGGCTGTCCTTCGTAAATTTAAGGTGAAAGGAGCAACGGGTTTAGACCCGGATGTATGGAGTGAAATAAAAAGGGACAGACAAGGGGAGGTGTTAGAGAAGCAATGGATGCGTCAGGTTCAATGCTTAATTAAGGTTTCAAATAGAGCAAAAGAAGAAGGGTGGAAATATAATCCAGATTGTGATGGTTGGGATATGAAAGATAGAAGAACAAAAAATGTTGAAACCTTAAATAATATTACTTCAACCATCCCACCCCCATACACTGATATAGAGAAAAATTCACATAAGTCAGAGTTATATCCTGTACTTGAGGGTAGAGGATGGGTTTGCCAGATTTGTGGATCACAAAATCCCGAGTGGGCACAAGAATGCGTACATTGTGGAGCACAAAAACCTCACCCGGAACCAGTAGCCCCAGTGCACATTAGTACACGCATCGTAACAATACCCAATCCTGAACACGGGCATCCAGACCATCCAAATGCACCGACCACGGTTACTCGTAACATGGCCATACATACCTGGAAACCATGGTCGGCGGACACACTTATGGCTCTAATTCAGAACGCCCCAGATCCAGTAGCCAAGCCGGCTGCTTTTAGTAGATTTGTGACCCAGTTAATGAATACACATAGAGCGGCTTGGCAGGACGGGGAAGATTTGTGTAGAAATAAAATGACTTTGACTATGTTCAATCAGTTTATGACAGAGATAGGTCCGCATAGACCTGTAGAAGTAGCCGATGAACACGGCAATCTGACAGACGGACATGTTAGGCATATAGGCTCAAGGGCCCCCTTTCTCGCATCCAGACCATCCAAATGCACCGACCACGGTTACTCGTAACATGGCCATACATACCTGGAAACCATGGTCGGCGGACACACTTATGGCTCTAATTCAGAACGCCCCAGATCCAGTAGCCAAGCCGGCTGCTTTTAGTAGATTTGTGACCCAGTTAATGAATACACATAGAGCGGCTTGGCAGGACGGGGAAGATTTGTGTAGAAATAAAATGACTTTGACTATGTTCAATCAGTTTATGACAGAGATAGGTCCGCATAGACCTGTAGAAGTAGCCGATGAACACGGCAATCTGACAGACGGACATGTTAGGCATATAGGCTCAAGGGCCCCCTTTCTTGCTTTGTTAAACGCTTTTTTTCAGGCAAAACAGCAAGAGAGAGGATCCACGTCACCCATGAAACAACTGCCAGGGCAGACGGTATCAGACTTTTACTTATCAATGGAAAGTATGATGGCAGACGAGGGAATGGATTTAGCACTGCCACTTACGATCCGAACCTTCAACAGACAGTTTATGGAAGGATTAATTCCACAGATAAGTGAAAGACTGAAAGCCTGCACACCAGAGTGGAGGGCAATTAGAGATAGAGGGTCGTTGTTACAGAAGGCACAAGGTATAGAAGCAGACTTAGCAGAAAACAGAAGTCGAAAACATCCGGCAATCAATACGGTTGTAGATCCCCAAGAACCAAGCAGAGGTTCCTATCGCAAACCCCTTACTTGTTATTACTGTAACAAGACTGGCCACATCAGACGCCACTGCAGAAAGAGAATAAGAGATGAGGGAAAGGAGGGTGTTGATTACCCAGTTAATCAGAGGAGGAACTGGTCTAGGGACAACAATAATGGTGATGTTAGGCGGCAGGGAGATGGTCCACGAGCATGACTCGCCCCAGTTTTGGAAAGATCCAAAACTAAGATGCTTAAGACTACTATAACGGTTGGTAATAAGAAAATCTTTTGTCTAGTTGATACAGGCGCTTCACGCTCGTTACTTTCTGATTCTGAACTACTCCCTGAACAAGAATCACCTGACACTTTATTAATAACTGGATATGATGCCATTTTAGCAGACGCCCCGCTCACAAAACCCTTAAAAGTTAAAGTAGGGAACCATATGTTCCTTTCACGTTTTCTGGTATCTAGAGGAGCCCCCACTAATTTGCTAGGAGCTGACATTTTACAGAAAATAGGAGCTAACATTACCTATCACCCCGATGGCACTGTCACCTTAGCTATAAGGGATGATCAAGAACATATGGAGATGTGTAACCTGATACAATACCTGGAGGAGAAATCGGAGCTGTCCGGTCCACCACCTCCAGATTTGGATCAGGTCTTGTCATCCCTTCCGGAAGAACTATGGGAAAAGCATCCAGCTGATGTTGGACTTTTGCCCATACCTCCGGTTACCCTATAGCTGATTCCAGGAGCAGTGCTACCCCAACAAAAACAGTATCCACTCAGTGCACCCCAAGAGGCGGCCATTGAAATGCAGGTCCAATCCTTCTTAAAAAGTGGAGTTTTAAAAGAAGTAAAATCGCCGGCAAATACTCCTTTGTACCCGGTTAAAAAGAAAACGATAGCCGGTAGTCCGGTTAAGTATAGGATGGTCCAAGACCTCAGGGCAATCAACAAAATACTAGCCCCGATGACACCTTTAGTACCCAATCCACATACGTTACTGTCACAAATACCCTCAACTAGTATTTACTTTACGGTTATAGATTTAGCGAATGCTTTCTTTTCTGTCGCACTTGCTGAAGAATGCCAACCATGGTTCGCATTTTCAATAAAAAAATCGACAACTAACCTGGACACGCCTACCTCAGAGTATGGCGCATTCACCTACCTTGTATTCGCAAGCATTGCAAACGGTGTTGGGAGAATGGGTACCACCAGATTCTTGTGTATTGTTACAATATGTGGATGATTTATTGTTATGCTGCCCTGACAAAGAAACTTGTTTGGCCACCACCCTTAATTTGTTGCGATTTTTAGCAGAAAAGGGTTGCAAGGTTAATAGGAACAAATTACAAATGTGTCAGGACAAAGTTATCTTTCTGGGACATTGTATATCACAGGGTACAAGACATCTCACTGAGGAGAGGGTTCAAGTGATAAAGGGAATGTTACCCCCACGGAATTTCAAACAATTGCGTATGTTTTTAGGTATTGTGTCATATTGTAGACAATGGATACCACATGCTAGCGCTTTGATGCAGCCATTATACGATTGTTTGAAAATTGTACCGTATGTGCTTACAGAAGTAGCTTATGAGTCGTTTATCACTTTGAAAAAGCTATTGATTTCTGCCCCGGCCATTGGTATTCCTGATTACACTAAGAAATTCAATCTATACGTTGCTGAGATCGCTGGACACGCCACAGGTGTTCTGACACAGGCACATGTAAAACAAAGACCAGTCGCTTACTTTTCAGCAGCACTAGATCCAGTGTCCAGAGGTTCACCGTCCTGTGTACGGGCGGTAGCTGCAGTGTCAATTATCATAGATAAGTCATCAGAGATTGTTCTAGACAATCCAGTTGTAGTGCATACCACACATGACATACATGCAATCTTGTCTCAGGTACAGCCCAAACACATTTCCATGGCTAGGCAATTAAGGTTACAGTGTACTTTACTCTTACCTCCAAATGTCACTTTTCAGCGCTGTACAACTTTAAATTTGGCCACCTTTTTGCCTCTTCAGTCACCAGATTTGGCAAGGGGGAATGATAGTACTAGTAGTACTAGTGAGAGAGGAAATGAGGTACCTGACACTCTTTTGTTTAAAGAAGTAGATGAACACGATTGTTTTCAGCTCATGGAACAGGAGACAATGGGATTCCCACATGTTACAGATACACCGATTTTAAACGCTGAGCACACTTTGTACATAGATGGCAGCAGGTTTGCTGATGATAAGGGTAAATATCACACAGGGTATGCCGTAGTGACTGATACACAGGTGATTGACGCACAGCCCTTACCAGCCCATATGTCAGCACAAGAAGCGGAATTAAAAGCTTTAGAACAAGCCCTAGAATACTTAAAAGGACAAGAAGGGAATATTTACACTGACTCCGCCTACGCTTATGGTGTAGCGCATGATTATGGCCACATATGGAAGGCTAGAGGTTATCTGACAGCAGCAGGTACACCTGTAAAACATGGAGAAGGGATTAAGAGAGTCCTGAACAATCTTCAAAAGGTTAAACGAGTGGCCATCATGAAGATAGCGGTACACACGAGCGCAAAAACAATTGAGGCAAAAGGAAATGCATTTGCAGATTTGACTGCAAAACAGGCAGCTCTAGGGGGAGGAAGCCCTGAGACCTTAGCAGCGGTAGAGGTGAGTATCCCAGAACCAACATGGCAGCAGCTGAGTAAATTACAGGAGCAAGCAGGGGAGAGCGAGAAAGATAAGTGGGTCAGGATGGGAGCAGCACCAGACCATGACAATGTATGGAGGGAAGGAGGCAAAATATGCCTGCCTGCCTCTCTGTACCCAGCAATGGCAGCAGCAGTTCACCTACCCACACGTTAGTTCCAATTCCATGTATAGGATTGTGAACCAAGGATGGCTCGCCCCTGGATTCAGTAGTACTGCGAGAAACTACTGTGCAGCCTGCCAAATCTGTCTCCTGAATAACCCAGGACAGAGAGTAAAAACCCCAAGAAAACACCAGGTCCGGGCCCAATACCCCTTCCAGAGACTGCAAATTGACTACATACAAATGCCCAAGAGCGGCCCCTTTGAGTTTGTCCTCGTGTGTATCGATTTATTCTCAGGTTGGCCTGAAAGTTATCCAGTAAAATCAGCTACAGCAAAAGCCACAGCTAAGAAACTGATCAGTGAGTTAATACCTAGGTTTGGTCTTCCTGAAACCATAGAATCAGATAGGGGAACACACTTTACAGGAGAAATCATGCAGAATGTAATGACCATGTTAGGGGTTCAACAAAGTTTTCACACCCCTTACCACCCACAGAGTTCGGGATCAGTGGAGAGAGTAAATGGGACAATAAAGTTAAAAATACAAAAAGCCATGCAAGAGTTAAACAAGCCATGGCCTGAATGTCTGCCTTTGGCTTTATTCTCTATAAGGTACACTCCAACAGGAAAAACAGGATTGTCTCCATATGAGATACTTTTTGGTAGTGCACCTAGATTAGGTCTATACTTTCCACAGAGTATGCAATTGCAATGTGATAGTTTGACTGCATATGTAATACAATTACAACAACGTCTAACTAAGATCCACAAAAGTGTGTATTCTTCTCTTCCAGACCCTAATTCAATAGCAGGTACACATACTCTGCTACCAGGGGATTATGTATATGTAAAGAAACACACCAGAAAGACATTGGAGCCAAGGTTTGAAGGTCCTTATCAAGTGCTTCTGACCACGGCCACTTCAGTAAAGCTGGAAGGAAAACCTACCTGGATACACGCATCACACTGCAAGAAACAACCCGAGAAAACAACATGATGAAATATTTACTCACATATTTTCTGTTGAAGATTGTTGTTTTACAAATACATGCATGGACTCCTGGTATTAATGTAATAGAGGTAGAGGAAACAGCAAATTTTAAATGGGTTATAGATGATCCTAAAGTAGCAAATGATTCAGGATATGAGATGAATAAGTATTATGATGTAGGTAATTACACTGTTAAAGGACACAGGCGACCATTTCATATAGATGTAGGTATTGCATAGATACAGGCAGACCCACTCTCAGAAGTAACTATAACCTTCCAGTGGAATGACAATATGCGCTTTCCTTTCAATAACAGTAAAAATCATAGGTGCCATGAAATATCCCTTTCACAGACGTGGAAACAAGCACTGGAACGGGTGGTAGGACAAATGTACCAAATATTAGTCCATAAAGCAGGGGGAGAAAATATATCAGAAGGGATGTTCAATCTAGCAGATATTACCGTTAATCAATCAAGTACTTTCCTCTGTGCCTCTTGGTGGAGGGAAGAGAGAAATGATGGGTGGTATTGGAATGCAGAGGCCTATGGATTTCACATACAAATGGAGGAAGAAGTAACGCCAATAATTGAATCTTCCATATTAACACCCGTACCAAACACTTGCATAAATGTATCAACATCACAACAGAAAACAAAAATAAAATTCAATATCGCCTTTCCCTCTATACCGGAGTGTAGGTATAAGCGGGAATGGTATGATACTCTATTAGGATTAACAGGTACAGGAATGGGAGTTTTAAACTCGGTCGAAATAGAAGAAATGAACAACAGATGGAAGCATGCAGGGGGACACATAGCTGACAGCTTGACTATCACAAGCAAATGGTTACCCACCGCTTTTGAAACCCAACTGCAAGAAATACCCATATTACAATTTTTGGGAGGGTTAATAAATCACACTATAGGAGCAGAGCTCCAGCTGTGGAATCAAAGTCAACAGTTTGTAAATTTCACACAGTGCTCTTTTAACCTCTTATCCTATCATATACAAATAAATAGGGCCAGGACTGAACTACAGTTGGGAAATTATCATACCTGGATGAAATATTTTAAAGGTCTAACTGACGATGGTGTATGATTCCAAGTAAAAGGGGATAAGGTAGAATGTGAGGATAAATGGTGTGTAGGAAGGTTTGAAGCTTACCGGGTAGCAGATGTAATGGAGATGTGTAAAATAGTGGTCATGCCACTAGTAATTAAAAACGAGTTTTGGTATCCAGAAATTTATGGGAAATATGTAGATAAAGGAAACAGAACCCATGATTTAAATCTATGTGAAGGAACTAATAAGGGAATGGTATGTGGCAGAAGCTCCCCAGTATATGAACCTTGCTTGTTAAAATACCAAACTAGCATATGCAAAATGCAAAGAACACCAATAAATGTGAACAATAGATTCATAGAAATAGGACCCCAGCATATTTGTATCATTACTAATGACAACCGCACCATGTTAGCGTTAAATAAATCGGCGCCGTTTGCGGGATGTATAAAAAAGATTAAAATATTACAATGGGGTAACGACACCTATCTTTTTGAACCAGACGCCGATAAGGTATTCTCTTCAGTTTATGAGGTACATAATCTCACTGACACTACACCCTTTATAATTTCTTTAGACCCACTAAAACAGGTTTTGGAACAATCAGAGTTGTTAAGACGACACATAGAAACACTAGAACATACCCTACAGAATAACCTTGTATCTGCAATTATTGACAAAGGTAGACTAGTGCATCTTTCATCACAAATACAACAGGATACTGCACCACATTGGTGGGATATATTTAGTGGAATGTCTTCTACAGCATCCAATACCTTTCACTGGTTGTTAAGTCCAATGGTTATTATTATTTTAATATTAATTTCACTTACAATCACAAATATATGTGTATACAGGAAAATAAATAGGAAAATTAGGAGAATACACAGGGCATACTGATAAATGTGTATTGACATCACCCTACTCCTACAAAACTCCTCTTCTTGAATTTAAGATGTTGGTAATACCTAGGGGGATGGGTTTTACCCCTCTGACAACTCGCGGTCAGGGAAAGGACTCTGGGGAAAAACTGACTAGAACTTATTCATGAGGACCCAGGGGGAAGGAGAGGATGATGTCAAAGGGGGAAATTGATAGGGTTAGGGATTTGATTCAGAGTTCTTACTTAAATTTAATGCCTACATGTAAAATCTGTTATGAAATATAGTCTGTTATGAAATGCCTGCGTAGCAGTATCTTATGAAACTAACCTTTGTCTGCTGACACATTATTCTCGATGAAACTGCTTTTATTGTAACCTTTGGCTGCTGATACGACCTTATTAGTCAAAACTGCTTTTATTATCTGATATCTATTTTGCACTTTGATTCTTGTGATTGTATAACCAAATATATAAAGACCCAATAAAACAAGACAGTTAACTCACTGCGGGGCACTCACTGCTCGTGGAATGAGACACAGACACTCCTGGCTCCGTGTCTATTTCTTTAAGGGCTAAGATTTGACAAAGCAATATAAACTTAAAAGCAACTTATTTAAGAGTTGAACCTAACAGTACGGTCCATGCTTCCCATCATAGTCGGTCCTCCTCAAGATGTCCACCATCTCTACCATCTCTATAAAGGCCATATTTGAGGCCTTAAATCTTCTCCTCAGGATTGGGACATTTCTGGCTCCAGGCTTTCCTCCTCCTCGTTACTGGAATGAACACACACCTGCTGTGTCTCTGCCATATCGCTCCTACTGCGTGCCCAAAAAGATGGGGCGGGGAATATTCTAGAAAGAACATCAGGGGCAGGTGACGCGGGCGGATTTTTCTGCATGCGCAGTGTATATCAAGCTAACACGCATGTGTCGTATGTACGTTCTGTGTGCGGAGGAAGGAGGAACGGAAGTGGCGAGCGTCCTAAACGAAGGTAAAATTTTAACTTGGGCCATCAGTGGCCTATACTGCTTCAAGATTGAGGCCTATATTGGGATAAGATTATGAGAATTTTTTTTAACAGAAAAAGTTTATTTAAGTTTCAATGTGAACAGAGGTATGCAGTGGTACAATCTCATCGATCAAACATTAAAGATCTGGAGGTATTACAATACAGTCCAATCCAGTAGAATACGTTTATGGTGGTAGGGCAAGAGAGAAAAGTCTTTCAGCAGGGATACATCAGGATAGAGCTGTGGGCACAGTAGACAGGAGGTATAAGGAGTCCTGAAGTTGAAATGAGAAGGGCAGGAGGAGAGGGAAGAGAGGGAGGAGGGGGTGACAGGGAGGAGGGGGTGACTGGGCGGGGGGGGGGGGAGATTCAAAAGAATATCAAGAGTTTCCGCCAACAGCACATCCCAACCATACCCGTGCAATATCGCTTCCCGTACCAATCTGGCCATGTGCTGCTGTCCGAGTCCTAATGCAGGGGCAGTCTACGCTCACGTTTGTCAAACTTTTTGGGGCAATTACATCACATGCATGTCAGTTTATATAGTGGCAGCGCCAGATCTATCAGGGTCTGCCATTGTTGTACCGTGGGTGGGGTAGACTTGTTCCATTGCAACGTGATCGTAGAAGGCTGTGTAAAATAAAATGAGTTTTTTGGATTGTGGGGCTTCCAGTGTGTCGCAGACACCTAGTAACAGCAGCAATGGATCACAGGGGACTCTCAATTTGCCTACAGAGTTTATCACCCCCACAACGCCCATCCAGAAGGGTCTAATCTGCGGGCACGACCACACTACATGGAAGAAGGATCCAACCTCAGTATTGCATCTGTGGCATGTTGACCGTCTACCCGGGTAGATTCTAGCGAGCCTCTCTGAGGAGTAATAGACCCGGTGTAGAAATTTCAGCTGTATTAAGCCATCCCTGGCTGAGACCATCAGTGGGACGAACTGTTGGATGGCCTCCTCCCAGTCGTCGTCAGCCATTTCCGGGATGTCCGTTTGCCACACCGAAAACAGCTGGGAGACCTTAGAGGTGTCCAGACCAGCCAACACAGAGTACAGAGTGGAAAGAGTGCCACCTGCACTCGGGGCTCTCAGCGAGGCTTCAATTGCATGAATCTCCAAATTAATAGCTCGCAGGAATTGGGCTTGGTAGGCATGACGTAGCTGCAAGTATGTAAAGAACATACGGTTAGGCAAAGGCTGGATTCTTTTAAGGTCATCAAAGTTGAGCAGCTTCCCGTCAGATACAATGTCACCTAGGGTTTTAATTGCATACCGTGCCCAAATCACTGAGTCAGGGATAGTGCTGAAATGAGACAATCTAGGATTCCCCCATAGTGGGATGTGCGGGGAACAAGTGTCAGGTTTCTCCACCCTGGACCGCACAGCATCCCATACTTTCAGTGTGGTATCCATAGGGATAGTGATGTGAGGGTTGGACCGCGGTCCCCGGTATACCAGGTTCCTTAGCTCAGCGTAGAAGCCCAAGAGAGCTGCTTCAAGAGTAGCTCCCGGGTTGGCCGGTTCCTCAGAGAGCCACCAATGGACCATGACCAGGACCGCAGCCCAATAGTATTTAATAAAGCATGGTAGGGCCAGGCCCCCCAGGGATATTGGGAGTTGCAGGGTCGTTTTTGCTATTCTTGGGGTATTGCCTTGCCAAAGAAATGATGTAATTATGCAGTCTAGTTTTTTTAAAAAGGCCAGCGGTAGAGGAACTGGGGTTTGCCTAAAAAGGTAGAGAAATTTTGGAAGGATCGTCATTTTAATTAAGTTAACTCTACCAACTAATGTAAGGGGTAACATTTTCCATTCCTTGCATCTCCTGGATAGGGAAGAGATCACCGGTGTCAGGTTAAGAACAGTATACTTAGACAAGTCTTGTTGGATGTTGATCCCCAGGTATTTAAACTGGGAAACTATCTGTAATGGTGTGTTAGTCGGTATAGCTACATCTGAGGCGGATAGTGGGAACAGAACAGACTTCCCCCTGTTGATACCAATCCCAGAGAATCTGCCAGATGTGTCTATTATGGATACAGCCTCGCCCAGGGAGTCTCTGTCATTCCTTAGATATAAAAGTGTGTCCTCGGCGTAGAGAGAGATCTTTTCTTGTATTGGGCCCATTGGGATTCCCTCCACGGTCTCAAAGGAGCGCAGAAGGATCGCCATCGGCTCAATGGCCAACGTGAAGAGGGTCGGAGACAGGGGACAATCCTGTCTCGTGCCTCTACAGCAGTGTTTCTCAACTCCAGTCCTCAAACCTAAAATTAAAAAAAATTAAAAATTAAAAAAGGAAATAAAAAAAATTTAAAAAGATGACTATAAAAAATAATTCAAAACATTATTATGGAGATCTGGCTTTAAAAAAATAAAAGTATTATTCACGCGATCATGAGAAATAATAAAGAAATAGGTTTGTAAGAACTCTGTGTGAATATCAGCAGCAAAACAACTTCATTATTCTAGCATTATAAAGCACAAAAGAATGCGCTGCATTAAAAGATCACAGAATTTGCAGCGTGAGGAAAGTGCTATCTCCATTACGAATGCTAGTTTTACCAGACCAAGCGCTTGTGTCTCGTACTTGCTTCAGAGCATGCGTCGTTTTTGGTGCGTCGGAGCATGCAGACGGACGAGCGGTTTTTCCGATAGTAATTAGTTCTGTCGGAAAAATATAGAACATGTTCTCTATCTAAGTCCGTCTGAATTTTCGACGGAAAAAGTCCGAAGGGGCATAGAAACGGTCAGAATACATGATGAGAAGCTCCCATCAGACTTTTTCTGACAGAAATTCCACCTGTGTGTACGCGGTATAAGTCAATCTATCCAGCTATCTCCTACTCTGTCCACATTTAGGAAATGCCTGAAAACTCATGCCTTCGGGAAGACACACCTCCACCAAAAAATCAAACTTCCATCAGCTCCTCCCTCACAGTTATTACATTTTGTACTACTTGTACTACTTCACAGTGCAAATTTCTTTCCTGCAACTGTAGCGCTTGGTTGCTACTAGTAACTAACATCCACCATGTCACCAGTTGCAGTGTGTCCATAAAGGGCACAGGAGCGCCGCCACCTCTCTCCTGGCACCGCTCTATCACCATAGATTCATGCATTGCATGAATCTATCTATGGTCGCAGCCAACACCCCCTATTCAGGTGTCCGGCCCCTTTTCGGGCACCTGAATTACAGCGACGGGGGTGTTTTTTGATTAGAACCGTAGGCTCTAATAGGCGCCCAAAAAGGTGAACAGCGGGCGCAATGCTGTGCGTTCACTGTTCACTCAGCTGTGTGTTAGCAAAGCGAAGGAATTCACTTTGCTAACACTGAACCGCCTCTCAGCCAATCAGGTGCTTGGGTCTGTTACCTGTCACCTGATTGGCTGAAACGTCAGGCGCTGTGATTGGACGCCTGATAGAGAGGATGGAAGAAGACATCGAGGAGCATTCAGGACACCGCCGCTGACCCACTGCAAGACAGATAAGTGCCAGGCGATGCACACTGGCAGCATTTGATGGGGCACAGTAGCGGCAATTGATGGTCACATTGGCAGCATTTAATGGGGCACGGTAGCGGCAATTGATGGGCACACTGGCAGCATTTTATGGGGCACAGTAGCAGCAATTGATGGGCACACTGGCAGAAATTGATGGGCACAGTGGCTGCGCTTGATGGCACAGTGGCGGCAATTGATGGGCACAGTAGCTGCGCTTGATGGGCACAGTGGCTGTGCTTGTTGGGCACAGTGGCTGCGCTTGATGTTTTTTTTTTTTCAGTTTGTTTGCGCCCCCCAAAAATTTTGAGCACCAGCCGCCACTGCATGTCACCCCGCTGCCATACCTCCATCTATCACTTCTGAGACAATGAACAGTCATTTGCGTTGTTTTGTTTATTGGGGGATATAACTTGGTTGGGGGAGAGGAAATATGGGATGCCCATAGAACAATTGCTTTGCCATCATATTTAAGAACCAAAGGTTGAGCCATGAAGTACTGATGTACACATATCTACAGTCACTTCCCCTGCATAACACCATGCAGACTATTTCTCCTCCTCTGCGTATCTCCTGCAGACTGTTGCTCCCAGGACTTCCACCCTCCTGCACAAACTTCCACTGTAGATCATTACTCTTCCTGTCACATCATCCTCTTTTGACAAAAGAGACCACTCTGAACAGTCTCAGTTGCTGGCTAGAATTGGTTGCACTGTTACTAGGCCAGAGGTCTGCAGTACCTCTCCCCGGCGGCCTAGTAATTTAATAGCATATGCTGATTGGTGGACTACTGCTCCCAGCTAGTCCGACCTGCAAATCCTGTGCCCTCATGCCGCAGTGATTTGACACTCTCCCCACAGTCTCTCCTCTGGCTTCGCACCCAGTTCCCCTGGCTTGCCTCATCCAGAAATCCACTGTGGCCCACTCACTGACCTTCTCCTGCTCCGAGACCATGATGGAGAACAAACTACAAAAAATTGTTCCCGATTATTGGTGAAACACCCAGAATAAATGGCACCACATCCCTGAAGGAAAAATGAATAAAAGTTGGTAGAAGCAATGGATTTTAATGGTGCAGGAGAATCCACAAAAAAGAATAGTATTGAATAAAAAAATATATTTTTTAATATACAAAGTTAAAAAGACACACGAAGAGCATATATTTTACAGGTATTGCAGTGTTTTACAGTTACGGTGGTCACAGAAAGCAGGTAAATTTCAGATGAAGCCGCACATTAACCCGACATGTTTAGCTGAAATGCTTCCTCAAGGGATGTGCAGACCGAAAACTGATATCAACGTAAACTCTACAAACATGGAGATAAAGAAATAATAATATAAGCAACAGACAAATTATACATATTCATGTTATTTTCAAAATACAAAAATCAAAAATCAGAAGAACACAGTGTATATTGGACACAGCACAGAAAGCGCTTACCCCGCAGCAACCTTTACACAGAATAATCACTGCATAACCAGCAACTAGCACAAAACCCCAAACGAGGCAATTTCGGTGCAGTCATAGAGGACAGAAGGGTAAAACTAGGAGTAAAGAAAAATATATATATATGTATTAAACATACATATATGGGTGATAACATATGTATATGTAACTAGAGCTAAAGAAAGGAAGATGATCCTGGCTGAAGACAACATATGGACAGGAAAATAAAGGGATATAGGTTAGTACTTACTTTCAATCTATTAATTAACAAAGCATATGGTGGAGGGAAGACTTCAGAAGGCCTGCTGATGGTGATTGCAGGGATACCTTCTGGTAACTATTGAAGTAAAAACGGAAAGAATAAGGGAGGGAATGTAAATTGCTAAATGTTCAACTGATTAATGAAAATGGGAAATAGTTTCTATTAAACCTTATTATTCAGTTATCAAAATTAGAATCAGATCCTACAAGGGACATTGTCTCGCCAAATGATGTAAGAATAAATGGGTAAAGCATTGTTTTTAAGGTTAATTAGGTCTACAATAAAGAATCATCATGTGAAACTGAGCAATGGTTATATAAACGGAACAGGGACATTACACAGTGTATGGCAAAGACTTACCAGTCACAAACACTGTCTATGTTGAATCTCACCCTCCGGGTCTGGCAGCTGAACTGCCAGATAAGCTGGCTTTATCTGCCCTCCATTGTGTTGGTGTGTGACGTCAACAACACGATGCGGACGTGTGTAAGCCCATCGATATGTCAGAGTCAGAGTGCACTGTTTTGACATATTGATGGGCCGTGCTCATCGTCTACTCCATCATGTATTTTCCTTCCCAGTCTATCTCTGCTTTCACTCCCCCAGGTCTGGTCCATAGCAGTCACACGGACGCCCGGGGCACACTGTAAATTTAACTCTGTGCCCACTTTACGCCTCGCTAGCAGGAGGTCAAGAGCCCCTTCCTGGTTACGCCTCACAGCGTTCCCTCTATAACATCCTACTGCCCTATGATTGCGCTGCGGACTCTGTTTAGGCTGCGTGCCGTTCGCCCAGCCTATAGCCTGTGTGTCGGTCGGAGCCTTCTCATTGCTGCTCTGCACTCTGGAACTTGTAGTCTATCGGGCTCTCAGTGCACAAAGCAAGTTCCATAGTCATGTTGGAACAGGAAGGGGACATCCCCAAACTGTTCCCACAAAGTTGGGAGCATGAAATTGTCCAAAATGTCTTGGTATGCTGAAGCCATAATAGTTCCCTTCACTAGAACTAAGGGGCCAAGCCCAACCCCAGAAAAACTTTGATTGGTGGGAAGGGAGGAGCCAGGACGCGGATCCCTGGCATCCAGGGAGGGATCTCCTGGGGGGCCATCCCTGGGAACAGAAGAGATGTCCGCGGATCGATCAGAGGGGGAGCTCTCCATGTCAGAGGAAGAAGAGCCGCGCAGAACCTCGACAGAGGTGGAGGCGGGACCTTCGGCTGGTGGGACCATTTCCAGGCAGCCCGGTAAGTCCACTTCTACTTTGGGGTATTTAGAGAGTGCAGGAGGGGAGGGGTTAGTGGGTGGGGGCACCGAGTGCGGGTCCCGGGGCCCTTCCCAGCAGGGGGTTTCTCCCGTTGCCTCCCATCTGGCCGTGCAGGTCCACGACCACGCCCCGGCGGACGGGGGACTACAGGGGTTCCCGACGGGACTAAAGGAATTGGTGAGCAGGTTCGAGCCTGGGATTGCCAGGCCTGTCACGCCCGTGGCGGCTTGGGTGGCTCCTGGGGCTGATGGGTTGGGGTCTGGGGATGCGGTGCTGGCGGCACGGCCAGGGCCCTTAATGGCGAATTCCACGCCTGCGGTGGGGGACGTCGTGGTGGCTGCACCGATCCCTGAAAACGAGGGTTCCTGAGGGGAGAAAGTGGGGGCGGCGGAGGAGACAGGTAAAAAAACAAGACTTGATAAGGTTGGCTGACGCAGCTAGGTGTGAAGTATATGTTTGTTTTGAGGGACCGTTAGGAGCCCATTTGAAGCAGGTGGTCAGGGAAAAGATTTGAAAGCGGGAGTATGTGGAGATCTTTTCTCTGCTACCCCTGGTGAAGTTTAATTTAGACAGGGTAAAACCAGAGGACAATAAGAAGGAGGACGAGGAGAAGAGGAGATACAGACTTATACCGCGGACGTTCCAGAATTGGCTTCAGGCGTTCGCTATACTGGCTAGTGTGATAGGGGAGAAAAACCCAGAGCATTGCTCCGCACTCTTCTGCTACCTGGACGCAGTAGGAGAAGCACATAGAGTCTACGGGGGAGTAGCATGGTTGAGGTACGGCGAGCCGTTTCGTCAACGAAGGGCGATACACCCGGCTCTGCGGTGGGATCACAAGGACATCAGCCTGTGGATGCGCTTGATGACGTCGGCGAGGGCACTGAATCAGTTTTTTCCAGGTGGGGCCGGTGGCTCAGCAACTTCCGGACAATCGGCCTCAAAGAAAAAAGGAGTTTGTTGGCAACACAATGAGGGCACCTGCAAATTCGGGGGGAGCTGCAAGTACAAGCATGAATGCTCCGGTTGTGGGGGAGCCCATCCGGCGTCCCAGTGCTTTAGACAAGGCAAAGGCAGGGCTGGCGAGTTTGCGAAGAGGGATGACGCCAGTGAAGGTGGAAAGGATGCGTCCTTTTCTAGATAGATACCCCGATAGGGAGGCGGCGCAGGTGTTGGGCCAGGGGTTTTTGGAGGGATTTAGGATACCGGCAAACTTAGTCGTTTCTCCCCCAATGTCTAGGAACCTACGTTGAGCGATGCAACATCCAGAGGTAGTTTCGGAGAAACTGCGGAAGGAGCTTGCGTTGGGGCGTATGGCTGGCCCTTTCCCGACATTGCCAATTCCCGATTTAGTGGTCTCGCCTTTAGGGGTGGTCCCCAAAAAGGAGCGGATGAAATATAGGCTGATTCTCCACCTTTCTTTCCCCAAAGGGGGGTTGGTGAACGATGCCATTGATCCACAGATGTGTGCAGTTTCGTACACATCATTTGATGGGCACGGCGCTATGGGCGAGGGGCTAAGATGGCCAAAACAGATATCGAGGCGGCATTCCGATTACTCCCCGTCCACCCGGACAGTTTTCATCTATTAGATTGTCATTGGCAAGAGGAATACTATGTGGATTGCTGCCTACCGATGGGCTGCTCCATTTCATGTGCGCTATTTGAGCCTTTCAGTTCATTCGCGGAATGGGTGGTCCGGGACGTAGCGGGATTGAATTCCATCATCCATTACCTGGATGATTTCTTGTGTGTAGGCCCGGCCTCATCCGAGGTTTGTGCGGTGCTATTGACAACGCTGGAACACATAGCGGAACATTTTGGGATTCCCCTGGCACCGGACAAGACGGAAGGGCCGACTACTGTGATTAGTTTTCTGGGCATTGTGGTGGACTCAGAGGCAATGGAGTGCCGACTGCCCGAGGACAAGCTGGGGGCGCTGCAGGCGGAGATTCGGGCGATCGTGGGATTACGCAAGGTACAGCTTAGGGCTCTACAGTCGGTTTTGGGCAAGTTGAATTTTGCGTGTCGCATAATGCCCATGGGCAGGGTTTTCTGCAGGCGGCTGTCGGCCAGCACAGGGGGGATGGACTCCCCAAAACACTTTGTACAATTGACAAAGAAGCATAGGGAAGACCTGCAGATATGGCACTCGTTCTTGGAACAATTCAACGGAAGGGCCTTGTGGATGCCGAGTCTGGTGAGTAACTTCGATTTAGAGTTGTATAGGATGCAGCTGGATCCACGGGTTTTGGGGCCTTTTTCCAGGGGAAGTGGAGTGCGGGGCCATGTCCAGAATCATGGCAAAAGGCGGGGCTATTGAAGAACATGGTGCTGCTGGAGCTATTTTCGGTGGTACTGGTGGTCGAGCTATGGGGAGAATCCTTCAGGGATCTGAAGGTGCGCTTCCATGGGGATAATCTGGGGGTGGTCCAGGTCATCAACAAGATGTCAGCGGCATCCCCGCCGGTGGTGTGTTTGTTGAGACACTTGGTTCTAAGGTGCATGCAGTTGAATGTGTTTATGTATGCAGTGCACTTGATGGGAGTAGAGAATGTCATTGCTGACGCGCTGTCTCGCTTTCAGTGGGACAAGTTTTGGGAATTGGCACCTGCGGCGGACACGCACGGGGTCCCTTGTCCCCCGGGACTGTGGAAGATTGCGTTGGAGTCGTCTTCGGCTGAATCAGACGGTCAGTAAGTGAGACGACATGGGCGGGTGGTCCGAATGGGAGTCACTGTTGACACAAGTTGGGGGGAAGGATAACATATGGGATCGTAGGCTGCTGGTGATATATTTTGTGTCTAGGAACCTGGAAAAGGGGTATCGGTGTCTGGATTGGGAAAAAAATGGGCCAGCTTTTTGGTTCAAATTGAGAGGACAAAATCTGAGAGGACAGATTTTACAAAGGAATTTTGGGTTAGGCAGGCCGTAAAGGGGTATAGGAGAGCTGTACAGCACAAGGATGACAGGCACCCGGTGTTATTTGACTTACTGGGCAGGCTCTTTGCGCAGTTACGTGAAACTTGTTCACCATGTTACGAAACGGTACTGTTCAGAACTGCGTTCACCCTGGCGTTTTTTTGGGGCATTCAGGATTGGTGAGTTAGTCAGCCCTTCCAAAAAGGAAAAGGGGGGATTGGGGCTGAGGAGGTCATCTGCGGTGAGGATAGGTTGTCCATGCGGGTGAAAAAATCAAAAACAGTTTTCTCGCGATACGTCCAGGAGGGGAGGGTTCCTTTTTAGTGCAGAAGAATGGGGAATCGCTGTCGAGATTCCAGTTTATCTCCATTTTCCGTAAGTGTTTAAAGGCGTTGGGTTTGAGTGAGATGAATTTTTCATCACACTCATTCAGGATAGGGGCGGCTACAGAGGCGGTGAGATGGGGTCTAGATGAGGAGGCAGTTAAGCGGATTGGTCGGTGGGAGTCAAAAAGGTTTAGGTCATATGTCAGGCCAGAGCTGTTAAAGATATAGAGAATAGTGGTGGTGGGGATACGTCGGCATGGGTCTGTGGGAGTGGGGGCACGGATTCATTGTCATGTGGGAGTTTTGTTTTTCTTCTCTTGCAGGTGGACCGCAGGGGTTGGTCTGGATTATGGGGCATTCCTATGTCTGTTGGGGTGCAAGAAGGGCAGATGTGAGTCCTGCGGGTAGGCAATTAGGCATTTCCAGAAGGGAAGCTTGCATTCGATGGTTGGGTGTTCCAGGGATGCTTTGGAGCAGGATTGTGCCTGAAGTGCACCATTTTGCAAGGTTGGACAGGCCCCCAGATATTTTAGTACTACACGTAGGGGGGAATGACTTAGGCCTTAGGTCAAAGCTGGATATCACGCGGGATATCAAATTCTATTTTCTGCGCCTCTGCGCGGTCTTTCCCAGGATGCTGATAGTGATAGTCGGATATGATTGCCAGGACCACTTGGAGGTTGGCAAGATCAGTGGAGAGGGTTAACAGGGCCAGGAAGAAGGTTAGCAGGGAGGTCAGTAGGTTTGTGGTGAAGAATAGGGGGCTAGCTATCAGGCATCTGGAGTTGGAGGAAGATACTTGGCGGTACCTTTCAGAAGATGGGGTACAGTTTAATGACGTGGGGATAGACATGTGGGCCATAGGATTACAGGACGGCATTGAGAGAGCACTGAGGGTATGGAGGTGCGCTCAAGGGTAAGGTTTTACCATCGTTTGCTGTGGCGGGTGTTGGTCATTGCACGTGAAGGAAGAAAACCTCCCCCCAGATAAGGTGAATGCGGGACTCATCGGTAGTATGGGCCCGTTGGTGGTATTCCAGCCAATGTTAGTTTGGCTGGAATTTGGTGAAAGGGTGCACTGCGGTCAGTGGTTTGGTTGTCTCCGAGCTAGCTTGTCAGCTTGAGGCCTATTTTCAGTTAAAGGTACCGCAAGTGCATGGTGAGGATCGTTATGTTGATGCTGGGGGTGCTGGCAGGCCGCAGGAAAAGAGGGGGGGACGAAAGAGCACCCCCCCTCTTGAACCGTACCAGGCCACATACCCTCAACATTGGGAGGGTGCTTTGGGGTAGCCCCCCAAAACACCTTGTCCCCATGTTGATGAGGACAAGGGCCTCATCCCCACAACCCTGACCGGTGGTTGTGGGGGTCTGTGGGCGGGGGGCTTATCGGAACCTGGAAGCCCCCTTTAACAAGAGGACCCCCAGATCCCAGCCCTCTCCCGTGTGAAATGGTAAGGCCCTACCATCTCACTAAAAAACTTTCAAAAATGTTAAAAATGACAAGAGACAGTTTTTGACAATTCCTTTATTTAAATGCTTCTTCTATCTTCCTTCGGTTTCTTCCTCCATCTTCTTCTTCTGGTTCTTCTTCCGGTGTTCTCGTCCGGCATCTCCTCCGCGGCATCTTCTTATCTTCTTCTCCTCGGGCCGCTCCGCATCCATGATGGCATGGAGGGAGGCTCCCACTGTGTGACGCTTCTCTCCATCTTCTTGTCTTCATCTTCTTTTCGGGCCGCTCCACATCCATGATGGCATGGAGGGAGGCTCCCGCTGTGTGACGCTTCTCCTATTCTGACGGTTCTTAAATAACGGGGGGCGGGGCCACCCGGTGTCCCCGCCCCCTGACGCACGGGGACTTGACGGGGACTTCCCTGTGGCACTCACCGTGACGTCAGAAGGGGGTGGGGTTACCCCGCCCCCCTATGAAAACGAATGACCCTCCTCTGACGCTGCAGACCGTCGATCCGTCGACACCGTTTTCATATGTGGACGTGACTTACGTATGCATTCACTTCTGCGTGCAAGCACACGGGGACAGGGGCGCTTTAAAAAAATTTTTTATTGTTAATTTTATTTTTTTTAGTTTGACACTTTAAAAAAAATTTTTTTTTGATCACTTTCATTCCTATTACAAGGAATGTAAACATCCCTTGTAATAGGTATATGGCATGATCGGTCCTCTTTACAGTGAGATGTGGGGTCCCAGCCGAGGCGGCGCCATTCGTTTGAATGCAGAGGCCGGGCGTGACGTCATAACATCGCGCCCGGCCTCCGAACAATCATAGAGACTCCGGCGACCATCTGGTCTGCCAGAAATCTCTATGATCACCATCCGGGGCCGGCGATGGAAGCGGTAAGTTGGTAGAAGCACCAGAGGGCAGCAGGAGGGGGGGCGTCCCCTCTCGCCGCCCGTAAGAACAATCAAGCGGTGGAACAGCCGCTATGATCATTCTTATGGTGTAGGGCAGGGATATGCAATTAGTGGACCTCCAGCTGTTGCAAAACTACAAGTCCCATCATGCCTTTGCCTCTGGGTGTCATGCTTGTGGCTGTCAGTCTTGCTATGCCTCATGGGACTTGTAGTTCTGCAACAGCTGGAGGTCCGCTAATTGCACAACCCTGGTGTAGGGAATCGTTGGCACAAAAAAATGATATCTGAATGATGTCTGTAGCTGCAGCCATCATTCAGATATACCCCCGCAAAGTCAAGGACGTCCCTGGACGTACTTTGTGTGGGAAGTGGCTAGATGTAGTAAAAACACTTAAAATTACATGGTAGATGGAGAACACAAGATAATGTATTGAGTAGGGGCGTCTGCATAAGAAGTGCATCCAAATTAGCCTGATGCATTTCGTGGATAATACCACGAAAGGGGTGGGTGCATGCAAATCTATAAAAAACAAAACATGAGTAGACCAGTATGATCCAATGTTGTATCCCTCAATGGGGAGCATATGTACAAAAAGAAAGGGAGAGCGAGAGTTACTCATCCCTATGAGTACTTACATCGTAATAAGTCTGGAAAATGGGGCACGGGGATCAGAGGCTGTCCAAATTGTCTGTACCGGGAGCTGTGGAAGGGACCCGTAGAAGAGGGACCGGGTGCATAAACATGATCCCCAAGGAAAAGAAGGACAAAGATCCAGATAGTGGTGTAAGTGGGCTTCATATCTAAAAATATATATTGGGTATACTGTAAATACTCTATTTTGTGGGAAGTTGCTAGAGCCCAACACCAAGGTGCAGGTGAAGTGAGTGGAAAGGAAAATAGTATGTGAGGAGAAAAGAGCAGATCAGCGATAAAAAAGAAAAAAAAAGAAAACCATGAAACAGTAAGATGATAAAAATAAGAGTGGGCCTCTGTGAGCATGAACAGGAAAAAAAACATGTATTTACCTGTTACTGATGTAGAAAAGTGAATTCCAAGTAGTGTGCAGTATGCACAAAAAGGTGCTGCCATGTGGACTGGCTATCACAGAGTGAGGATGTTACATACGCTCGGTACACCCCACAGGCACCTCCCAGCGTCACACAGGAAGAAGGAAGAGAGACGCCCACACTCGAGCAGCAACCACCGCCCATGGAGACACCCTCCTCCATATGGTGACACCAGATTTAAAAATTAAAACACGCCAGCGCCAGGAAGCCCTATGGGGACATCACGCGCATGGCGTGGAAGTGTGACACTGATTTGCGGTAGATTCAAGCCCAAAGCAGCGGGAGAAGACGGCAGCAGGAGAGACGGCTCAGGGAGAAGGCGGCGGCAGGAGAAGATGGCGGCGGGAGAGACAGCGGCAGGAGAAGACGCCTCTGAGCTATTTTACAATAAAGGACTTGTCAAAAACCAGCTATTTTTTTTTTTGCATTTGCATTGCTTTTTTTGGTGAATGGGTACGATGTACCCAATACCCATTCACATGGGGGGGGGGGGGGGGCAGGATCTGGGGGCCTCCCTTGTTAAAGGGGGTTCCAGATACTGATAAGCTCCCCACCGCAGACCCCGACAACCACTGGCCAGGTTTGTTGGGAAGAGGCCCTTGTCCCCAAAGCACCCTCCCCATGTTGAGGGCATTTGGCCTGGTACAGATGTTAGCCAGCTAGCAGGATTGGGAATCGAACCCAGAAACTCACTGCTGCAGGGCTGAAGTTCTAGTGAACCACTGTGCTGTTCCATGTTTTTTGGCTGCATCTCTGTGGTGTCAAACCGTCCTAAGTCTCAGGGTGCAAGAAGTTAATCAATGTAGATGTACTGTGGAAGACAGAGTCAGTAAACAACCAGTTTCTGGCATGTGCCATCTGTTTTGAAGGCTGGGTGATTACTGTCAGCATGCTGAGAGATAACCAGTTGTCATTTTGTGGGTTTTGGCTTTCTAAGAGGCTGCAATTAGTGGTGGTGGGGAAATGTTAAGGCAGATTATAGTCCTTGCCCATGGAAAACATATGACATAGTTTGCAATGGTGGTGGAACCCTCCTACACATAAATACTACATTTTAGACATAATTTAGGGAAGTCCCTGAGTCAGGAGTTATGTTTAACAACATAGGAAGAACAGACCTTGTCTACATGAAGTGGCATGTTTGGGATGCATCCCCAGAAACGCAGTGTTGGTAGGCGGAATGCTAACCTCATAGACACTGTGCTGTAACACGTGGAACCCCCCTGTCACGTACCTGGTGGTAGAGTCTGTTATGCAGAGGAAGGCTTCTCTTACACCACTGATTCGAGGCCCCTGGTAGAGCAGACAGGAGGCGCAGGAGTGCAGAGTCGCACGAGTGCCTGACAGAGTTGCTAGCAGAGAAGCTGGACCAGAACTGGAGGCAGAGCCGTGGAGGAACACCGACACAGCAGGACGACCAAGAAAAGCTGACAGGCTGGAGACTGGAGTAGGCTGGTACTTGGGTGTCACGGACTGGAGCATGGGTACAGCAGCTAGCGGAACTGGTGTTGGTAATGACTGGAGCACAAGCTGGTGCAGGTAGGCTGAATCAGACACGGGAGAACAAGGCTAGAACAGGTGCTGATACAGAAGCGTAGTCAGATACAGGCAGGGTTGGCAACAGGCCGGCAGTGAGGTAGCAGGAGGAGCACGTAGGAGCGTAATCAAAGACAAGCCAAGGTCAGATGCAGGCAGATGGCAGGAGTAGTCAGGAGCAAGCTGGGTAGGTCAACAGGAACTGGTACAGGCAACGGATAGCAGGAGACACAAGAGACGCTGTAGACCAGGCAGCATTGATCTTGGGGAATGAGCCAGTTTAAATAGCCCCTTTGGCGCCAAGGACTATCACCTGGCGCGTGCACGTGCTCCCATGCGCACTTGTGGTGGCATCCCGTTCTGTATTGGCACGCATGCACGCAAGCGCGCCCGTGTTGCTCTTCTCAATGGGATATGAAGCACAGGGGATCTTCTCCGGCTGCCAGCTTGGTTGTTGGCATGCCCTTCCTGACATTGCCCCCTCCCAATGGGCAGCCTCCGGCTGCCCAACCGTGCCAACTTGACACAATGAGAGTTCTTAAACATCTGGATAAGTCTTTTGGCGTGAATATTGCCTTCGGGTTCCCAAGAGTTTTCCTCTGGCCCATCCCCCTTCCACTTTATTAGGAACTGAATTTGATTATTCCTCTTCCTACAGTCCAAAATTGCTTACACTTGAAATTCTTCCTCCCCGTTGACCAGTACCAGCTCAGGTGGACCAACATTTCGTCTGGGGAAGGAATTAGGGATGGCGGGTTTCAGCAAGGTCACGTGAAAAATGGGATGAATCCTGAAAGATTCCGGTAGCTCTAATTCGTAGGCCACATCATTGACTTTTTTCTTTACTGGGAAAGGTCCCACAAACTTAGGACCCAATTTCTTTGACGAACAGGCTAGTCTTAGATTGGTTGTTCCTGTCAAAAACCTTTTTGTTGTATGCCTGTGGTTTAGCCATCGTTTCTTGCAACAGTTTGTTATTAGGGTCAAAGAACTCCATTGTTTCAAGGACAGCAGGTACTGAGCATTCTGGTACTGTATTGAACAAGAAGGAAGGATGGAAGCGTTAATTGGCGAAGAACAGAGATTGCTTTGTTGCTGAATGGACAGAGTTATTGTAGGCAAATTCAGCTAGTGGTAATAGCGACACCCATTCAATCTTGAGAAAATTAAGATAAACAGCACAGATACTGTTCAAGAGTCTGATTGGTTCTCTCCGTCTGACCATTCATTTGTGGGTGATAGGCTGAAGAAAATGATAGTTCGATCCTCAGGGCCTTCCAAAATCTGGAGGTGAACTGCACCCCACGATCCAACACAATATTTGCTGGAACCCCATTAAGTCTTATAATATCTTTGATAAAAATGTGTGCAGTCTCTTGAGCAGATGGTGTACCTTTCATAGGGAGGAAATGTGCCGTTTTAGACAACCGGTCCACCACCACAAAGATGGTGCTGTAGCCTTTCGATGTTGGAAGATCAACAACAAAGTCTATAGAAATAATCTTCTAGGGTCTACTCCGGATGGGTAGTGGTTTCAGCAGACACCATGCCTTAGTTTTGCTGTTCTTGCTCCGAATACAAGTGATGCAAGACTCAACATACTTCTTGCAGTCTTTCTCTACTTGTGGCCACCAGAATGTACGTTGCACAAGTTCAGAGGTCTTGTTGATTCCAAAATGTCCAGCTAGCATGTGGCCGTGACACAGCCGCAAGATAGAGACTCGGACGTCTTTTGGTACAAAGATTTTATTCTTATACCATAGCAGACATCTCTTGCCTGTAAGGTTAGTTCCAGTAGGTGAAGGGACTCTCACAGAAGCCCGTTTGATTTGCAATAGTAGGTCTCCTTGAAGCAAAAGGGAATTCCCTGAAGATAGAATAGTATCTGGGGATGCTGACTGTTCAGACTCGCTAAACATTCGGGAAAGCGCATCGGGTTTCGTATTCTTAGATCCAGGCCTGTAAGTTATGTGAAAAGAGAATCTAGAAAAAAAAACGTGCCCACCTGGCCTGTCGGGGTCTCAACCTCTTTGCCACTCTTAAATATTCTAGATTCTTATGATCTGTGTAGATCAAGATTGGATGTGCAGCTCCTTCCAGCAGGTACCTTCATTCTTCCAGTGCAGCCTTGATCGCTAGGAGTTCACGATCCCCAACATCATAATTACGCCCCGCTGAGGATCGTTTACGGGAGAAGAAGGCGACTGGATGTAAGAGAGCCTTAGTCTCTGAGAAAGCACTGCTCCAACTGCTGTTTCCGATGCGTCCACTTTCAGGACATAAGGCAAGACTGGATCAGGGTGCTTTAGAACAGATGCAGAGGTAAACAGTCCCTTAAGAGTCTTAAAGGCCATCTGCGCTTCAGCGGACCACTGGAATTTGATGCCTTGCCTGGTTAGTTGCGTGATAGGGGAGATGATAGCAGAAAATTCCCTAATGAATTTCCGGTAAAAACTTGCCAATCCTATGTAGCACTTACTCACGGTGGAGCTGCTGATTTAAAGCGGGATGTTACCGTCACCTTGTTACCTGTAATTTCACCAATACCAGGTCCAGGGGTTCCCTTTGAGTTTACTATGAGGCAATGTAGGCACCAGTCACTTAAGTACTTTTCCAATGCTTTAATGGGGATAACTGTAAGAAGTAGCAGGAAAGAGGTAGAAGGAGAGTTGCAGGGATGTTCAAATACTTTTTCTTGGCGTAGCGTCAAGGACTTTAAATCTTTAGGATGGATATATCCTCAGCTTAGGATTAAATCTTTGCCAGCCCGGATGGGTTTCTTTCACTAACATAGCAGCCGTAACGCAGCACGAACAAAAAGTCTCTGCCACAGACTTGGGTGGAACAAACCCATACCATCCTCTGCCACAGGTGTGTAGTAGTTTTCAATGAATAGCAAACACAGTACAGTACTTGTGCGGTAGTGTAATTTAGGATATGTCCTCCAATCGAGTCACCAGGCCCTTCTTAAGACCAGCCTTGCATGATCTCTTCCAAGATGGGTCTTCCCCTGGATCTTCCCGATTGTCCGGCTTCTTCCCGCAGGACAGACAGCACAGGACCATCCCAGCCATAGCAGGCCCCAGACAGGCTTCTGGGTCCACCCGCCCGGCTGCAGCAACACAACCCTCCAAGCCGGAGGGCCACCAGATAGCACTCACTGACACATACCTCTAGGCCAGGAGGGCCACGAGGCAAAAAGCTCCCCGAAACATGGTGTCTGTCCCATAAATACCCTCTCCCAGAATGAAACTCGGAGGACCACCTCCGCCGAGTTATCTCTGGTACAGAAGAGCACCCATACACTTCAGCTTGTTACTTTCCAACACTGACCCATGATGACAACGACACCCACAGGCACAATGTGGAACTGCACGCAACACAGCCAAGCTGGAACAGAGGCTAAATTAACATTAGATTAAATCTAAACAATGTACAGCACAGATGAACCACTAAATTTACCTAAAAAAATTTTACTAAAAAACACGCATCTCAGCATATACCCATTTTGCAATCTCTGAAAAACATGCATCTCAGTACAAACTCCTTGCAATTGCTACAAATACATGCATCTTACCATTTACCCGTTTGCAATCACTGCAAAACATGCATCTCAGTATAAACTCCTTGCAATTGCTGCAAATACAGGCATCTTAGTGTTTACCCACTTGCAATCGCTGCAAAACACGCATCTCAGCATATACCCATTTTTGCAATCGCTGCAAAACATGCATCTCAGTATATACTCTTTGCAATCGCTGCAAAAACACGCATCTCAGCATATACCCATTTGCAATCGCTGCAAACATGCATCTCAACATATACTCCTTGCAATCGCTGCAAGCACGCTCAGTGGTGCTCATACAGCCCACTTAATTTTTTAGTGGCACTTAAATCGGTCACTCGTCTCCAGTGGCATTTATACGAGCCACTCATTGTTTTCGTCTTTCTTTTCTCCCTCAGGTCAGTCGAGTTCAGGTTCCATCCTGTACCAGGTTGGACGTTATTTCCCAAGTTAAAAATAAAAAAAAACACGCTATGTTTGCATCTTCACCAGGGCCAGTCGCATACAAGGGTGACACATTAAAAAAAAAAAAAAAAAAAAAAAAAAAGTAAAGAAATCTTGTTGCACTCATGTCACACCTACTGCAGGTGTTCCCGGTCGACCGAGTTTCGATCCTAACCAGGACCTCACTACTAGAGCGTCAGTCAGGGCCTAGGTCATGGGCTTTTCTATCACATCATTCTGCAGCACCCTTTCACTATACCGTTACTTCACATACATCATGGGACATGATCTCCAGGAGTTAGTTCTGTCACATATGTCTATACATGACACTCTGTTTTCGAAGGGCGACCCTTCACCTCGCAGACAAGGTCGCTTAACAGTAGGCTTGCTGGCAGTGCAAGTGTTAGCAGGCCAAGCACACGTCACCCCCTACAGACCGCAACATTCCTACGTAGGACGTACCAGACTTCTACTTCTTGCCCCAGTACGCCCCTGGGGTTCTGGTCTTCAGGTTTGTGCACGCCACAGACAGGCACCCGAGCTATTGGTTATCTGGCCAGTCACCTCCTGGCCCACCTCGGTCGCCACACACTCTGAGTTTTCTAAATTTCCACTCTACATAAGTTCTGCACAACAGAACTCTGTCAGCTCCTGTCTATGCCTATCATTCCTTTTTCTGTACTTCTCCCCTTTTTCCTCCTCTCTGAGTTTTCTCTTTACCACTCCGCTCTCTATCCCATGGCTATGACTCCTCTCAAATATGAGCACCCCGCCCCCTTTTGTCCAGAGCCATGTCGCAGGCTGGCAGAGAGGACTTCACACCCGTCCCTCTGTTACCCCCCAAGCGGGCTCAGAGCGTGGCTGCCTGCAGTCCCTCAGGGGACGGAACATCCCCAAACTCATAGCTGAGCTGAGTCGCAGGGATATTCCCTATCCCGCTACGGCCAGAAAGGCAGAGCTTTTCAGGCTCCTCTTCCTGCCTTCAGCTGCAGCTGGGCCCAACAAGCATCCCTACAATCCATCCACGGGGCCCAGCTGCACTCTTTGGTCTCCCCCTTAGCCGCAACAGTTCGGACGTCCAGACCAGAGTCACATCTTTGAAAGTTCGCCCACCCATGGCCCTCCCTGACCTGAGCGAGACTTGCCCAGTTCCAGATCAGCTCTGACTGGAGCCTCACAGACACAGAACTCTTTTGTCGCCACTTCGCCCACAAAGCTGATGTTTTCGCCCAGTCCCTCACTTGAATCTGTCACACCAGGTCCAGTGTCACAGGGTTATCCATTATCAAGAGGATTTTCTGCTCATCGAACACCTGGAGATACCGCCTGGTAGATCTAGACCAGCTAAGAGAGGTCTTCAACAATCTCAATGAACACATAGTGGAAGGCCCAACACATTTCATAAGTTTCTCAGGCATCATCCTGGATACGCACGCCATGTAGCCTAGCCTGCCTTCTGACAAATTAGCTCGTGTTAGGTCATTCAGGAGTTTACCCGGTCACAGGAGTGTACAAAAAGACAGCTGCAGTCCTTGATAGGGATGCTCAATTTCGCTATGAGAACTATTCCTCAGGGGCGGTCATTCATCTCACGGCTCCTAGTCTTTCTCGCCCGAGTGCAGGACCCGACCAGGTCCTCAGACTAGACCCAGCAGCAATAGCAGACTTGGCTATGTGGGACGAGTTCCTCTTTAACTGGAACGGCATATCAATGTTTTTCCCTCAGTATCAGCTCAGTTGCCCCAGGTAGTCACAGATGCAGCAGCCTCCACCGGCTTTGCTGCAATTTTTGGCCATCACTGGTTCGCCAGACCTTGGCCCCCGGATATCTGCCCGATTCCTCGTTTCTCTCGATCTTCCTCATTGTTCGAGACAGCAGCCCAAGTCTGGGGCCATACGTGGACAGGTCAGACAGAGCTGTTCACCACAGACAACCAGGCTACAGCCGACATCATTAATAAGGGTAGATCCAAGTCGCTCCCCATCATGTCCTTCCTGCGCAGGCTGCTGCAATTATCACTACATCACCAAATTTAACAGTTACTATGAGCATATCCCTGGCAAGTGCAAGGCCACAGCCGATGCACTGTCCCGCTTCAATTTTGTCTCATTCTTCCAGCAGGAACCCAGAGCCCACCCATCATCCACTCCTATCCCACCTTGGTCTCAACTAACAATGGATTGAAGCCACACCTTGCCAATGCAACCCGGCTCATCAAGCACTCACTGTCTAGCAATACACTAAAGGCTTATCGCATGGCCTGGAACACCTACCGTAGGTTCCTTGCCACTTGTCCCGGAACCACAGCGGATGAAATCACTCATGTACTAGCCTTTATATCTTATTGCCACACACAGCTGGCTCTCACTCATATCACTATTAGGCTGTACCTGGCCGGTATCCAAGCCACTATGTCCTTCATTTTACGGTCTCCAAAACGCAACAAACCAGACCCGGAGTGGATATCAACTTCTTTCGAACCAGCAACGCCTGGTGCCCAGCAACGATCTTTTGACCGTCTGCTCTTTCACCTACCCAGCCAGCCAGTCTCCAGCCCATTACTGCCTTTTCCGGTCAACCCCCTGAGTGGCAGTCAGTTTATTAAAGATGTTGGGGTCCTACTGGTCAACGTAGGCCTAGACCCCGGGCGGTATTCTGGACATTCCTTTGGATCGGCGCAGCCTCACCCACATCTCAGCACGGAGTACCAGACCATGTGACCAGGAAACTAGGCAGGTGAAAGTCTGCCTACTTTACCAGATATATATTCCAAACCCTCAAGATGGCCCCTTCTCCAAGCTCACTCAATGAGGTTAGAGGCAATAAAGATACTTCCCTACCTGGTTATTTTTGGCCCCTTTTTCTTGCCATACCTACCAGACGACCAAAAGCCACACTTCAGGTCTACTTATGTTGTGAGTCTTGTTGCGTGTTTATGTGATCCACATTTGTCTCGGTCTTAGGTCCACGACCATAAATTAGAAGGCCAGTATGCTGGCCTGAATTTATGGGAGGAGCCCGGAGGGTATTTAAGCTTCCCCTTCCTCTTTGTTAGTTCCAGTGCACGATACCCTCCCTCCCATTCCCCTTTTTACAGCACTTCTCAGCAAATCCTCCTCCACAATCATCCATTACTTATCTTGGGTATGGCCCCTTTTCTTGCCATACCTACCAGAGGACCAAAAGCCACACCTCAGGTCCATTTATGTTGTGAGTCTTGTCGCGTGTTTATGTGATCCACATTTGTCTCAGTCTTACGGCCACAACCATAAATAATATATATATATATATATATATATATATATATATATACACACACACACACACCGCCTGAAGTGTATTAGAAACTGTACACACTGTATTAGATGCTGTTTACACCACCTGTACTGTATTAGAAATTGTACAATGGCTGCACTGTATTGTATACTGCGTATACCACCAGAAGTGAATTAGAAACTGTACACGCTGTATTAGAGACTGTGTATACCGCCTGCACTGTATTATAAACTATACAACAGCTGCACTGTATTGTATACTGTGTACACCACCAGAAGTGTAGAAGAAACTGTACACACTGTATTAGATACTGTGTACACGGCCTGAAGTATATTAGAAACTATAAACCACCGAATGCACTGTATATATATAGAGCGCACTACCCCCGTAGGAGCTGCTAAGTTGTTCATTTTCCCACTGACTATCCCAAACCCTCGAAGCTACCTTTACCTCTGACACTTCGGATTCCATTACGTGTAAGAGCACAGGCTCAGTCCCCTTAACACAGCTGTAGTGTAAGAGTAGTGTGTGGTAAAACTTAAAGACAACTTCACAATATATATGTATTATAATATACCTTCTGTCTTCACCTTTTACCTCCGGCCTGCACCTGGTCAACAGTTCAAAAGAAGTAACACTACACACAAATATACTTAAACAAGAGTTTTGTTTTACTGTAGTTGCTTTAAAGTGGATGTAAATCCGAAATTTTTTTTTTAAATCATACTGTAGAGTATAAGATTTCCTATCATTTGAGCCCAGTCTTGCCACACAGAGTTAATCCATATCTGAGCAATCCTCTTTTATTGTTCAGTGAGAAAAATCTTGACAAACTGAGAAAAACTTTGTCAAATACTCCCCCTTGCTGTGAGTGACAGCCTAAGACACAGGCATTATTTTTTAATTCCCTCCCCCACTCCTTTCTTCAGCAGCTCTGCAAGAATTGTCTGTTAAACACCTCAGCATGATTTGGCATGCTGAAGTCATGTGGTTACCTTCCTGTCTTTTCACTGGATGTTAGAGATCATAGCAGAAGTTCAGCAGAAGTTCAGTGTTAGAAATACACAGGAGAAGATGCATATTGACAAGGAGTGTAGAGGTGGGCGGGGAGTCTACTGACATCACGACTCCACCCACTGAGCTCCAGACAACAGACCCACCCACAGAATATGCAGTTTTTCGGGTCTAATAACAGAGGGGAGACATTTGACAGGTAAAGATACATGCAGGAAGCATGTATATCCTTATAGATAACCCCTATGGCAGTAGTATAGAAAGGATGACATTGGGTTTACATCCACTTTAAAGTAAAGATTACAACAGTTGTGCTGTCAGACCAACATAGTGTGACAGTCAACAGATTTAACTCACAAAGGTATTACACAAATGTAAAGTGTTTAAATTAACCCACTAGAAATGTGTCAAGGAAATGGGATAAATGACAAAGTGAAATATTTTCACTATGGGCACTGTCCCACCCTTTTTCACGCTTTGTAACTGTAAAGAAAGCGAATGGTAATTTAATAAAGTATAGTACAATCCCTAGGAAGCTCCCATTACTTTATATCATAGTAACTTTAATAGGGTAATGGAACACAAGGCCTTGTGTTTTATGAAACAGTCCTTCTTTTCTTCTTTCTTCTGCTAGCTATGAGTAAAGTGAATTGTAATCCAATGGTTAACAACTCCCAGCCAAAGCAAGCTGAATATTGAATCAATGTTATGGTGTAGCAGTACTGCAATTACTTCTGATGCCAATAACACAGTACCAGAATTGCAATGAGTTACAGGCTTGAGGCCTATTTTGAACTTAGTCTAATCCTTTTTTAAATTTCCTTTGTGGGACTACAGGTCCCAGCAACTCTGTATTATACAGGCAGGTGTGTGTGTAAATGCTTCAAGGAAACTTTTGGGCATCAGCCCTCTCACCCAACCAGGTCTGTGATGTAGGAAAGTTCTGCTCCGGTATACAGGGTCCTGTTTCCGGCTGGCCGACACTGCTATGCTCCGCACAACAAGACACTTCGGGACCCTCAGATGGCTCCGACAGGTTTCTCTGGCTCCTTCCCAGTCTTGCCTCTCCGTCAGTCCAGCTCACTGATGTGTCACAGGATTGCTACTCGGATCGCTCTTCCGTGGAGGTAGGCCGTGCTTCGCTGGAGACCTCACACAGATCCTCCCAGACTGGCCATGCGTTTCCAAGAGATCTATGATGGCCGCGCCGAGACCTTTTATAACCTTCCCACAATGCAATTCTGTCCCTTGATGCTCATGGGAGTTCGCTAAGCATTGTGGGTAGGTCAAGTTAATGTCCAAAGTAAAAAAACAAACACTTCCTGGTCATCTTCTTCAATAAAGAAATAAAATACAGCTCATTCTATATTTTGACCTCTAGACGGTGCTATAAGCTGAGCTATAACACTGCTCACAGGATAACATAACATTAGATCATGGAGCAAAATTTGCGGGCGCCACACACACACACACACATATATATATATAGGCAAAAAAGTATTTAGCAGCCACCAATTGTGCAAGTTCTCCCACTTAAAAAGATGAGTAGATTCACTCTCCACCCAATTTACAGTGGGGAGTGTAGCCTCAGGGTTAGATCGACGAGCCATAAGAACTGGCTCTTCAGAACTCTCCCCTAACAGGTCATAGGTAAGTCTTTGCGGTGGGTACACTTTTCACCTTAACTTCATCGTCCCTGGATTCTCCCCCTACTTTGCCTTCCTCAATGATCAGAGTGTCAAGATTGACAGATGAGTCTTGCATTCCACTTTCGTTGCAAGTCTGTTGCAACTCTACAGTCTCCAAAGAGAATAGTGCTTCTTCACGAAAATCTTGCAAGTCTCCAATCATTTCTGTAGAGTCAATGGTCTCAGGCCTTACTTCCGTCACTTCTCCTTCCTCCTCTAGCCAGAACTCTGCAGGTACAGACACCACATCATCATCAGATCCTGAATCTCTGTTTTCTGGTAATGATCTTGAACCCAAGTTCTCTGAGTACTCATAATCATCCCCAGATTCATCACTTCCATCAATTTCTCGGAACTTGTTCCTTTTTGAACGGTACCAGCTGGTGTTGATCTTTCAGGGGATGTCTGAGAAGCTTCTGGGACTCACAGCATCCGACAGTGACAGCAGGTGATTTCTATGCCACATCTTCCTTGGCCCCAACTCTCCCTCTGGTCAGATCTGATACACTGGCAATCCAGGGACTCACTTACACACAATGAAGGGCTGTGACTTCCATCTGTCCGCCAGCTTGTGCTTTCCTGATATACCCAGATTCTTTAGCAGAACTTGATCCCCTGGCTGTAGATCTTGGGTTTTTACTCTGGCATCAAAGTTTTGTTTGTTCCTGGACTCCATAACTGTAGTATGCTCTACTGCCTGTTCATACGCTTGTCTCAGGTTCTTCCTCAATCGATCTACTTACCCTCTATGTGAGGCCAGAGGTACATCATCCAAAGACGTACCAAAAGCTAAGTCAGCAGGGAGTCTGGCTTCTCGTCCAAACATCAATCGATATGGGGAATATCTGGTAACATCACTCTCCATGCAATTGTATGCGTGGACTAATGCCACGATGTGGTTTCCCCAATTTTGTTTCTTTTCTGACGATAAGGTCCCCAGCATGTTCAGTAGAGTCCTATTGAATCGCTCTGGTTGAGGGTCACCCTGAGGGTGATAAGGCGTGGTGCGATTCTTCTTGATGCCCAGAAGAGTAGACAGTTGATGTATCAATCAACTCTCAAAATCCCGGCCTTGGTCCGAGTGGATCCTCACAGGCAAGCCATAATGAATGAAGAACTTCTCCACAACGACCTTTGCTACCGTGCTGGCTTTTTGATCTTTGGTGGGATAGGCCTGAGCATAATGGGTGAAATGATCCGTCACTACAAGAATGTTGCTTCTTCCACCTATATTGGGTTCCAAGCACAGAAAGTCAATGCACACCAACTCCAGGGGCTCTTGGCTCTGCAAATGGCCCATGACGGCTGCCCTCTGGGGCAATGTCGTTCTTTGGATACAAGTAAGGCAAGAATGACAGTAGCTCTCTAACTCCTTTTGCATATTGGGCCAGTAGACTCTATCCCTAACCAGCCGGAGAGTTCTTTCTGCTCCTAGATGGCCGTGCTCATCATGCAAAGAGACTAAAACAGTCATCCGATGTTTCTCTGGGAGAAACAATTGCCATCTTTCTTCATTGGTCTCAGTAGGGTAACTGCGATACAGAACAACCCTGAGCATCAGTCAATTCCACTCCTTATGTAGTATTTTTGCCTCGGGTTCCGACTTTCTTGTAATATTTCAGGACTCTGATTCTTCAAGGCATGTACCATTAATCTGCCCAATGGATCCTCTACTTGATCCCGTCTCAGTTCTGCTCTCGACAGCTGCGGCAAACCTTCTCCCCTCACTTGGGTCAGTCCACATTATCGTCTAGGAATTCCTGATGGATGAACCCCTAGGTATTCAGCAGCCACCCTTGCACTTCCTTCCTTCTCCAAACCTTGACACAGAGCCCGCACGCCCTCCTCCGTCACACAGGCCCACTCCACTGGGTCTTCTTGTCTGTGTGGCCTTCGAGACAGAGCGTCTGCATCTCGATTCCCCACTCCAGGCTGGTATTTCAGACTAAACTGGAACCCAGCTAACGCTGCTATCCACCGGTGTCCAGTAGCATTCAACTTGGCGGTGGTGAGAACAAAAGTTAAGGGGTTGTTGTCGGTTTTTACTGTGAACTCCGCCCCATATAGATAATCTCTCAATTTGTCAACCACCGTCCACTTGAGGGCCAGAAACTCCAGCTTATGCACCGGGTAATTCTTTTCCGAGGGGGCAAGACTCCTACTCACATAGGCTATAGGCCTCAGCTTTCCTGCCTGATGCTGATACAACACCCCTCCCAAACCATCTCTGCTGGCATCTACATGTAGCTCATAAGGTAGATTGGGGTCAGCATAAGCCAGCACAGGAGCTTCTGTCAGGCTCTTCTTCAGCTTCTTAAATGCCTCTTCACATGAGTGAGTCCACTGATCCCGTACAGATTCTCCTTTTCTACGACTGCCACCCCTCTTCATCTTTAGCCCTAGTTCTTCATCTTCTGCCATTGCCTTGTGTAACAGCTCATTGAGGGGTCGGGCAATAGTTGCAAAATTCTCCAGAAACCTTCGATAGTAAGAACAGAAACCCAAGAAGGATCTCAACTCCGTTACCGTTCTTGGCCGGGGCCAGCTGGTGACAGCTTCCAACTTTTTCGGGTCAGTAGCAACTCCTCCTGCTGAAACTATGTGTCCCAGGTATGTAACCGAGGTTCGGCAGAACTGACATTTTTCTAACGAAAGCTTCAACCCCTCCTCACACAGTCGGGAGAACACCTTCTCCAGTCGGGCCTCATGTTCTTCGAGGGTCTTACCGAACACGATGATGTCATCTAAATACACCAAAACCTCCACCAGATTGATGTCTCTGACAGTCCTCTCCAAAAGGCGTTGGAAGGTGGCGGGGCCCCCCGACAGACCCTGGGGCATTCGGCTGAACTCATAGAACCCCAATGGGCATATGAATGCGGTCTTTTCTTGATCTGCCGGATGCATGGGAATTTGGTAATACCCACTCTTCAGATCCAACACGCTGAACCACTTGGCCCCCGTAAGGCATTGCAACGCATCTTTATTGCGAGGGGTGGTGTATTGGTCGGGTATTGTGCTCCGATTCAAAGTGCGGTAGTCAATGCACATGCGAAGAGACCCATTCTTCTTCCTCACCACCATGATGGGGGAAGCATAGGGGCACCTGGACTCTTGGATTACCCCCGACCTTTTTAACTCAGCCAATTGTTCTCGTAGGTCTTACAGGTCGCTAAGCGGTACCCGCCGGGCTCTTTCATGGAATGGCTTGTCTTCCTGGAGGAGAATCGTGTGCTTAGCGCACCCCACATCGAAATCATTCTTAGCGAACAACTTCTCCCACCTTTTCAACTGAGATTTCGCCCTTTCCTGCCACAGGAAAGGTAAGTTCTCTGCACAGTGCTGTAACTCCCTTTCCAAACCCTGACCACCTCTCCCGCCCTTCACTTCTTCTGGGAGCAACGGGTGGGCCGCGCTGACTTGACCTACTAGCATCCAAGGCCTCAGGGTGATGGGCTGGTCAGTCACGTTCTTCAGTTGGATGGGCACTCTTTTCCTTTTTCGGTACAGGTCCCGGGTGGGAACCAATTCAGGAACCATCTCTAGCCCTCGTTCTGGCTTTCTCATCCATTTCCAAGAGTACAAATGGTCCCGGCTGATCCCACCTTAGTTTGACAGTGGCCTTCACTTAAGCAACCTCTCCCGGCCATAGTGTCCTTATTTTTCCCTCCTCTCGGGGCTTCCTTCTCTCTGACCACTCGGCGGTAGGCTTGTTGTAATTGCGGGTGGATCTTGCGGGTGTCACCCTCTTTGGTGTCCAAAACAGCAGCCTCTGCACTAGTATCTGTCCCTACCAGTATGGAATTCCGTCCGGCTCCAGGGGGCCTGGGGCACACAACCACCAGCGCGTCAAAGGTCTCCTCTTTTCCTACAGCCGCCGGCCCAAAAGATATTTGTATGGGGATATACCCATCGTAAGGGCATCGGGTGGTCCCAATCCCCCAGATCTCAAACTCCTCCAACTTTTGGATGGGAATATGACTTAAATGTCTGTCATAGAAATCTCGATACAACAGTGTAACTTGTGCTCCTGTGTCTAGTAGAGCCTGCGTGTAAACTCCTTCTATCTGTACAGACACGATAGGGAATGGCCCCACTAGCTTATCAGGAAAACTCTGACTGTCCCTTCTCATTGGCAAGGCGGTCCTTCCTCTTTAGTCTCCTTATTTTAGTTTGAGAGCTCTGGTCACCAATCCTGGGCGCAGCGTTAGAGTTTCTTTTAGAGGTGTTCCCCAGCGAGTCTTCCCACTAGAATTCTGACGAGACCCAACTGGAGTTTTAGTAACTGGTGAAGCATTGACTTTCTGTTCCCGCCTCCCCGACCCCGGTGTCGGGTTACTTGTCCATCCGCCCATCTTTCGTGGCCTCTGGGTCTCTCTCTCCTTCCTTTCTTTTCCCTCCAACATCTTCCTCTCATTTTTCTTGGAGCTCTGCTTTCTTACAGGGTTCTCAGCTGGCTCCTTCACTGAGACCCTCTGGAGTTTCCCGCCGGCTGCTCCTTCAATAGCGTCTTCAACATCCTGATCAAGGGAAAGTTTTCCTGTACATTCTGCTTTAAGTCTAGCAAATAGCAACCTTGTCCAGGCACTGCTTTTCGCATTAGTAGTCACACCTCTCTATCAAACCATTGGTCTCCTGGTGTTATGGAAATGATTAAGAGCTCCAATCGAGCCCAAGGTTATCTGCTGCTGTCTCTAATTGGAAAGTGTGGCTATGCATGCATATAAAAGTAAACACTCTGAGACACGCTCAGCACCGTTACTTTTTACACTTCTAATTTATTCAAGGCAGTGCTAATGTTTTATACACACAAATACGTCATTGCTATGTTAGTCTAATAGGTACATCTCATTGGTTAAGATAGAAAAGAAGATGGAGAATCTTCATAACGAGGTTTGGCTGTCCTTGGTTTTATCTTCAGTTCCGTGTTCTTCTGATGTGTGGGATGTAGGGGGTACCCGCCATTTTGAGAAAATATAGAAACAGAGCAAATCTGTATACTTATATAATGAGTAAGGAGAAAAATATGTATGCACATAAGAAAATAGATATTTTCAGATTATTATTATTATTTACATCACATTCCTTCACAATCCCCCCTAAAATGACTATTTTCTCTTTTCTGTCCCTAATACTAAAGGTCCCACTTTGGCCTGGCCCTTCTCCTCAGCAACTCTTTTAGGCTGTATATAGAATTGGGCAGCAACTGTTCACTTCCCTCCTCGATACAGCTGGAGAGGTGCAGTCAGGTGCTATCTATCCCTAAAACCCTATAGGATTGTGAGGTTATGGACAGGGAGTGACTGTAGAGGAGTGAAGGGTTTGTCATCTTCCATCATAAGGAGGCCCTCTTCTTCTTGGTGGAGAAATGTAGGTGTGCTATTGTCTACAGCTTTGCTCATTAACTTTTTACAAAAGGTAGAATACAGCATACAATCAGGGCTAAAAGAACCAGGATTATTAATACTGTTACCCCTATCTGGACGAGCACCTTCTGCCACCCACTCATCCAGCTAAAGTATTGATCCCATGGGTCTGTGATACCTGAGTTCTTCAACTCCAATGACAGATCTTCTAATTTCTTTATAGCTAAAGTAACCTTACCATTTGGGCCAGTATTATCAGGAATGTATGTACAACAGGTTCCCGTTTTTTCTTATGATTTTACAAAACCCCTCCTTTCCCAGCTAGCACCATGTCTAAGGCCATCCGGTCCTGGAATGTCATGTAGGAAGTGGGGGCTAACTGGTCAGCAATTCCCTGGAGGGCATCTTTAGTGTAATTTACAAATCTCTGTTGGTTATAATATGTGTAGTGTCAGGTCACCTAGAGGCTGGGTGACAGATGCACACCGTTGGGATCAGGAGTGCACCGCAAGGTAGTGGACATATATACATATATAATAATGGATAGATTAAGGGCAGGTATGCCTGGAGGGAGCCCACCTCTCATTAAAGGTATAGGGATGCAATGGACACCCAACAATAGCACAATGGCAGTGATGGTATCCAGTGGGTCCTCTCACCAATTCAACAACAGTACAAACAAATGGTAACCACTCCAACCTATAACTGGCCTTTTTAGCAAGTGTCAGGTCACCTTGAGGCTAGGTGACAGATGCACTCCGTAGGAGTCAGAAGTGCACCGCTAGGTAGTGGACCCTAGGACTGACTGCTGCAAATTGAACCCTGGGAGGTTCAGGAAGCAGGTCTACTGGATCACTGACACAGATCCCACTGGGAGCTAGAGCATAGATTCCCCAGGGCACGGAGTCTAAGAGCCAGCAGGTGTTCACCAGAGCCTTTAATGGTAAGGATGGACTGCGCTGCAGTCTGACTCCAGGTCACGGCCCCCAGGGTCTCACAGCTCACGCTCACGGTAGACTACAGGAGAAGAGGAAGGAGGCAGCAGGCTGGAACAACAAGGAAAGTAAGGGACAAGCCAAGGTCGGTAACAGGAATCAGATGTAGGAAACACAGCAAGTACACATAGAGGCTAACACACAATGGTTGATCAGCACTGCTGGCTTGCAGTGCACAGGTTAATATAGGGTTCCCTGATAGGGCACTGGGGTGGGGCCATGCTTAGAGGAGAGGTTACAAAAGCAGTCAGGTGAGGGTCAGCTGGTCTCTAGAGATGAACACATGGAGACAGGTATGCTGATCGACAAACTCTATTGCATAACCATGACATGTATTCAATCCAATCTACATTCTTGTTGACAGTTGTTATGGGGATCAAAGACTCAAAACCAGCTTTTACCTGGTCCCTGGCTTTAAACTCATCAGGGACCCCCCTTGTAACCCCTATGTCATCTATGTACACATGAGGGTCAAAGCTTCCGGAGAGAGCTGCTCGCTTCCTCCTCTGACTGTGTGCTGGGTCAGTGTATGTATCAGGGGTATCTTCGGTTAGGATATGGGGGGGCATAATGACCTTTGCAAGGGCACATTCACTAGTCCAGATTCCCTCTAGATCAAACAGAAAAAGGATATGCAGCACCCGAAAACACGCTCTCCTGCAGTGATAAGCGTGCATTCAGGTGTTCTTCCTGGCCAACTTGACTGAGGTGGCTGTGGTCAGCAAAACTTGGAATGGACCATCATATCTTGGCTCAAGGATCTCCAGACAGTAGTTGGTGTGTTCCTGTATCTAATTCAGGATCTGGAATGGAAGAAAACATCTGGACATGCATTCAGGTTAATTCTCGTGATAAAGTGGTTACATAATTAGTCAACACATCAGACTGCAACTGTAACTGTTGTGGAAAGTAACAACCAAGTCTGGGAGCTGAACCAAACAAAATTTCATAAGGGGATAGGGCATGTTTCCCCCGGGGGTGTGTCTGACACTGAACAGGGCAATGGGCTAACTGTCTGGCCAACTCATGTTAGTCTCTTGGGCCATCTTTAACATCCTGTTTTTAATGTCCCATTCATCCTTTCTACCTTCCCGCTACTTTGAGCGTGGTATGGGATGTGTAGTGCCAACTGAACCCCCAGTGCTGCCCAAATCTCTTTTGTAAGGTTTGCTGTTAAGGCTGGTCCCTGATCTCTCAATATCACCTCTGGGACCCCAAATCTACATACTATCTCACTCAGTAGTTTCTTAGCTGTGGTCCTGGCAGTCATGACCACTTCCACTAGGGCGTTTTCGAATCTGCCACTTCTTGGCACTTGAGAATGATCAATTTGCATCCTCTGGAATGGGGTATAAGGCTTTTGCCAGGTGCTTCTTCTGTGTTTTTTCTGTGCGTCCTGGGTTACATTTGGTGCAGATAATGCATTATCTGCAGAAGTTGTCGGTCAGTGGAGTAACTCTTGGTGCAACACTTGTTGATAAGAGAGTTCATAAAAGTCTTTGTCAAGTGGGCAGCTCCATGTGCCCATTGCACCACGGCTGGGTACATACTCCTGGGTAGACAAGGCTTCTTGTTGCAGTCGAATAGTCCATTTCTGAGAGTTGCTCCTCTCCGTTTCCAGCTTTCCTTCTTATCTGGACTTGTTGTTTCCTGTAGTTCTTTTAGATAAACTCTGTCCACTGGGAAAGTCTGTAAGGTAAGCACGGGGTGGTCTTCTTCTACCACCCTGCTGTCCACTTCCCGTGGACCACCAGCTGTCTGGCAGCTGAATTGGCTAGATGATTGCCTCAAGCTTCCTTTGAGTTCATTTTGTCGTTTGCTTTACTCAGAATAGTCACATGGGTTGGGAGAAGCAAGGCATCAATTTTTCACAGGTGTTCCTTCAGCCGTCAGGAATCCTCTGTCCTAGATAACACCATAATCATGGGCAATGCTGAAAGCATATCTTGAGTCCATATGAATGTTGGCTCTTTTTCCCTCTGCCCATTTACGTGCTGTAGTAAGTGCTTACAGCTCTGCCTCCTGTGCAGACATCACCGGTGGTAAGGCTTCAGCTTGTAGAACAGTGTTTTCAGTGGTGACCGCGTGTCCTGTGTGGTCATGGGGTGACAAGTCAAGACTCTACTCCTCCTCCTCCTCCTCCTTTCCCCCCTCGAGAAGTGGAAGAAGGGTGGTAGGGTTCAGTGTTTGACAACTTAATAGAGTAATGCTGTCCAGTAGGAGGGAACACAGGAGTCTCAAGTGTCTGGTAGTGGACAAGTGTTTCGGCTGGATCTTGGTTGATAATGGCAACAACGGCATGGGGAGCAAGCAGAACAAGGCAGTGTCCAAAGACCAAGTTCAAATTTTTGTCAAGCAAGGCTTGTGTAGCAAAGCCAGCTCGCAGACACAATAGGACTCCTCTTGCTACCGCATCCAGCCGACAGGAATAATATCCTACGGGGCGTAGGCTGATGCCGTGTGATTGGGTGAGTACACCTGCAGCATGTCCCAGACGTTCGGATACAAAGAGCTTGAGCATTTTGTCGTAGGCTGGGAGCCCTAGCGCCGGAGGTGGCGCACTTAAGGGCCTCAAACTTAGATATTTCTTCAGGAGACATCTGGAAGGGTCTGATTGCAGAGCATGAGTAGGAAGGCTTCTGGAATCCATGCTCCACACTAGGAAATTAGTCCAAGGAAGGCATGAAGGGATTTCTGACCTTGTGGCAGTGGGATATCAGAGATTACTTGCACCCTGTCTTCAGTGGGGTGTCTTGTCCCATGGGACAAACAGTGTCCAAGGAAAATGACAGGTGTTGAGCACCACTGCAATTTGGGCTTTGAGACTTTGCACCCCTGGTTGGCAAGATAGCATAACAGGCTTTTTGAGGTGACTTCAACAGGGGGTAAGTCAGCTGCACAAAGGAGAAGGTCATCAACATGTTGGAAGAGAATCACTTCTGGGTGTTCCTCTTGTCATGTGTCAAGGATGATAGCCATAGCTTTTGCAAACTGGCTTGGAAAGTTCTGTGCCCCTTGTGGCACAACTGTTTAGGTATGTTGCCGTTTCTTTCCGTGGATGAATGCAAAAAGGTACCAGCAGGAGGGGTGAGGGTGGACACTGAAGAAAACGTTTGTAAGGTCCACCTCTGTGAGGTATTTTGCAGTCAAAGGCATCCAGAGCAGGTACCTGGTTCTCCTTTAGGGGTTCTCTTCTTGGGGTTATTGTGGTTTCCGGGGCAATGATGCGCCCTCTTTTAGCTTGACTGAAACTGGTGACACCTTTAAGTGACCGTTGTCTTCCGGTCCTGTGGACCATAGGCACACAGGGATTCTGTCAAGTACTTCCTGCAGTATTGAGCTTGAAGTTTTTGCTTCATTAAGTGTCATCAGGAGAGGCAAAAAACACAAAGCAGATGAGTCTTCTAAACATAGGGGAGTATGTAACTTCATCCCCCCTTCAGGCGTGTCCTGATTGAGGCCTGTAGTCTGGACAACACATCAGCTCCTAGTAGATTCAAGGGACATGTAGAGGACACCACAAATCTGGCAAGCAAATCAGGAAATGTCCCCACTTGAAGTGGCTCTACAAATGGACTGGAGCGGGGCACCCCATCCACTCCCACGCAGGAAACGTGTGTGTCTCTTTTCATAGTGGGAGAAACTCAGATCATCAAAGGCCTGTACGAGTCTAGCATGATACTTCTTCAGACTCCCCTTTATCTTGGGTAATATCTTGGATTGTGGTGGTCTGATCCGTCAACTTCTCCTTTGCCCAGTCGTGGAGTTGTGCACAGAACTCCACACCTGAGGTGTAGGAAGTGGCACTTGTCAGGCAGGCATCATTGAAGGCTGGCTGCATGACTGGCCAAAAGACATGTCCTGCTTTCATTTGGCATAGGCTGATCAAGTCTCTCCAGGCAGCTGAGTAAGTTTCTTGTATCTGCACTATCCTGTGGTAGAAGGGAATTGGCTGCTTCTCTGGGTCAGGCAGACTTGTCACTAAGGCCTCTGCTTGTGATGGAGTAAAAGCGACATACATCACTGGTGCCCCTTCTGGTAACCGAGACTGTTGTTGGGGCGGGGGCTGGCAAGAAGCACTGTTCCTTAAGGTTGCCAGCATGTGTTTGAGATCCTCTCGGAACTGAGAGTCTGGAGCCGGATTGGGGGTTAAATCAGTGGGTGGCCTTGCTGCCTGCTGTTGGGCTTCCCACTCAGATGCTTCTTCATCATTAACATATCCGGCCTGGAAATGTGATGCTCCCGTATTGGGGAAGACAGGTGTGTGGTATGAACCATCCTGGTTTAAAACAGGGAGGGCTGGGTACAGGCTGTTTAAGCTTACTGGGTGTACCAAGATGGCCGCCGGCAGGAAGTGCACTGGGCTGGGTAGAAAGTGAAGGCATGGGTGCACTAAGATGGCCGCCGGGCTGAGTTGTCACAGTGGGTTGTGCTTGGGTGGTGAGAAAGGAGTGGTTGTTAGACGGAGGGCAGTGCTGTCCCTCCCCTGATTTTGTTTCAAGTTCCAACATAGCGTAGTAATTTCACATACTGTATCCTCAACTCTGTGATACACATACATAATACAATCGCCATCTTTCTTAACTTCCTTTATCCAATTTTCTTTATCACACAGGGTTTTTCTCCCTGTTTCTTTAGCAACATAACTTTCGCCACTTCGTTCAACTTTGTTAACTATTTCAACATCTTCTTCTCTTCACAATATCACTTTCTTTACAATATTACTTTCTTTACATTACAATATCACATTCTTTTCTCTCTCTGTTTCTCGGCTAACGGCTTGAGAGGAGAATACGTACAACTAATGGGTTAATATTCTTTCTCACTGCTCCTTATCAACAAATTCCTTAGGTGGGGGCACATAAGGCTGTGCTCCTAGCTGCTACTGTCTGCTATAACCCTGTAATGTACGGTTAATCTCAGAACAAGAACAAAACACATCAAGGGTAATGGGGAGCTACGGCCCGCGACCCAACAGATCCCCCGGGTAGCCCCCCCTCCGACCTTAACCAGTCCCCACCCCAACCCCTCTCGTGTATAGCAAACAGTAAACCACAAATACACTCACGACAGGACATTACACCTGCCACTCTTCGAACTGCAAAATTTCAGCAGGCTAAGATAACCACAAGGGAAGACCACCCTGCAAAAATTAACCCGTTTATAGACGCCTGTTACACCTCTCCAGCCAGAGGCCGACAGCTCATCTGGGGGTGAGACTTCTGTAACACTTTCAGACTGCTGGGGGCTCCAGCAGCTGAGATAACCCTCAAAGGTCCGACAAACCCCTGAGTAACCCGTCTATAACCGTTTGCTACAAAGGTAAACCCTCATCTCAGAGGCCGACAGCTCGTCTGGAGATGAGAACACACATACACTCATGTAGCACTTTTAGACTGCTGAGTTTCATAGCCCAAAGAATGGCAGACAGTGAACAAAAAATACAGTCAGCAGAAACCCATTGGCAGGTTCGTTAAACAGCCTCAGGCGAGGAAATACCTGCCTCTAAGACAGTCTCAGCATACCGACAGAATCCAGCAGTCAACCGAAAGATAAGAAAGTCGTACAGTGGTAAGAATATAAAGAAGACTTACCGTACTACTGTTAGGGCTGCGCAAACCCCCCCTTCTTATCAATCAATGTCCGAATCCTTATCGCGGTATGGCTTCGACTGTAGCCTGAAGCTCCCGGGTTTCGGCACCAGCTGTTATGGAAATGATTAAGAGCTCCAATCGAGCCCAAGGTTATCTGCTGCTGTCTCTAATTGGAAAGTGTGGCTATGCATGCATATAAAAGTAAACACTCTGAGACACGCTCAGCACCGTTACTTTTTACACTTCTAATTTATTCAAGGCGGTGCTAATGTTTTATACACACAAATACGTCATTGCTATGTTAGTCTAATAGGTACATCTCATTGGTTAAGATAGAAAAGAAGATGGAGAATCTTCATAACGAGGTTTGGCTGTCCTTGGTTTTATCTTCAGTTCCGCGTTCTTCTGATGTGTGGGATGTAGGGGGTACCCGCCATTTTGAGAAAATATAGAAACAGAGCAAATCTGTATACTTACATAATGAGTAAGGAGAAAAATATGTATGCACATAAGAAAATAGACATTTTCAGATTATTATTATTTACATCACATTCCTTCACACTGGGAGTCTCAGTATAGTGATCTTCTGGGCTACACCCCCAAATTCTGCAGCTGTGCTCATAGCCTCTTCTCCTGGCCTATTTGGGCATTCCAGTTGGGAAATCTCGGTGGGACCTCAATGTAGCGCTCTACCCCCGTAGGAGCTGCTAAGTTGTTCATTTTCCCACTGGCTATCCCAAACCCTTGAAGATACCTTTTGGGTTCCATTACGTGTAAGAGCACAGACTCAGTCCCCTTAACACAGCTGTAGTGTAAGAGTAGTGTGTGGTAAAACTTAAAGACAATTTCACAATATATATGTATTATAATATACCTTCTGTCTTCACCTTTTACCTCTGGCCTGCACCTGGTCAACAGTTCAAAAGAAGTAACACTACACACAAATATACTTAAACAAGAGTTTTGTTTTACTGTAGTTGCTTTAAAGTAAAGATTGCAACAGTTGTGCTGTCAGACCAACGTAGTGTGACAGTCAACAGATTTAACTGTTTAACTGTATTACACAAATGTAAAGTGTTTAAATTAACCCACTAGAAATGTGTCAAGGAAATGGGATAAATGACAGAGTGAAATGACTTCACTATGGGCACTGTCCCACCCTTTTTCACGCTTTGTAACTGTAAAGAAACCGAATGGTAATTTAATAAAGTATAGTACAATCCCTAGGGAGCTCCCATTACTTTATATCATAGTAACTTTAATAGGGCAATGGAACACAAGGCCTTGTGTTTTATGAAACAGTCCTTTTCTTCTTTCTTCTGCTAGCTATGAGTAAAGTGAATTGTAATCCAATGGTTAACAACTCCCAGCCAAAGCAAGCTGAATATTGAATCAATGTTATGGTGTAGCAGTACTGCAATTACCTCTGATGCCAATAACACAGTACCAGAATTGCAATGAGATACAGGCTTGAGGCCTATTTTGAAATTAGTCTAATCCTTTTTTGAATTTCCTTTGAGGGACTACAGGTCCCAGCAACTCTGTATTATACAGGCAGGTGTGTGTGTAAATGCATCAAGGAAACTTTTGGGCATCAGCCCTCTCACCCAACCAGGTCTGTGATGTAGGAAAGTTCTGCTCCGGTATACAGGGTCCTTTTTCCGGCTGGCCGACACTGCTACACTGCTCCGCTCTGCAGGCAGGTGTGTGTGTAAATGCATCAAGGAAACTTTTGGGCATCAGCCCTCTCACCCAACCAGGTCTGTGATGTAGGAAAGTTCTGCTCTGGTATACAGGGTCCTTTTTCCGGCTGGCCGACACTGCTACACTGCTCCGCTCTGCACAAGACACTCCGGGACCCTCAGATGGCTCTGACAGGCTTCTCTGGCTCCTTCCCAGTCCTGCCTCTCCGTCAGTCCAGCTCACTGATGTGTCACAGGATTGCTACTCGGATCGTTCTTCCGTGGAGGTAGGCCGCGCTTCGCTGGAAACCTCACACAGATCCTCCCAGGCTGGCCATGCGTTTCCAAGAGACCTAAGATGGCCACTCCGAGACCTTTTATAACCTTCCCACAATGCAATTTTGTCCCCTGATGCTCATGGGAGTTCACTAAGCATTGTGGGTAGGTCAAGTTAATGTCCAATGTAAACAAACACTTCCTGGTCATCTTCTTCAATAAAGAAATAAAATACAGTTCATTCTATATTTTGACGGCTAGATGGTGCTATAAGCTGAGCTATAACACTGCTCACAGGATAACATAACATTAGATTATGGAGCAAAATTTGCGGCCGCTACATATATATATATATATATATATATATATATATATATATATATATATATATATTTTTTTTTTTTTTAATACACCGCCTGAAGTGTATTAGAAACAGTACGCCACCAAATGCACTGGATACAGAGTGTATGTATATATATATATATATATATATATATATATATATATATATATATATATACACATATACACACATATATATATACACATATACACACATACACATACATATACACACACATACATACATACATACACACAGTGGGGCAAAAAAGTATTTAGTCAGCCACCAATTGTGCAAGTTCTCCCACTTAAAAAGATGATAGGCCTGTAATTGTCATCATAGGTATAACTCAACTATGAGAGTCAAAATGCGGAAACAAATCCAGACAATCACATTGTCTGATTTGGAAAGAATTTATTTGCAAATTATGGTGGAAAATAAGTATTTTGTCAATATCAAATGTTTATCTCAATACTTTGTTATATATCCTTTGTTGGCAATGACAGAGTTCAAATGTTTTCTGTAAGTCTTCACAAGGTTGTCACACACTGTTGCTGGTATGTTGGCCCATTCCTCCATGCAGATCTCCTCTAGAGCAGTGATGTTTTGGGGCTGTCGCTGGGCAACACGGACTTTCAACTTCCTCCAAAAGGTTTTCTATGGGGTTGAGATCTGGAGACTGGCTAGGCCACTCCAGGACCTTGAAATGCTTCTTACGAAGCCACTCCTTTGTTGCCTGGGCGGTGTGTTTGGGATCATTGTCATGCTGAAAGACCCAGCCACATTTCATCTTCAATGCCCTTGCTGATGGGAGGAGGTTTGCACTATAAATCTCATGATACATGGCCCCATTCATTCTTTCATGTACACGGATCAGTCGTCCTGTTCCCTTTGCAGAGAAACAGCCCCAAAGCATGATGTTGCCACCCCTATGCTTCACAGTAGGTATGGTGTTCTTTGGTTGCAACTCAGCATTCTCTCTCCTCCAAACACGACAAGTTGTATTTCTACAAACAGTTCTACTTTAGTTTCATCTGACCATATGACATTCTCCCAATCCTCTTCTGGATCATCCAAATGCTCTCTAGCAAACCTCAGACGGGCCCGGACATGTACTGGCTTAAGCAGGGGGACATGTCTGGCACTGCAGGATCTGAGTCCCTGGCGGCGTAGTGTGTTACCGATGGTAGCCTTTGTTACGTTGGTCCCAGCTCTCTGCACGTCATTCACTAGGTCCCCCCTGTGTGGTTCTGGGATTTTTGCTCACCGTTCTTGTGATCATTTTAACCCCACAGGGTGAGATCTTGCGTGGAGCCCCAGATTGAGGGAGATTATCAGTGGTCTTGTATGTCTTACATTATCTAATTATTGCTCCCACCGTTGATTTCTTCACACCAAGCTGCTTGCCTATTGCAGATTAATTCTTTCCAGCCTGGTGCAGGTCTACAATTTTGTTTCTGGTGTCTTTCGACAGCTCTTTGGTCTTCACCATAGTGGAGTTTGGAGTGTGACTGTTTGAGGTTGTGGACAGGTGTCTATTATACTGATAACAAGTTCAAACAGGTGCCATTAATACAGGTAATGAGTGGAGGACAGAGGAGCCTCTTAAAGAAGAAGATACAGGTCTGTGAGAGCCAGAAATCTTGTTTGTAGGTGATCAAATACTTATTTTCTACCATAATTTGCAAATAAATTCTTTCAAAAATCAGACAATGTGATTGTCTGGATTTGTTTCCACATTTTGTCTCTCATAGTTGAGGTATACCTATGATGACAATTACAGGCCTTTCTCATCTTTTTAAGTGGGAGAACTTGCTCAATTGGTGGCTGACTAAATACTTTTTTGCCCCACTGTATATACACACGCTAGACTGTATACAGTATCTCACAAAAGTGAGTACACCCCTCACATTTTTGTAAATATTTTATTATATCTTTTCATGTGACAACACTGAAGAAATGACACTTTTCTACAATGTAAAGTAGTGAGTGTACAGCTTGTATAACAGTGTAAATTTGCTGTTCCCTCAAAATAACTCAACACACAGCCATTAATGTCTACACCGCTGGGAACAAAAGTGAGTAAACCCCTAAGTGCAAATGTCCAAATTGGGCCCAAAGTGTCAATATTTTGTGTAACCACCATTATTTTCCAGCACTGCCTTAACCCTCTCGGGCATGGAGTTCACCAGAGCTTCACAGGTTGCCACTGGAGTCCTCTTCCACTTCTCCATGACGACATCACAGAGCTGGTGGATGTTAGAGACTTTGCGCTCTTCCACCTTCCGTTTCAGGATGCCCCACAGATGCTCAATAGGGTTTAGGTCTGGAGACATATTGGCCAGTCCATCACCTTTACCCTCAGCTTCTTTAGCAAGGCCATGGTCATCTTGGAGGTGTGTTTGGGGTCGTTATGTTGGAATACTGCCCTGTGACCCAGTCTCCGAAGGGAGGGGATCATGCTCTGCTTCAGTATGTCACAGTACATGTTGGCATTCATGGTTTGCTCAATGAACTGTAACTCCCTAGTGCCGACAGCACTCATGCAGCCCCGACCATGACACTCCCACCACCATGCTTGACTGTAGGCAAGACACATTTGTCTTTGTACTCCTAACCTGGTTGACACCATCTGAACCAATTAAGTTTATCTTGGTCTCATCAGACCACAGGACATGGTTCCAGTAATCCATGTTCTTAGTCTGCTTGTCTTCAGCCAACTGTTTGCGGGCTTTCTTGTGCATCATCTTTAGAAGAGGCTTCCTTCTGGGAGGACAGCCATGCAGACCAATTTAATGCTGTCTGCGGCGTATTGTCTGAGCACTGACAGGTTATCCCAGACCCCTTCAACCTTTGCAGCAATGCTGGCAGCACTCATACGTCCATTTCCCAAAGGCAACCTCTGGATATGACGCTGAGCACGTACACTCAACTTCTTTGGTTGACCATGGCAAGGCCTGTTCTGAGTGGAACCTGTCCTGGTAAACCGCTGTATGGTCTTGGTCACTGTGCTGCAGCTCAGTTTCAGGGTCTGGGCAATCTTCGTATAGCCTAGGCCATCTTTATGTAGAGCAACAATTCAATTTTGTCATATCCTTAGAGAGTTCTTTACCAAGAGGTGCCATGTTGAACTTCCAGTGAGCAATATGAGAGAGTGAGAGCGATAACACCAAATTTAACACACCTGCTCCCCATTCACAACTGAGACCTTGTAACACTAACAAGTCACATGACACCGGGGAGGGAAAATGGCTAATTGGTCCCAATTTGGACATTTTCACTTAGGGGTGTACTCACTTTTGTTGCCAGAGGTTTAGACTTTAATGGCTGTGTGTTGAGTTATTTTGAGGGGACAGCAAATTTACACTGTTATACAAGCTGTACACACACTACTTTACATTGTAGAAAAGTGTCATTTCTTCAGTGTTGTCACATGAAAAGATATAATAAAATATTTACAAAAATGTGAGGGGTGTACTCACTTTTCTGAGATACTGTGTATATATATATTTATTAATACGCTGCCTGCACTGACTGAAAATAGAGTAAACACTGAATATATAGTCTATGCTAAATGCAGAGTGTGTATATATATATATATATATATATATATATATATATATATATATATATATATATATATATATATATATATATATATATATATTTATACAGTCAGGTCCATAAATATTGGGACATCAACACAATTCTAATCTTTTTGGCTCTATACACTACCACAATGGATTTGAAATGAAACAAACAAGATGTGCTTAAACTGCAGACTTTCAGCTTTAATTTGAGGGAATTTACATCCAAACCAGGTGAATGGTGTAGGAATTACAACAGTTTGTATATGTGCCTCCCACTTTTTAAGGGACCAAAAGTAATGGGACAATTGGCTGCTCAGCTGTTCCATGGCCAGGTGTGTGTTATTCCTTCATTATCCCATTTACAAGGAGCAGATAAAAGGTCCAGAGTTCATTTCAAGTGTGCTATTTGCATTTGGAATCTGTTACTGTCAACTCTCAATATGAGATCCAAAGAGCTGTCACTATCAGTGAAGCAAGCCATCATTAGGCTGAAAAAACAAAACAAACCCATCAGAGAGATAGCAAAAACATTAGGTGTGGCCAAATCAACTGTTTGGAACATCCTTAAAAAAAGAACGCACAGTGAGCTTTGCAACACCAAAAGACCCGGAAGACCACGGAAAACAACTGTGGTGGATGAACAAGATAGTTACCACCGCTCTAGGTGACCGGGTTCAAGCTTCCCGTCCTCCGCTGTGTGGATGATTGTGAGAGCCCCAGGTGCCAGCAATTGCTATTCCAATGGTATGTGTGTGATGGAAAAATCTGGACAGCCGCACTCCGGATTGGAAAAGTGAAAAATAAAATTCTCTTTATTGAAAAAGTAATAACATGATTAAAATCCGTACATGGCTTTGTTGGGATAATGCAGCATAACCGCTAACGCGTTTCACGCTCCCATAGAGCGCTTACTCATAGCTGGTTTGTACAAAAGTGATCACAACTTATATACACATAATTTGTCTACCACATGACTACATATTGATTATCTGATTCTAAACAGCTGGTCGTTAGTCTGTGTGGGATTTTTTTTTTGGCATAGATGTAATTGGATGTGCATCTTATAGTGGAATCACTAATGAAGACATGAATATATAAATGAAATGTGTTCATGTTGAGAAATGTCAACATATATGAATGATAAAAATTTTTTTCAAGGTTTTCGAAAAAACATATTTGTTGTTTTCCAAAATCACAAGAATGAGATGAGTGCTGGAATTTGACGTTCAAACGTATAAATTATCATACGGATAGGCGCAAGTATGGGCAAACTATGTGAACTGGTGGTTGCGGTATAATGTAAACGGTGTATAGAGTGAAAATTGGGTCTATATGCATATGGTAAAAAAAAAAAAAAAAAAAGTGTGCATCCAACACCACTAGCGGTGTAAAAAAAAGCTGAATGTGTGTGTGGTGCATATATATAAAAATTTTTTCTTTCTTTTTTCCTTTTTCTTTCTCTTCCCTTTTAAACCACATAAAGGTGAAAATATGAATAATAATAAAAAATAGTAGTAAAACGCAATTCTTTATATATGTGTATGTGTACGACGATTTCAGCTTTCAAAAAACGTGATAACGTGTGTGAATTGGAAGTTGGACAGAAAACTAGCGTTCTGTCACAATGATGTGTCCAATAATCTCCTGATTTACAGGGCTCTATGTGTGAATAAGTGCTTTTACTTCAATTCCTACATGTGTGAATTTTAATCTTTACAGCATATAAAAGATTATGAAACTTATCACTCACTAATAACCCCGCCTTTATGTGGTTTAAAAGGGAAGAGAAAGAAAAAGGAAAAAAGAAAGAAAAAATTTTTATATATATGCACCACACACACATTCAGCTTTTTTTTACACCGCTAGTGGTGTTGGATGCACACTTTTTTTTTTTTTTTTTACCATATGCATATAGACCCAATTTTCACTCTATACACCATTTACATTATACCGCAACCACCAGTTCACATAGTTTGCCCATACTTGCGCCTATCCGTATGATAATTTATACGTTTGAACGTCAAATTCCAGCACTCATCTCATTCTTGTGATTTTGGAAAACAACAAATATGTTTTTTCGAAAACCTTGAAAAAAAAATTTTTATCATTCATATATGTTGACATTTCTCAACATGAACACATTTCATTTATATATTCATGTCTTCATTAGTGATTCCACTATAAGATGCACATCCAATTACATCTATGCCAAAAAAAAAAAATCCCACACAGACTAACGACCAGCTGTTTAGAATCAGATAATCAATATGTAGTCATGTGGTAGACAAATTATGTGTATATAAGTTGTGATCACTTTTGTACAAACCAGCTATGAGTAAGCGCTCTATGGGAGCGTGAAACGCGTTAGCGGTTATGCTGCATTATCCCAACAAAGCCATGTACGGATTTTAATCATGTTATTACTTTTTCAATAAAGAGGATTTTATTTTTCACTTTTCCAATCCGGAGTGCGGCTGTCCAGATTTTTCCATCACACAACTGTGGTGGATGACCGAAGAATTTTTTCCCTGGTGAAGAAAACACCCTTTCACAATAGTTGGCCAGATCAAGAACACTCTCCAGGAGGTAGGTGTATGTGTTTCAAAGTCAACAATCAAGAGAAGACTTCACCAGAGTTAATACAGAGGGTTCACCACAAGATGTAAACCATTGGTGAGCCTCAAAAACAGGAAGGCCAAATTAGAGTTTGCCAAAGAACATCTAAAAAAAGCCTTCACAGTTCTGGAACAACATCCTATGGACAGATGAGACCAAGATCAACTTGTACCAGAGTGATGGGAAGAGAAGAGTATGGAGAAGGAAAGGAACTGCTCATGATCCAAAGCATACCACTTCATCAGTGAAGCATGGTGGTGGTAGTGTTATGGCGTGGGCATGTATGGCTGCCAATGGAACTGGTTCTCTTGTATTTATTGATGATGTGACTGCTGACAAAAGCAGCAGGATGAATTCTGAAGTGTTTCAGGCAATATTATCTGCTCATATTCAGCAAAATGCTTCAGAACTCATTGGACGGTGCTTCACAGTGCAGATGGACAATGACCCGAAGCATACTGCGAAAGCAAAGAGTTTTTTAAGGGACAGAAGTGCAATGTTATGCAATGGCCAAGTCAATCACCTGACCTGAATCCGATTGAGCATGCATTTCACTTGCTGAAGACAAAATTGAAGGGAAAATGCCCCAAGAACAAGCAGGAACTGAAGACAGTTGCAGTAGAGGCCTGGCAGAGCATTACCAAGGATGAAACCCAGCGTCTGGTGATGTCTTTGCGTTCCAAACTTCAGGCTGTAATTGACTGCAAAGGATTTGCAACCAAGTATTAAAAAGTGAAAGTTTGTTTGAAAGATTGTTAATCTGTCCCATTACTTTTGGTCCCTTAAAAAGTGTGAGGCACATAGACAAACTGTTGTAATTCCTACACCCTTCACCTGATTTCGATGTAAATACCCTCAAATTAAAGCTGAAAGTCTGCAGTTAAAACACATCTTGTTTGTTTCATTTCAAATCCATTGTGGTGGTGTATAAAGACAAAAAGATTAGAATTGTGTTGATGTCCCAATATTTATGGACCTGACTGTGTGTGTGTGTATATTATATACACATACATACACACACACACACACTAGACTGACTGTATAAATATATCAAATACACTGCCACTAACTGAATAACCTGCCTGCTTAAACTTACTCAAGCTATCTCTCTGTCCGTGCCAACAGCACTACACGCGGCTGCTATGTAAGCAGCCTTATTTAGTGTGGGGCATGGACTTATTCCCCCTGAGTCATGATTTGACAAAGGCATCAGCAGAGTGTGCTGTGATTGGCCAAAGCATGCAGGTCAGGTGCTTGCTTTGGCCAATCATCATACAGCAATGCACTGCGATCTCGCATTCGACGCTGCTCGAATTTCTCGCAAATGCCCCATAATGTTTGCTGTTTTGCAAACGGGCGAACCCCCCCGATGTTCCAGTCGAACTTATGTTCGACCTGAACATCGAGCTCATCCCTCTATCTCATCATAGCTTGTGGGACTTTATTCTGTCCTACTGTATCTTCTATTGGATATGCCGCTATATGAATTCTTGGATTTAAGCACTTTGTTGATTTACAATAGACATTGGCATACCTCCGAACCTTTTGAGATGGGAATGAGGGACGCCTATTAGAAAAAGCATGTAGGCATATGACACACCCCCTGCCAAGCCCTCTTAAAGGAGAATTATATATATAAAAAAGGATTAGTTAAACCCACAAGTGTTTTTTTTGTTTGTTTTTTTTACCACTACTATTCCTTTATACTGGCTTTTGACATTTACAATTTACAGCAATTTAGAAATTGGATGAAAGTTTTAGCTCTAGGAGACACTTTTTGAAAGATAAAAAGGGCATTTTATACACAACTTTATAGATCAGACTAAAATGAGGGACACATGAGGATGAAAGAGGGATGGGGGACTTTGTTCCAAATCAGGGACAGTTACTCAAAATCAGGGACAGTTGGGAGCTATGCATTGGGAATAACTCCTAATTGTGCCTGATCTCGAAAGTTAAAGTGGAACTTCAGTCATTTTTTCAACTTTCCATCTATTAAATATTCTGCCCTTTGTTGTTTTACCTTTGGATAGTAAAACATTTTTTTTTCTGCCAGTAAATACCTTATACAGCCCACTTACTGTTTCTTGTCTGGTAAAAAGCCTAGGCTTATGACATCATGCACAGCTATCTCTCTCACTCTGAGAGTTTGCCAGGAAGGCAGGGGGGGTGAGTCATAAGAGGGCCAATGAGAGCTGCAGAGCTGGAGGTGTGCCTCTGTGTGTGTCTGTGTAAATCCAGGTGAACAGGCAGCAGCTTCAGCTGTCCACAGTTAAAATGATTACAGCCAGACAGTGGAAGGAGATTTCTGCAGCATATTTGGCAAGTACAGAATCACAGTATATATAAAATAATATGCAAAGTGGTTGGAGGGAAGCTTCAGAATGGCAAAGATGTTTTTTATTACAAATTATGTGAGCAGACTGCAGTTCCTCTCTAAGCAGGGTTAGGCCTGGTTGGTACTTGGACGGGAGACTTTGGGGATAATACCTTGGTGATTTATAGTTTTGTTTTTTGTTTTTTTGTTTTTTTAACAACAAGGTTGGTCTTTATTTGAGAAGACAACATGTAACAGTTATCATACAAAAATCAAGCTCTTATACACAACCCAGGAATAATCAGCTTAAAATGCATAAAGATACATTAATCAGAAGATACATCAATCAAGTATGAAAAGAGTAAGCTGTATAGATCAGCACCATTAACATCACATATAACATCCCCTGTGCACATAATCAACAATGTCAGGTCACAAAAGTATACTTTATCTTTATCTGGGGGGGGTGGGGGTGGGACATATCAGCTAATACTATTTCCTCAATATCTTGGGGCAGTGCCTAACTCGTCATGTGGTAGGAATATTAGAATTGCTCAGTCCAAGGCAACCATATCCGATCGAACTTCTGTGGGCACCCTCTGCTAGTGTAGGTCATCTTATAAAGGGGCAGTACAGCGTTAACAGTGGAGTCCCATGCCTCCACCTTTGGGGGAGACGGTGATGCCCATTTCTTAAGGACTTCCTTCTTGGCATAGAACAGCAATGAGATGAGTATTTTTGTATACCTAGGTCTCTGATCATCATCATGGATGCCCAAAAGAGCCAGTTCAGGTGATATCGGTAACGTTAATTGCAAGCGGATATTAATGCTTTCAAAAATCGCTGCCCAGAACTTCATAATAAGGGGACAGGTCCACAACATATGCATATATGAGCTATCAGGGGACTGACATCTGCGACAGTTCGGTGACCTATCAGGGTAAATCTGATGCAGTCTCTGTGGCGTGTAGTAGACACGATGCATAAACTTAGTTTGCAGCAACTTATCTCTAGAAGAAATCAACAGCTTAGATCCGTCTCCAAAGCACTCCTCCCAAGTTTCCCTATCCAGGCTGGAAATGTCAGCCTGCCACTTGGCCCATGGGGTGTTCATTTTAGGGGAATCACTTTCTAATAAGGCAAGATATAGGGTAGAGAGGGTCTTCTTGAGAGTCTCTTGTGCCAGAATTCCCTCAATGGGATCCGTTTTTAAGCTTATAGGGTAAGGGAATTGGGCCCTAGCTGCATGTCTCAGCTGATGATATCTGAATAACATCCTCTCGGGGAGTCCATATTTCCTTGCTAAAACCTGAAACGATAGGAGTGTCCCCGAGTGGATAACATCTTGTAGGACCTTAATCCCAAATCGGGCCCATAACTGCGGGTCTGGTATTGTCCTGAAATGGGGGAGTGAAGGGTTCCCCCATAGTGGAGAAAAGGGGGAGTACTGGCGAGGGCGTAGGAATCTCTTCCTGGTCACTGCCCACACTTTGAGGGTTACTTTGGTAGGGCCTGGAAGCGAGGGGTATGCCAAGGGACCTCTATACACTAAATTACCTGTGAGGGAGCCTAAAGTAGCAGCTTCCAAACATGTAGCTGCATTTGATCTGGACTATTCAAACCACCACCTCACAGTGACTAGTACTGCTGCCCAATAGTAAACCAATAGGTTAGGTAGTGCAGGTGATTTATAGTTTAATTTTTCATTACTATTTCATTTTATCATTTTAGTTTTGGGTTTGTGAGCTCTGCACTTGTCATATACCTATATCTGTTGTGTCGAGTATCTAGGCATAGTGTCAGAAGCTAATATATGCACAGATTCACCTGAGCACAGATAATTCAAGTTAGATTTACCAGTAACCTATTTTCCAGGAGTCTTTCAGGACAGCACCTGAGAGTGTCTCCTCCCACACGCTGGCAGTAGTAGTAGAGAACCTCCGGCCCAGGCTGAAACACAACCATATGGTTAGTCACAGCATAAAAAAAAAAAAAAAGGGCGACTCCTGGAAAACAAGTTAACGGTAAGTCTAACTTGAATTTTCCCTAAACGTCTTTCAGGACAGCACCTCAGAGGATAAACAAGACTTACCAACTAGTGAGGGACCACAGCCTGCAGGACCTTTCTACCAAAAGCCTGATCACCTGCTGACAGAAGATCCAGTCTGTAATGACAAACAAACGTTAAGTAACTTGACCACGTAGCCACCTTATAAATTTGATCTGGGGTGGCACCAGCTTTTTCTGCCCATGTAGTGTTTAGAGCCCTTTTAGAGTGTGCTTGAATTCCTAGCGGGATGTCCCATTTCAGAGTAGGCTACCAAAATAGCTGATTTAAGCCATCTAGCAATTGACCCCTTTGATGCTTTGGTGGCTCTTTTTGTTTCCAGAAAAGAAAACAAATAAAGAGTCCGAGGACCTAAAATCTTTCGTTACTTCCAGGTAATGTAATAGGGTTCTTCTCACATCCAAGTTGTGAAACTGACTTTCTTTTCCCCCCAAAGGGTTTGAGCAAAAGGTTGACAGGACAAGGCCGTAGATATTTTTTTTGTTCTGGAGAGGGGGGGGGGGTTCAGCAGCAGATACTAAGTAAAAGTCTTTTTAAATAACACAAATTGCGCCAAATTCATAAAGACTGGAAAAAGGAAAAACCTATGTGTTGCTTAAAGTAAGCAATCACAGCCTTAATTCTATTTTCTCAGATCCTCTTGAAAATTTAACCTGATTTCAGTTTTCCCTTCTTCCAGTTTTTATGAACATTAGCCAGTGAGGTTGGCTATTATCCAGCCTAAAGCCTGGTACTGGCTGAACAAAAAACAACCTGACAGATCACTATACTAACACACGTGGTGTTGGTGCAGTGATCTCCCCCGCTGTGCTATTGTGTTCTGACAGAGGGATGACATCCCCCCACCAGAACACAGCGGTCAGTGCTCTCTGCCATTGGACTGCCTATCAAAGGGGGGTGTGCTGTAATAGCAAATCTTACTGGGCAGGTGCAAAGGGCACCATCTTGTGGAAGGAAGCACACTCACTGATCTTTTGTTACCCAGCATACCAGGCAAGAGAAGCAGTACTACGTCACAACTTTCGAGTTTGAGAATGAGGGGCATGACAGCGAGGCAGTGACATGCGGCGCGTGTGGGTGTGGCCAACCATGATAGTGGGAGAGTCTTAAGGGACATAGTTAACCACTTCAGCCCCGGACCATTTGGCTGGTCAAAGACCAGAGGACTTTTTACAATTTGGCACTGCGCTGATTTAACTGGTAATTGCACGGTCATGCAATGTTGTACCCAAACAAAATTTGCGTCCTTTTATTCACAGAAATAGAGCTTTCTTTTGATGGTATTTGATTACCTCTGCGATTTTTATTTTTTGCGATATTAACAGAAAAAGACCAAAAATTTTGAAAAAAAAATGATATTTTCTACTTTTTGTTATAAGAAAAATCCAATAAACTCAATTTTAATCATACATTTAGGCCAAAATGTATTCAGCCACATGTCTTTGGTAAAAAAAATGTCAATAAGCCTATATTTATTGGTTTGCGCAAAAGTTATAGCATCTAAAAACTAGGGTACATTTTCTGCAGTTTAAGCAGCTTTTAGTTTGACTGCCTATCTCATTTCTTCAGGTGCTAAAATGGCAGGGCAGTACACCCCCCCCCCCCAAATGACCCCATTTTGGAAAGTAGACACCCTAAGGAAATTGCTGTTTAGCTCATTGAATATTTTATTTTTTTGTCCCAAATCATTGAATAATGACAAAAAAAAAAAATTTTTTACAAAAAGTTGTCACTAAATGATATATTGCTCACACATGCCATGGTTATATGTGGAATTGCACCCCAAAATACATTTTGATGCTTCTCCTGAGTACAGGGATACCACGTGTGGGACTTTTTGGGAGCCTAGTCGCGTACGGGGCCCCGAAAAGCAAGCACTGCCTTCAGGATTTCTAAGGGCGTACAGTAGATTTTTGATTTCACTCCTCACTACCTATCACAGTTTTGAAGGCCATAAAATGCTAATATTGCACAAACTCCCCCCAAATAACCCCATTTTGGAAAGTAGACACCCCAAGCTATTTGCTGAGAGGCATGTTGAGTCCATGGAATATTTTAAATTTTGCCACAAGTTGCGGGAAAATGACAAACTTTTTTTTTTTTTTTTTGCACAAAGTTGTCACTAAATGATATATTGCTCACACATGCCATGGGCATATGTGGAATTACAACCCAAAATAAATTCTGCTGCTTCTCCTGAGTACGGAGATACCACATGTGTGGGGCTTTTTGGGAGCCTAGCCACGTACGGGGCCCCGAAAACCAAGCACCACCTTCAGGATTTCTAAGGGCGTACATTTTTTATTTCACTCCTCACTACCTATCACAGTTTCGAAGGCCATAAAATGCCAAGATAGCACAAAACCCCCTAAATGACCCCATTTTGGAAAGTAGACACCCCAAGCTATTTGCTGAGAGGCATAGTGAGAATTTTGCAGCTCTCATTTTTCTTTGAAAATGAAGAAAGAAAAGAAAAATGTATTTTTTTTTTCTTTTTTCAATTTTCAAAACTTTGTGACAAAAAGCGAGATCTGCAAAATACTCACCATACCTCTCAGCAAATAGCTTGGGGTGTCTACTTTCCAATGGGGGCATTTGGGGGGGGTTTGTGCCATCTGGGCATTCCATGGCCTCCGAAACTGTGATAGGCAGTGAGGAGTGAAATCAAAAATTTACACCCTTAGAAAGCCTGAAGGCGGTGCTTGGTTTTCAAGGTCCCGTACGCGCCTAGGCTCCCAAAAAGTCTCACGCATGTGGTACCCCCGTACTCAGGAGAATCAACAGAATGTATTTTGTGGTGTAATTTCACATATACCCATGGCATGTTTGAGCAATAAATCATTTAGTGACAACTTTGTGCAAAAAAAAAAAAATTGTCTTTTTCCCGCAACTTGTGTCAAAATATAAAATATTCCATGGACTCGACATGTCTCTCAGAAAATAGCTTGGGGTGTCTACTTTCCAAAATGGAGTCATTTGGGGGGTTTTGTCCTGGCATTTTATGCACAACATTTATAAGCTGATGTCACACATCACCCACTCTTCTAACCACTTGAAGACAAAGCCCTTTCTGACACTTTTTTTTTGCAAGAAAATTCCTTTGAACCCCCAAACATTATATATATATTTTTAAATCAAAGGCCCCACAGATTAAAATGGTGAGTGTTTCATTTTTTTTTTCACACAGTATTTGCGCAGCGATTTTTCAAACGCATTTTTTTGGGAAAAAACACACTTTTTTTAAATTTGAATGCACTAAAACACACTATGTTGCCCAAATGTTTGATGAAATAAAAAAGATGATCTTAGGCCAAGTACATGGATACCAAACACGACATGCTTTAAAATTGCGCACAAATGTGCAGTGGCAACAAACTACATTTTTAAAAGCCTTTAAACGCCTTTACAGGTTACCACTTTAGATTTACGGAGGAGGTCTACTGCTAAAATTACTGTCCTCGATCTGACCTTCGCGGTGATACCTCACATGCATGGTGCAATTGCTGTTTACGATGTTTATAACGCCAGGCTGACGCTTGCGTTCGCCTTTGCGTGAAAGCAGGGGGGGGGGCAGGGGTGCTTTTTTGGTCTTTTTTTTAAACTATTTTTTTTGCTTGTTTATTTTATTTTTAAACTGTTCCTTTCATTTATATTTTTTTGTTTATCATTTATTTTTATCTTAGGGAATGTAAATATCCCCTATGATAGCAATAGGTACTCTTTTTTTTTTTTTAAATTGGGGTCTATTATACCCAAGATCTCTCCTCTGCCCTCAAAGCCTCTGACCACACCAAGATCGGTGTGATAAATAGCTTTCCCAGTTTCCCAATGGCGCTGTTTATATCCGGCGAAATCTAAGTCATGAAATGCTCGTAGCTTCCAGTTTCTTAGGCCATAGAGATTATTGGAGCTGTTCTGGTCTCTGATCAGCTCTATGGTCAGCTGGAGGAACCACCAGCTGCATTCTCAGGTTCCCTGTTGGGACAGGAGAGCCTGAGAAAACCATGGAAGACGGTGGGAGGGGGGGGCATTCCCTCCCACTGCTTGTAAAAGCAGTCTAGAGGCTAATTATCCACTAGGATTGCTTTTACATGAAAGCCGACCGCTGGCTGAAAAGAATGATATCAAGATGATACCTAAACCCACAGGCATCATTCTGGTATAACCACTCAAATTCCAGCAACATACCAGTACGTTGCTGGTCCTTGTTGGGCATATATTGTAATCTTTTTTTTCATGCAGCCTGTGGGCTGAACGAAAAAAAGAGATTGATCGGTGGGTATGCCCACCATCAGAATACCTCCCTTCATCCACCCACTTCTAATGATGGGCATACATGCACCATTTTGTTTTTAACTGTGGTGGTGAAATCACCTCCTACAGCGCTGGAGTCACGGCTTTATGTATCGTGGGAGCAAACGCTGTTGCTGTCAAGATAAATAAATCCGCGCTGCAGCCGAATAGCGTACCTGCTAAGCAAATGATGGTTAACAATAAAACAAAGTAACATTACAGTATTAACAGTAAGACTTACCATACCTGCAAAGCAAATACAAAAAAAAAAAATAGTAAAAAATAAAACATTTTTTAACGCAACCTGTGCCTAAAATATATATATATATATGCCGAAGCATGGGGGCATCCGCCCCAAAAGTTAGGAGCAAATCGCTCCTCCACCCCTGCTGCCCCCATGCTTTGGCATATATGCTCTTCTTTTTAACTGTGGTGGTAAAATCACCTCCAACAGCACTGGAGTCACGGCTTTATGTATTGTGGGAGCAAACGCTGTTGCTGTCAAGATAAATAAATCCGCGCTGCAGCTGAATGGCGTACCATTACAGTAAACAGTAAAGTATAAAAAAATTACATACCTGAAAAGCAAACATGATAAAACATAATAAAACATTGCAGAATAGAATACAGTAAAAAAAGAGCAGAACAATAGAGAGAATAGAGAGAGAATAGAGAGAGAGTGAGAACAATAAAACGACAACTATTTTTTTTACACTTTTATTTGTAACTGTAACTGTAACAGTTCGGGTCTCTCAAAATGCGATGGCATCTTGGGAGACCCTGTGAAACTGGGCCTAGTCTGTGCAATGCTGTACCCTACGCTAAAACTCCACTAGTGTATGGTAGCGTTCAAAACATTCACCAATGCAAAGACCAGGATTGTCAGGACAGGAGGGACAAAAATAGCGGGTGTCAGCCCTATATCCGCGCTTTCTACAGACACATTTTCTTTGGGGGGCTCGTTGGCTAGGGGTACTCGGGAGGTCATAAGGAAAATGCCTCTCATGCAGCCGGCTTACTTCAGTTGGATTGGGGAGGTGAGGTGAAGCACCGTCTGGAAACAGAAGGGCTCTGACGATCCCTTCCTGGAATTTAAGGATCCAGTCCGTCCTGAAGCTCTGTATAGCACATGAGCGTTCAGCAAAGCCAATTGAAATAAACAGACACTTTTTTGTACCAGTGTCTGGCCTTACAGACAACTAGGTACGGCGCCAACAACTGGTCGTTGAGGTCCACCCCTCCCATATTTTGGTTATATTCGTGGACGTAGAGGGATTTCTCTACAACACCAGTCGCCCGTAGTACTTTGGACCGTCGTGTCTGCATCAAGGGAGATAAGAACGAAAACATTCTTATTATCCCTCCACTTCATAGCAAGCAAGTTATTACACAAGCAGGCTCTCTCCCCCAGCCTAAGACGGAAATCTACAAGCCGCTGGGGAAAGCCCCGGCGATTAGATCGCACGGTGCCACATGCTCCAATTTGATGATCAAACAAGTGACTAAAAAGTGGCACGCTTGTGTAATAATTGTCCACATACAAATGGTACCCCTTTCTGAATAAGGGTGACACCAAGTCCCACACAATCTTGCCAGGGCTTCTTTTGTAGTCAGGGCAGTTTGTCGGCTCTACGTGACTATCTCTTTCCTCGTAAACCATAAAACTACATGTATAGCCTGTGTTACAGAGCTTATACATCTTGACCCCGTGTCTGGCACGCTTGCTGGGAAGATACTGTTTGAATGACAAGTGGCCAGAAAACGTAATCAGGGACTCGATAATTGGTCGTGGAAAATACAGCTAGATAATGGCACCAATCCCCAAATTGACATGGAAACAATGGAAAGGTGGGGTGGGGATTTTTTGAGGTGCAAAATATATATATTCAATAAAAAAGGATTTATTTCTTATTTTGAGAAGCAAAACAAAATTATATATATATATATATATATATATATATATATATATATATATATATATATATAAACAAAGGACGCAGGCATGTACAATACCGTTATTATGATGTTAAACAGGACAGCATGATAAAAAATCCTGACATGTTTCACCCATAGATCAGGCTTCTTCAGGGGGGTTGTCTTTTGGAGGTACAGGCCTTCTAGAAACAACAAATAAACAAACAACATACACAAAAAAATAGTAAGTGACTGAATGCTAATGGAAGATATGATGTACATATTACATATTTTTGAAAGAACTAAGGAAAAATATTTAAAGAAATAAGGTGTACAAAGTGATTAAATATGCACCTGTGTCTCCACTCCCAGGGCAGTGCTTCTAGCCTAGTTCACCCGAAACAATGGGGGCAAGGGTCCTACCGCAGTCTCCGCAGAGGCTGACAATGCAAGTCGGGACTACAAGCGACTGGGGGTCACAGAGGGAACAAAAGGACCAGCTAAAAGCAGTATACAATGGGTCAAATAAGTAAAGGGAATGAAAAAGGGAGAATATATGGTAATGATATTATATCAATTAAAAAAAGAAGAAGTAAGCTTACAATGTGGACCTGAAAGAAACTTGAAAACCAAGGGACTTGGAAAGGCTACCTAGCAGCACTGGAGGTACTCATCAGCAGGGGCGGACTGACCATTTGGGCACTCGGGCACTGCCCGAGGGCCCCATGCCACTAAGGGGCCCCATCAGGGTTGCCAGCCTCAATAAAACCAGAAACAGTATGTAAAAATCTGTGTTTTTTTTAAAAATCCCAAGATTATAGCTGCCCCGCCTCTCCAGTACCTTTTCAGTGTGTGTATGTGTATTCTGTGTGTGTATACTGTGTGTGTATATTGTGTGTGTATACTGTATGCTTGTGTGTGTGTATACTATGTGGCCCCATAATCTATTGCCCGGGGGCCCCATAATCTCCTATTGCCCGGGGGCCCCATAATCTTCTCCTATTGCCCAGGGGCCCCATGAATTGTCAGTCTGCCCCTGCTCATCAGGCTAATGCAAACAATGAAAAAAGAAAAGAAATTAACAAACAACAAATGGTGATCCAAAAAGGAGACCAATCATTCAAGCAATGATAAAACACCAAAGGGGATGATCAGAGGGAACCTGGGCAGTCACAGAAAAAGACAGCCCGGCGCCCGATCAAAATACATAAATAGAATGGAGGCAAAGATCCTCAGTGGAGCTGGGGGAATTACCTGAGAGTATGTGGCAGCAAATCATGTCCCAAGGGGCTCCAGCAGCGTATGAATGCCGGAGCAGCGGCGTTTTATCCCCCCCATCCGGTCCCGAAGGGCCAGAAGAGGACGTGAAGCTGCGCCGCACACGCGCAATGCGCCATCACATAGCTCCACTCGTCGGCACCGGGCCCTAAGGCTCGGATGCCAGGCAGAGCAGAGCGGCTCCCTCCAGTGGTGAACAAGGGGGGAGATCATCCCTGAAATACAGGGAGATGTGATGCGGATCGTGCATGGTGGCACAGAATGGCGGGCATCTTGCTAAGAAGCAAGAACGCCCTCGGGCATCCATGTGGCCACCAAAAATGACAAGGGGCCGGACTACAATGTAGCCGGAAGGACCTAAATAGGAACAAACACCAATTCTGGAAGAAAAGGGGGAGAGGTGGTTAATACTAAAGCAGTGCCATGGGTATAGGTGCATTCACAATAAAATGTAATAATGAATAATAATAGACAAATCAAATCAACACAAAACAAATTAGGAGTGAAGAAAATAAATACGAAATACATAAGCAAAAAATGTGAGGATAACAATAAATAGCCTCAATCAATAAATGAAAAAACTAAATCAGAATAAAATGGAGAATGTGAAATAGACGCAAATAATGAAGCATATATAATACCAAAATTTATGGATACAAAAATATATTATTTAATAGTAATAGGTAAAAAGTGTATATAGCACTCATTAGTAAGCATCGTAAAGGTTATAACAAAGGACAAAAAATGAAGGGGGGGAGGGGGAAAGAAGGGGGGGGGGGAGGGGGAGAGGAAAGGGGGAGAAAGAAAGAAGGAAAAGGAAAAAAGGGAGATGGGGAAAAGGGGTGGAGAGGGGGAGGGGAGGAAGGAGAAAAGGAGAAATAGCAACAGAGAATAGTGGGAGGGATTATAAAAAGGGCTTAAAGCTCAGCATTTCATTTAATCCAGGATAGGTAGTCGCTTTAAAAAAATGAATCCAGCGGGATTCCAATTGTAGCAGCCTTTGATCATTACTGCCTGCTCTAATATCTAAGGGAATATGTTCCAAAGCCATAAATTGAATAGTGTCCAATCTGAAGCCATGGTACAAGCCAACATGGCGACTGATTGGAGTCCCCATTTTGCGTTTCTTAATAAGTGATATATGGTCATTGATTCTTTTAAAGAAGGGACGTTTTTCCTTTCCAACATAAAAACATTTACACGTGCATTGCATCATGTAGACAATGCCAGGGGTTTGGCATGTAACTCTATGTTTAATCTTATGGATTTGACCATTAGGCAGATTCATTTCTTGATGGTTTAACATGAAACGGCATTTGTCACATTTTTTACAGGGAAATGATCCCGGAGTAGAGGTTGATAGGGAGGAAGTTTGGTAATGGCTTTGGGTTAGACGGTCTTTTAAGGACCTAGCACGTCTGTATGTGATTTGAGGTTGTTTGTCAACATATGCATGCTATGGCATCTGCCAACAGTAAAGGCCAGTATTTATTAATCTGTCTCACTTGTCTGTGTTGTTTAGTGTAAGAACTTATAATCCTTATTAATTGTGATGAAGGTTTTGTTTTTTTCTTATGAATCAACGTGTTCCTAGCAGGGGCCCTTGCTCGATTATAGGCCCTCTTCAAAGTGTTATGGGAGCATCCCCTTTCACGCAGGCGAGAATACAAAAGTTTAGCTTCCCTCTGAAAGTCATCATCCCTACTACAGTTACGCCTTAGTCTGAGGTATTGGCTCTAGGGGATGCTGTTGATCAAAGGCTTGGGGTGTGAGCTAGATGCATGAGGGATATAATTACTAGCCGACGATTTCCTAAAAAGGGATGTACCCAAGGAGCCGTCGGTTTCTACAAAAATTTGAATATCCAGAAAGTTAATGGACTTCCTATCACATGACATAGTGAACTTAAAGTTGTAGGTATTATGGCTCAGGATATCCATGAATTCAAGCAGTTCTTCAAGGGTACCTGACCAGATAATCAGAATGTCATCAATGTAGCGGTGAAACATCACCACATTGTCTAGATGCTTGGTTATATCCTCTCTAGAAAAAAGGTCTCTCTCCCACCCCCCAGGTACAGGTTGGCATACGATGGGGCACAACGTGTCCCCATTGCCACCCCCTGTACCTGGAGGTAGTGGGAGAGACCAAAGACAAACACATTCCTGGTGAGTATAAACCTTAGTAGTTTAAGTATGAACTCTGACCACGTTCGCGTAGATGTTCAGCCACTACCGACAAACCCTTCTCATGCGGGATTGTGTTGTAAAGGCTCTCAACGTCAATGGTGACTAACCAGGCACCCTCTGGAACAGAGATGCCTTCTATATCCTTAATAAGGTCGATTGTGTCTTGTACATAGGAGAATAGTGCCTTAACATTGGGATTGAGGTAGGTGTCAATTAAACTACTAGCATTTTCGGTTAGACAGCCGCAACCAGAAATAATTGGGCGGCCAGGGGAATGAGTTAGCAATTTATGAACCTTCGGTAGTACGTAGAACGTGGCAATCTTAGGTTCTTGTACATTCAAAAATGTCCAGGTAGATTTGTCAATCAGATTTTTAGAAAGAGCTTTTGTGATGATATTCTTGTATTCACTACAATAGGAGTCAATAATAGTGCGTGAAATCGGTCTGTACCATTCGCGGTTTTGTAGAATGCATAAACACATTTGTTCATAATCAATACAGTTCATTATAACTAGGTTTCCACCTTTGTCGGCTGGCTTGATTATGATCTTGATGTTATTTTGTAAACTAGTTAGGGCTTTCCTAAGTGGAAGAGAAAGGTTGTCAGGACCTGACCTTGACCAAGCCATCTCCTCCACCTCTTTAGTTATTTGTAAAACAAAAGCCCAAATGTTCGGACTCTTACCCAAAATGGGAAAATTCCTTGATTTGGGCTTAAATAGCTGAGGGGGAAAACAACGAACAAGGGGGGGGGGGGGGTCCCCTGTGTTGTGGGGGGGTGATTTAAAGGTGAGTCAACTGAATCACCATCCTCCTCCCAAAGTTCCATTCGTTCGTGTACAGCCTGAATTTCTCGAATAGTGAGATCATTTTGACCAGTAGAGGTGACAACGTGATCTAGACTTACCGGTTTATGATAGATAGTCTTTTACAGATGAGCAAATAAGTGGATATCCTTAATGACTTCAAAACGGTCTACAATGGTGTCGGGGCAAAAGGTTAATCCCAATTGTAAAACACTGAGTTCATCATTAGTGAGTGAGAAGAAAGATTCAGAATTTGAAATTGTTTTCCCTCATTGGGGGAAACTCACTGTTTTACCGGATTTGATTGTTCCGGTGTTCCCGGAGGTAAAAAAATAGACGCCAGTTTGGGATCAGATTTTGTAAAGGATTGAGTCGAATCGCTTACCTTAGTAGGCTTGATGGAGGGTGCCATAGTTGAAGAGGAAGAAATAGGGAGAGGCAAAGAACCCATAGAACCAATAGTTTTAGATCCACAAGTGCTGCGTGAATTTTTTGTAGACGTGTGAGAAATATTCAGATGTGGTTGTGAAGTTTTAGGACGAACTACCGATGATTTATGTTCATGCGCTGGAGCCGGGGCATAGTTGGTATTATCAGAGAAAGACGTGTTCGAATCTCCTTTACGTTTTTTAGATGCTCATTCGTTCTCGATATCTTTATACACAGTGGATTGACTAGAGGATGCAGGAGAAATGGAACAAACATCAGATACAGGAGCATTAGTGTTCGACTGTGCTCGATTATTTGTTTTCATAGGATGTCTAGGCTGAGTTGATTGATTCCATTTATAAGCGAAACCCATATCATGGGCTGACTGGTCCCTTGAAAATTTGATTTCTTTGTTGTTAATAATTTCTATGGTGTACTGTTCAATATGTTCCCTCAGTTCGCGCTCCTTATCAAGAAAGGAGGGCAAACTTGCCAGAGACATATGTTCAGCATACCATGGATTAGTTCGTCTACCTCGTTAAGTTCAATTTCATACTGAGCACATAATAGGGACATCATTTCAAAGGAACAAGATTGTAAGTTCGATTGCCATTTGTTTTTCAAAGTATCATCTATTTTTTTAAGATTAGGAAAAATGTGAATATTCAATCCCCAAGGGGTAATTTGGTTTTCAATATATTTCTCAAAATATTTCTTATGCCAGAAAATCCTGACTTTCTTTTCTAATGATCTTTGGAGTTTGGCAAATGATTTATCCAGAGTTGCCTCCCTCGATCCCACTGAGGTCTGAGAGAGATGCATTTTGGTCATGAGACCCTCCCAGTCATCCCCGCAAAATTTGGCCATGATGAAAACCTAAAATAAGTACAAAAGAAATATACTACAAAAAGAAAAATTACTAATGGACACTATATAACCTTTAATTTAAAGACAATCTTTCTGTAATAAATATTGAGATAATTTCACCTGACAATATCTACAAAAAATCGAAAGCGATAATTATCTTTAATAGGCTATAGAAAAAAGGGGAAGAGATTTTTTAAAGTATGTCTGTATCTCTTACTTCTTTATATGGATAATTAGAATACCAAACCTAGTCAGGAGGTCACTAATAAAGAAGAAAAAATACATAAGCCAAAAAACAAAACAACCACTAATTAGGAAAAAATATTGATAAAAGAATATATATGGTGTGTTTAGAATCAAATAGCTGATAAATCCACGGTCAGCAAATGGTGTGGTACAACACCAGAAATAGATGAACAGATAATTGGTCGTGGAAAATACAGCTAGATAATGGCACCAATCCCCAAATTGACATGGAAACAATGGAAAGGTAGGGTGGGGATTTTTGAGGTGCAAAAATATCGTCAAATATATTCAATAAAAAAGGATTTATTTCTTATTTTGAGAAGCAGAACAAAAAAAAATATATATAAAAACAAAGGACACAGGCATGTACAATACTGTTATGATGTTAAACAGGACAGCATTATAAAAAATCCCGACATGTTTCGCCCATAGATCGGGCTTCTTCAGTGGGGCTGTCTTTTGGAGGTACAGGCCTTCTAGAATGGACAACAAATAAACAAACAACATATACAAAAAATAGTAAGTGACTGAATGCTAATGGAAGATATGATGTACATATTACATATTTTTGAAAGAACTAAGGAAAAACATATAAGAAATAAGGTGTACAAAGTGATTAAATATGCAGCTGTGTCTCCACTCTCAGGGCAGTGCTTCTAGCCCAGTTCACCCGAAATGGGGGCGAGGGTCCTACCGCAGTCTTCTCAGAGGCTGACAATGCAAGTTGGGAACACAAGCGACTGGGGGTCACAGAGAGAACAAAAGGACCAGCTAAAAGCAGTATACAATGGGTCAAATAAGTAAATGGAATGAAAAAGGGAGAATATACGGTAAAGATATTATATCAATTAAATAATAAAGAAGTAAGCTTACAATGTGGACCCGAAAGAAACTTGAAAACCAAGGGACTTGGAAAGGCTATCTAGCAGCACTGGAGGTACTCATCAGGCTAATGCAAACAATGAAAAAATAAAAAAAAATAACAAACAGATGGTGATCCAAAAAGGAGACCAATCGTTCAAGCAATGATAAAACACCAAAGGGGATGATCAGAGGGAACCTGGGCAGTCACAGAAAAAGACAGCCCGGCGCCAGATCAAAATACATAAATAGAATGGAGGCAAAGATCCTCAGTGGAGCTGGGGGATATCATGGTTATGCAATAGAGTTTGTTTGTCAGCTTACCTGTCTCCATGTGTTCATCTCCAAAGACCAGCTGTCTCTCACCTGACTGCTTTTATTAACTCTCCTCTAGCATGGCTCCACCCCAGCTCCTATCAGAGAACTCTATATTAACCTCTGCACTGCAGGTCAGCCCTGCTGATCAACCTTTGTGTGTTTGGCTTCCTGTTCCTGCCTGCCGTTTGTGCTACGTTTATTTCTGTTACCGACCTTGGCATGTTCTATACTATTCCTGTTTGCTCGTGACCCTGACCTTTTGGCGTGTCCCCGACTATCCCTCTTTGCCTGTGATCCTGAACCTTGGCGTGTACTCTGTTGTCCTTGTCTGCTTGTGGCCCTGACCTTGGCTTATTCCTTTACTATCCCTATCCTTCTGTTGCCTACTGTGGGTGTGAGCTGGGGGACCCTGGGGGGGTCGCGACCTGGAGCCAGTTGCAGCCCAGTCTATCCTCACCACTAGAGGCTCTGGTGAACACCTGCTAGCTCTTAGACTCCGCGCCCCAGGGAATCCTTCGTTCTAACCCCGCTGGGATCCGTTTTGGTGTTCCAGCGGCCCTGCCTTCCTTATACCCGGACTCCCATCCGCAGCAGTCAGCCGTAGGGTCCACTAACTTGCGGTGCACTCCTGATCCCAACGGTGTGCATCTGTCACCTAACCTCAAGGTGACCTGACAGTTTGATCAGCCATGGACCCGGCTGACGTGCCGCTTCCTGCAGCCGATCTATTGCAGGGCATAGTTCGCAGACTCGAGTCCCAGGAATCTAATCAGACTCAGGTGATGCGATTCCTTAAGGATCTGGCTTCCCGCTTCGAGCAGCTCCAGGCCTCCTTGGGAAACCCGAACCTGCAGCCTCAAGTACAATCAGCAGCTGCACCTATCGCACCAGTCACAGCCACACATTCATATTTATTGCCAGCTCCATCCCATTTCTCTGGGGACTCCAAGGCCTGCAGGGGCTTCCTCAGCCAATGCACCATTCATTTTGAGCTCCAGCCTCAAAACTTTCTGTCTGATCGGGCTAAGGTTGCCTATATCATTTCCCTCCTCTCTGGTGAAGCTTTAGCTTGGGCTGCCCCCCTGTGGGAGAAGAATGACCCGGTGGTTTTCAGCCTGTCCGACTTCTTGAAGCTTTTTCGTAATATCTTCAAGGAGCCAGCTCGGATTTCTTCAGCGGCTAGTGCCCTTTTACGCCTTCGCCAAGAATCTTGTTCAGTGGCTTCAGTTCCGTATCCTCACAGCTGAATTGAGCTGGAACAATGAGGCCCTGGTCGCAACCTTTTTGCATGGCCTCTCTGACCGAGTGAAGGACGAATTGGCAGGAAGAGCCATCCCCGCCGGTCTGGATGATGTAATTTCCTTGTGCAATCAGATTGACATTCGTTTCCAGGAGAGGTCCCTAGAAAAAAAAAAAAAAGACGCCAGCACCCCCTAAGTCCTAGTCAGCCAGAACTCTTCCCCCGTCGCTCTGTGGAGCATCCTCTGCCTGCTGAGGAACCTATGCAGCTGGGCCAGACCAGACTAACCCCCGAAGAACATGCTAGACGCAGAACTCTAGGCTTGTGTCTTTATTGTGGGGGCAAGGGTCATTTTCGTGACTCCTGCTCGCTTCGTCTGGGAAACGCTCGGGTCTAATACATTTGGAAGGTGGAGTATTGGACCCAGAAACATCACCTTCTCGTCTTCTTCTTCCGGTGTTCCTCCATGTAGGCCCTTCTCTCCAATCGGTCCTAGCATATCTGGACTCTGGGGCTGCCGGCAATTTTATGGACTGGAGAACTGCTTCTTCTATGAAGCTTACCCTTTCTCCCCTCGCTACACCACTGGTAGTCTCGATGGCACTGTGCTCCCAGGGGGTCCTATACGCTTCCAGATGCTACCTATTAGAATGTCGGTAGGGATACTCCACCAGGAGTGGATTTCCTTCCTCATTCTACCCAAGGCCTCTACCCCCATTGTATTGGGCCTTCCTTGGCTACAGCTCCACTCTCCACATGTGGACTGGGTCTCTGGGCAGATCCTGGCTTGGGGTCTTTCGTGTTTCTCGTCCTGTCGCCGTTTCCCTGCGCGCATGCGGGGCGGAACGGCGCTTTCGGCGCATGCGCGTTCGCGGGCCGGCTGGATGGCGCGCGCATGCGCAATAGCGCACGCATAACATGAGTCCTCTGCCTGCCTATAAAAGCTGCCTTGCTGTTTAACAAATTGCTGGTTTGTCTTTCAGCTTCCCTGTGATCTTGTTCCTGTTACCTGCCTATCGATTACCTGTTGTGACCCGGATTGCCTTGACCTACTCTGACTCTCTCCTGGATTTGACCCCCTGGCTTGTTTTACAGACTTTGCTTACCTCTGGTGTTTGACCCTCGGCCTGTACTCGGATTGCCTTCTCCTGCCTTGACCCTCAGCCTGTGACCCGGATTTACCTTCAGTCTCCAGTACCTTGAACCTCTGCCTGTTTGGAGCTTTGCTGCTGTCTCCTGTGTTTGACCCTCGGCCTGCTCTTGGATTTGCTCTCAGTCTCGTATCCTGGTTCCCAGCCTATCCTGGACTCTGTTTGACCCACTGGGTCTATCACCTGCACAACTACCCAGATCCTCGCTGACCTTCACGCAAGATCTACCCATCCTGCTGGTAGCTTGTGCCTCTTCGTGCAATTCACCCTCTGTACCATCTCCAGGGGGTGGAGTGCGCTTAGTCGCAAGAGTGAACCGCTCTCTGCATCTTGGCCTCGGTGAGTACATCAACCTGACAGTACAAACCAGCCATGTCAGAGGCCAATAGAGCGTGTTCTCCTCTTGAAATGCTATGCCAGCAAGTCACAACACTCACTGAAGCTGTCCAGAAATTGCAAGAGTGTTACGTTCAGATCGACGGTCGCCTTCAGCAACTTGCCGGAGTACCTGCACCAGTATCTGCAGCTCCAACACCCTCCAGTGGGGCCCCCTCTTCTCAGGTCCAGACTGGTCCCGCTGTAATGATGGCTGTTCCCGAACCTAGAGTCCCCATACCGGAGCGCTTCGCAGGTGACCAAAAGAAATTCAGAGCGTTCAAAAACACATGTTCCTTATAGTTAGCTCTTCAACCCAGGACTTTTTCCTCTGAAATTGTGAAAGTTGGGTTCATCATTTCCTTACTATCCGAGGAGCCACGGGCCTGGGCTCACAGCCTCATGGAAAAGGAGTACTATGCTAAATTCCATGGATACCTTCTTTGAGGCCATGGGTCAACTATATGACGATCCTCAGCACATCGCCACAGCCGAAGCCACTTTACATACCTTATTTCAAGGAAGGAGACCAGTTGAAGACTATACCGTTGAATTCCGTAAATGGTCAGCTGACACTGGGTGGAATGAAGCCGCTCTCAGATATCAATATTGCCAGTAGGGATGAGCCGAACACCCCCCTGTTCGGTTCACACCAGAACATGCGAACAGGAAAAAAGTTCGTTCGAACACGCGAACACCGTTAAAGTCTATGGGACACGAACATGAATAATCAAAAGTGCTAATTTTAAAGGCTAATATGCAAGTTATTGTCATAAAAAGTGTTTGGGGACCTGGGTCCTGCCCCAGGGGACATGGATCAATGCAAAAAAAAGTTTTAAAAACGGCCGTTTTTTCAGGAGCAGTGATTTTAATAATGCTTAAAGTCAAACAATAAAAGTGTAATATCCCTTTAAATTTCGTACCTGTAAAGGGGCGCATGTTTCCTGTGTTTAGAACAGTCTGACAGCAAAATTAAATTTTGAAGGAAAAAACTCATTTAAAACTACCCGCGGCTATTGCATTGCCGACAATACACATAGAAGTTCATTGATAAAAACGGCATGGGAATTCCCCAAAGGGGAACCCCGAACCAAAATTTAAAAAAAAAATGACGTGGGAGTCCCCCTAAATTCCATACCAGGCCCTTCAGGTCTGGTATGGATTTTAAGGGGAACCCCGCGCCAAAAAAAAAAAAAAAAAACGGCGTGGGTCCCCCCAAAAATCCATACCAGACCCTTATCCGAGCACGCAACCTGGCAGGCCGCAGGAAAAGAGGGGGGGACGAGAGTGCGCCCCCCCCCTCCTGAACCGTACCAGGCCACATGCCCTCAACATTGGGAGGGTGCTTTGGGGTAGCCCCCCAAAACACCTTGTCCTCATGTTGATGAGGACAAGGGCCTCATCCCCACAACCCTGGCCGGTGGTTGTGGGGGTCTGCGGGCAGGGGGCTTATCGGAATCTGGAAGCCCCCTTTAACAAGGGGACCCCCAGATCCCGGCCCCCCCCTGTGTGAAATGGTAATGTTAAAAATGACAAGAGACAGTTTTTGACAATTCCTTTATTTAAATACTTCTTCTTTCTTCTATCTTCCTTCATCTTCTGGTTCTTCTGGCTCTTCTGGTTCTTCCTCCGGCGTTCTCGTCCAGCATCTCCTCCGCGGCGTCTTCTATCTTCTTCTCCTCGGGCCGCTCCGCACCCATGGCATGGGGGGAGGCTCCCGCTCTTCTCTTCTTCTTCATCTTCTTCTCTTCTTCATTTTCTTCTCCGGGCCGCTCCGCATCCATGCTGGCATGAAGGGAGGCTCCCGCTGTGTGACGGCGCTCCTCGTCTGACAATTCTTAAATAACGGGGGGCGGGGCCACCCGGTGACCCCGCCCCCCTCTGACGCACGGGACATGACGGGACTTCCCTGTGGCATTCCCCGTGTCGTCACAGGGAAGTCCCGTCAAGTCACCGTGCGTCAGAGGGGGGCGGGGTC